>NC_090415.1:15425749-15767919 GCF_036365525.1 Heterodontus francisci
CTCCCGTGACTCTCTGTTAAGCTATCTGAGAGGAATCTTACCGCCTCACAATTTAATTTAAATTAGGGGCTGCACAATTTCTGCGTCCGAAACACGATGGTTTATGAGGTCTACTGTATCGGTTTTTCTACCTCTCTCCCTTTATCTACCTGTCTGCTGACCTGTGTTACCTCTCTTCTCTATCTCTCTCTGTCTGTCTCTGTCTTTGCCTGCATCGCCATGTCGCTCCCTCCTGTTATCTCTTTTTGATTGGTTGTCTTTCTCTATGCAATGCTTGTCTGTCTCTTGCTATGCTTCTTTAATTCTGTCTCTTGCCCTGTGTCTAGCGTGCACTTTTGCGCTGGCAATTTGACCATCAGCGTCTCTCTCCCGTTCTCTCTCTCTTTTGCTCTCTCTCCCATGACCTCTATGGGACAGAGTTATTCAAACGTAGTAACTCAAAACGGAGGGAGCAGTAGCAGCTGGGAACCTGCTGGAGTCTTCAGCCAACTTTGTTAAGGCTCTTTATCTGAGTCATGGCATTAGATTGCCCCCCTCATGCTTCCAGATCATTCAACATGGGCGGGCGAATGACGGCCTGGAAATGTTAGTGGAAGAATCTTCAAATAAATGGATCGTGGCATGCAAAGAATGCCTGGTCTGCACATGGATTTTTGTGCCTGCAGCTACCATAGGAATGGTGAGGACATATAGGAAAGCAATTCCGCAGATCTCTCATTCTTACTTGGAAGTCCTGCTGCGGAAGCAGATGGTCCACAATGTTGTGATCTTTCCCAAAGCCGGGAGGAAGAGCACCGCCTCTAGTTACCGAGGAAGTCAACCAAAGGAGGCTGGTCCCTTCAATCAAAAGGATGTGCGTCAAGATGATGCAGAACCTCCGCAGGGTGGGAAAGGTGAGTGGCCTAGAACTTACAGATGCTGGGCCACTAACTCTGTGTTTCTCAGTTTTCTCCTGCCAAGCATTCCTCATGCCAACAGAACTTGTTGTTGCACTCATTCATCTCTCTCCATGTACTGCACATCTCTATGTGAACAGCAAACAGGCACACTCAACTTAATCTAATTACTCTCTCGCGCCCAAGCCTCCACAACTGCAGTCTTTCCTTACTATCCCAACAAACCTTTACTCGTCATAGAAAAATAGAAAATAGGAGCAGGACTAGGCCATTCGGCCCTTCTGGCCTGCTCCGCCATTCAAAAAAGATCATGGCTGATCGTATAATTCAATAATCTGTTCGTGCTTTTTCCCCATATCTCTTGAACCCTTTGACATTAAGAAATATATCTATCTCCTTCTTGAATATATTTAATGACTTAGCCGCCACTTCCTTCTGTGGAAGAGAATTCCACAGGTTCACCCACCCACCCCCCCCACCCCCCCGAGTGAAGAAATTCCTCCTCCACTCGGTTCTAAATGACATACCTTGTACCCTGAGACTGAAACCCCTCGCCCTAGACACTCCAGCCGTCGCGAACATCCTCCCTGCAGCTAGCCTGTCTATTCCTGTTAGAATTTTATAGGTTTCTATGAGGTCCCTTCTCATTCTTCTAACGCTGGTGAATGTAAGACTAGTCAACCCAATATCTCCTCATACATCAATCCTACCATCCCAGGAATTAACCTAGTAAATCTTGTTTTCAATCCCTCCATTGCAAGAACATCCTTCCTCAGACAAGGAGACCAAAACTGCGCACAATACTCCAGATGTGGTCTCACCAAGGCCCTGTATAACTGCAGTAAGACATCCTTGCTTCTGTACTCTATCTTCTTGCAAAGAAGTACAACATACCATTCGCCTTCCTAACTGCTTGCTGCACTGAATGCTTGCTTTCAGCGACTGGTCTACAAGGACCACAGGTCTCGTTGCACCTCCCCGTTTTCTAATCTATCGCCATTCAGGTAATAACCTGCCTTGCAGTTTTTACAACCAAAGTGGATAACCTCAGATTTCTCAACGTTATATTGCATCTGCATGCAATTTCCCACTCATCCAACGTGTCCAGATCAGAAAGGAGCGTCTTTGCATCCTCCTCACAGGTCACCACTCTCCCCCCCACGCACCCCGAGCTTTGTGTCGTCTGCAAACTTGGAAATGTTACATTTAGTTCCCTCACCCAAGTCCTTAATATATATTGTAAACAGCTGGGGCCCAAACACTGATCCCTGTGATACCCCACTAGTCAATGCCTGACTCCCGGCAAAAGACCTGTTTATTCCAACTCTCTGTTTGCTGTTTGTCAAACTGTTCTAAATCCATGCCAGTATATCACCCCCAATCCAGATGCTTTAATTTTGCACACTAACCTCTTATGTGAGACCTTATCAAAAGCCTTCCGAAAACCCAAATACACCACATTCACTGGTTCTCCATTGTTTATTCTACTCGTAACATCTTCAAACAACTCCAGTAGATTTGTTAAGCATGATTTCCCATTCTAAACCAATACTAACTTTGGTCAATCCGGTTTATGATTTCCAGCTATCACATCCTTTATAATAGACTGTAGCATTTTCCCCACTGTGGTAAGTCCAACTGGTCCATAATTCCCTGCTTTTTCTCTCTCCCTTCTTTTGATAAATATCGGGGTGAAATTTGCCAGCCTCACATCTGTAGGAACTGCTCTAGAATCTATGGAATTTTGGAATATGAAAACCAATTCATCCAATATTTCCAGAGCCTCTTCCTTTAGTACTTTGGGATGCAGATTATCAGGCCCTGGGAATTCGTCAGCCTTTAACCCAATTAATTTCCTCGAACTGTTTTTTTACTTTATTAATACTGACTTCCTTCAGTTCCTCCCTCTCATTACTCCGTTGCTTCCCTAACATTTCTTTGAGGTTACTTGTGTCCTCCTTTCTGGAGACAGAACCAACGAATGTGTTTAATTGTTCTGCCATTTCTTGGTTCCCCATTGTAATTTCCCCCGTTTCTGACGTTTGTCTTCATTAATCTTTTCCTCTCCACACATTTATAGAAGTTTTTACTGTCAGTTTTTATGTTTCCCATTTGTTTCTCTCTCTTGTTTTCTCTGCCTTCCACTTCTGCTCCTTACTTTTCTGTCTTTCACTTCTATCCTTGTTTTCACCTCCTCTGTCTCCCGCTCAGATTCCCAACCCCTGCCATTGTAGTTTAGACCCTCCCCGACAGCACTGGCAAGCACCCCTGCCCCTCTCCCAATCCGCCCACCCACACCCTCCACGAGGACATTGGTCCCAGTCCTACCCACATACAATCCGTCCAGCTTGTACTGGTCCCACCTTGCTCAGAACCGTCCCAATGTCCCAGGAATCTGAATCCCTGCCCCCGACACCATTCCTCCAGCCACGTAGTCATCTGATGTATCCTGCTATTTCTGCTCTCGCTAACATGTGGCAATGGTAATAATCCTAAGATTATTACCTTTAATTCCGACTTTTCCATTTACGCCATAACTCCTTATATTCAGCTTTTAGGAACTTCTCCTTTTTTTTAACCTATGTCGTTACTCCTGATATTTACCACGACAAATGGCTGTTCGCCCTTCCCTCTCAGAGTGCTCTTCAGACGCTCAGAGACATCCTTGAACCAGCACCAGGGAGGCAACAGACAATCCTGGAGTCTCGTTTGCAGCCGCCGAAACGCATGTCTGTTCCCTTACGATTGACTCCGCTATCGCTATTGACCTGCCACTCTTCTTCCTCGCCTCATGTTGCAGCAGAGCCACCCTTGGTGCGATGAAGTTTGCTCTTGTTCCTTTTCTCTGAGCCATCCCCCACAACCGCAAAGTGTTATATCTGTATATCTCAAAAATCTCTACTTTCTATGCATGCAGGTGAAGGGAGAACATAACCTCAGGGAACGTCAGAGAACCGGGCGGTGTGGGTGGGGCGTTGGGGCCCTCGAGTGACATGTACCTTACTTGTATTGACAGAATTATTTCCGAGTGGCCGAGTCAGAAGACTGTCTTTCTTCAGGAGCTGCAGATGTCGGCAACGACCTGGACTGGTGTTCGCATATGTTGAAACAGCTGTATTTGGGGTCTCGCCTGCTTGGAGCTGGATCTTCGTGTCCAGCCCCTCTTGCCTGTGGAACGCCATGTGGCTGAAGAGAAAACAGCTGTTAAGGCAATAGAACAAGGCGAGAATACTCAATAAATTGTAAGATACTAAAAAAGACTGTCGAGGAACAAATGACTGCATGTCCACAGATCTCTGAAGGTGGCTTCACAGGTAGATAAAGTTGTCAAGAAGGCATATGGGAAACTTGCATTTATTAGCATAGGCAGAGAATGTAAGAGCCATGACATTAGGTTGGAACTGTTTTAAACACTACTTAGGCCACAGCTTTAGTAATAGGTCAAATTGTGCAACATTTGGGTTACAGTGGAGAGGGTACAGAGGAGATTTTCGATGATTTTGCCTGAATTGGAGAATTTCAGTAATGAGAAATTACTTGAAAGGCCTTATTTCCTTTAGAATAGAGAAGGCTAGGGAAGTCTTAATTGGACTGTCTCAAATAATGAGGGCGATCGATAGAGTGAAGTGGAAGGCCCAATTTCCCTTGGTTGAGGTATCCTTAACCATGGGGTACAGACTTAAGGTCAGAGATAGGAGGATTGGTGCCGATTTGAGGGGATTTCTGTCACTCTGAAAGTGGTGGAGATCTGGAACTTACTGCCTGAAAGAGTGACAGAGGCAGAAAACCGAATAAGATTTAAAAACGTACTTAGATATGCACTCGAATTGCCTTTCTGCCTCTTTCTCTTTGAGTGCTTCTCTGCAGCAAGTACTTAACAGAAGCGTTCCTGTGCCACACAAAGTCATAATATATGGACCCAGAGTGCCATCTAGTTACAGAAACCACGTACCGCAGAATTCACTGCAGTTAGTCCAAAAAAAATTAAACAGACTGAAACAATTGACCCAAAGCTGTCACTTAACATGAAGTGCATAACAATATGTACATTAGGAAATGTTTATCCAGTTTCTGCAGGTAGAGCTCAGGAATTGGTAAAACAGAAGTAATTTAGAAATTCTCCTATGTGGATGAAGCCGCTAATAGATAGGAGTTGGGGAGAGGGGAGGCTCATCAGATGAGCACAATGATGCATTTAACCTGACTATACAAACTGAGCGTTGTTGTTCCACTAAGGTCCCATTAAACCTAGGAATAAAAAGTCAAGGCACTTTAATTGAATATCTCACTTTCAAAGAGGAAAATCGCTATCAACCTGTTGTGACGCTCCCTTTTAAAGTATATGTCTTTTTTTAAACTATGAAATTGTTCCGTGGTGAATGACACAGATTTAAGAGTCAATGTAAAGAATAACATTCACTTACAAAAGTTGCCAAGGAGGCTTACGTGCTTCTTCTCCAAGACGTTCTATGCAGAAATGGGTCCGACTTCCTCCGTGAAGAGAGGTACTTAGGATCATTTTTTTTCCATTTGGCTCTGCTGAAATGTGAAATCATACAATGAAAGAGCGCAGAATAATATCAATGCGTAAATTCTAAAGAACGGTGAACAAAATGAAATGTTAACTCTGTTTCTCTCTCCACAGATACTTTCTGATCTGCTGCGTATTTCCAACATGTTTTGGTTTTATTTCCAAGTTCCAGCCTTCGCTGTATTTTGCTTTTTTAATGCATGTTTTCATCCAGTCTGTTATCAACTGCCTCATAAACGACATACATCTCTAAATATTGCTTTTGTACCTCAGGGACATGTTTAAAGTTTAAATACTAATAATATATCAAAGTGACTTTGCAAACTCTAAATACTAAATATCTAACGCCTGACAATATTTAAATTATAGAAACGAATTGTGTACCACTGGATATGCATCAAAGCAAGTTTATTTTTTAATCTCCAAAGAGGAATTGTGCATGATCGGGGCGAAATTGAAATTTAATTACATAGTGTGTACCTTAGAAACATGGTCACAGGAAAAACTGATACTGTATCACTGTGCCATCTTTAGACTCTAATTATTTATTGTTTAACACAGGGAACATTTAGCCTCTAAAGTTGTATCGCATTACACAAAGATATGCTTAATTATTAAGAACTTATTGTTTATCACAGGGTCACGTTAAAATCCTCAATAGGAAGTGAGTATCGCAGAGTCATTTGGAAGTGTACATATTGATTAATTATTGCAGGGACATATGTATACTCTATATACTGTTGCTGATGCACAAGGATATATTGAAGCCTGCATACTGGTTAGGTATCAAACAGAAATGTTAAATGTCTTAATGCACATTTTGTCCAAAAGAGACATCATTAAACTCTGAATGCAATATTATATGTCACAGTAGTTTAGTTATTTCGAAGCAGCAACAGACGTCTGCTCTGGTACTGAAGTATTTCATGGCTGGTCTGTACTATAGTTCCATTACTTTATATTTTGATCTGCATAACATAATACCACTGCCAAAGAAAAATCTAGCATAATTGCTGTTAAGATTTTCTGTTAATCCTCCTATTGGCGGGGTGATTTCCAGATATGCAATATCCTTTATGTGAAGATGTGCTTTAAGACATTACCCCTGAGCCGCCACGCAAAGAGTTTAAGTTTATGTTCCCCAATTCTGCCATCAAATTAATAGTTTCGAAATGCCTACCTTCTAATACCATCTGTACTATAGATAGTGTTACCTTCATTGTGTCATCAGCAAACTTAGACATAGGGCTTTCTGCTACTTTTTCGAAGGACCTTATAAATATAATGAACAGCCGCAGCCCCAGTACACATTCAGGCGGGATACTGCTAATCACATCCTGCGAATTTGAGTTCATGCACATGCCCCTTCGCTCTGTCCCCTAACTCTTAAACAAGTCTTTATCCAAGGCAATATGTCGCCTCACATTCCTTGTATGTTTATCTTTATGAACAGTCACGATGTGAATGTTTGTTAACTGCATGTAAATATAAAGTCCATATAAATAGCAACTGCAGGTGCTCTGTTGTGTCCAATGCTGGTTGTTCCCTCAAAATATTCAACCAGGTTAGCTTTCCCTGACCAGCCGAAACTGTTCAATGGGTAATGACATACTTCCATCTGCAATGCTTGAAATGCTACCTATCTATTTTGTCATTGTCAAACCTGGATAAGTAGCGTTCTATCCCAATATCGAAGTAGATAATAAATACAGTGAATAGTTAATGCCACACAAAGATCATTGCATAACACCACTGGTATATAGCAATAATATTAATTGTCCCTTATCCCTACACGTTGTCTGAAACTGCTCATCCAATTTCCTAATTAGGTCAACAATTTGCCTTCATTTGCATGGGCTTCAAATTTTAGCTGGCAGTCCCTTGTCAGGGACGTTTCGGACTGCCTTCCAGAAGTCCAAATAAGTCGCATCCATAGGCAGTCCCCTGACCGCTACTTTAGTGACAGCTTTTAAAACTTCAGAGAGATTAAACAAACACGCCATACTTTTTAAAATCTCTGCAGGTTCTATTTGACAAGCTGAAACTATTCAATGTGTTATGTCACACAATCCATAGTTTTATTGATTGCTCTCTCACACCTTTTGTAAATAGTGAAACTGTATGGCAATTTTCCACTCGAAAGGAGACGTTCCTGAATCCAGGGAACTTTGAAGATTGTAGTTCGTGGATCTTCAATGTTCTCACCTACTTCCATTCCTGGGGCGGAAACTATCTTTTTGTATTCGTTCAAGAGATGTGGGCGTCGCTGGCAAGGCCAGCATTTGTTGTCTGTCGCTAATTGCTCTTGAGTAGGTGATGGAAGGCCGCCTTCTTGAACCGCTGCAGTACATCTGCTGCTGATATACCAACATTGCTGTTCGGGAGGGAGCTCCAGGAATTTGATTTAGTGACGCTGAAGGAACGGCGAAATATCACCGATTCAGGATGTTGTAGCTTGGAGGGAAACTTGCAGGCCGTGGTGTTCCAATGCATCCAGATGGCAAAGGCCGCGGGTTCAGAAGATGCTGTCAAAGAATGTGTGGTGAGTTACTGCAGTGTATCGTGTTGATAGTACACATTGCTTCCACTGTGCGTCGGTGGTAAAGGAGGTGAATGATTTTAGTGGTGGGTGGGATGCCAATCAAGCAAGTTGCTATGTCCTAGATGCTGTCGAGCTTCATTAGTGTTGTTGCAGCCGAACTCATCCAGGCAAGTGCAGAGTATTCTATCATACTCCTGACTTGCGAACATGTAGACACATAAATTAGGAGCGGACGTAGGCCACTCGGCCCCTCGAGCATGCTCTGCGATTCAACAAGATCATGGCTGATCTGATTGTAACCTCAAATCCACATCCACGTGCCTACACCGGAAACCTTCCAAACAGTTTCTTATCAATTACATATCTACCTTCGCCTTAATAAAAAACAAAGAATCTGCTTCCACTGCCTATTCAGGAAGAGAGTTCAAAGACTCTGATAGAAATCAAAATTATCCTAATTTCGAACTGAAATGGGTCACTCCTTATTTTGAAGCAGTGACCCCTAGTTCTAGATTCTCCTACAAGAGGAACCATCCTTTCCACATCCATCCTGTCAAGACCCCTCAGGATCTTAAGTCGCCTGTTACTCTTCTAAATATCAGCGAATAAAATCCTAGTCTGTCCATCTTTCTACATAAGACCGCCCAGGTATTAGTCTAGTAAACCGTCTCTGAATTGCTTCCAACGCATTTGCAAACTTCCTTAAATGAGGAGCCAAATACTGTACGTAATACCCCAGATGTGGTCTCACCAATGCGCTGCATAAATGAAGCATAACCTCACTACTGTTGTATTCAATTACCCTCACCATAAATTATACCATTCTATTAGCATTCCTAATTGCTTGCTGTACTTTATACTAACCTTTTGCAATTCATTCCCTGGGGCACACAGATCCCTCTGTATCTCATAGCTCTGCAAACTCTCACCATTTAGATACTATGCTCCTTTTTAATTCTTCCTGCAAAAATGGACATTTTCACATTTTCTCCACATTGTACTCATATGCCTGATCCTTTTCCACTCACTTACCATATCTAAATCTCTTTTTAGACTCCTTATGTACTTCTCACAAATTATTTTCCTACCTATAATCAGCAAATTTAGCAACCATTCCTTCGTCCCTTCATCCTAGTAACTTATATAAATTTAAACAGCTTAAGGCCTGTTGTTACCTTGGGTGGTCTGTCAGGCTGGCCTCTTCCTGTACTATAAATATTGAAGCACAGTAATTACTCGGCAAGTCCATAATTTCCTTATTTTCGTTTACTAATACAGAACATGAGTATTACAAAAACTGACATTTTGTCGAAGCATTTCGTCTTGCACTCATCAGGACAATCCGCAATAATAAACAATGTAAAGGAAAACAACAGCTTATACTGCATGGGAACGGAGTGCTTATTGGTTGGCTGTTGAACTCTGATTGGTAGAGGCGTTGCCATGGAGAATACACAAATTTATGGTGACTGATAGTTAACAACCAAGTTCTGTTTGAAACAACATGTTCCTTCTTCTCTTCACAATGGGCAAGGTCCAGGCCATATCCAACCAGCCCATGCTTGCAAAACTCAAAACACAGTGCCCAACATTAGATGTGATTCTGCATTTGCTAAAAAATAAAATCCACAGTGTGCTAAGAAGTATTTAAGATTGTCAGTAGGGATCGCAAAGTGGTGCATTTGCACATACTGGAAGCTGCATATATTAATACACAGGGAACTGTTCTTTTCAGACTGAAGGAAAATGTACAAACATTGTGCCTGTTCCAGCTGAACAAAATAAGTAACAGCCCTTCGCTGGTTCATTCCTCAGGGCAATGCTTTGACCAATCAAAGTCAAGGTGCCTGGTTTAATTTAAAACAAAGCTTGGTACTTAACTGTCAGTCAACGAAAACTGGTGGATTGGACTCACGATTTTCAGCAATATATCTTATTTCCGTTGAAATATCACGGTCATCAGTTTAAGGGGCCCAACGTACTCCTGAACAATCCCTCTTTCTTAATGTATTTGCAAAATAAGAGTGTGCTGATTTGGCATTCGTCACAAATTTCTTTTTATGCTACCCTTTTGTTGCTGTTACTATCTGTTTTATCAGCCTTTGCTGCTTTTTGTATGGTTCCCATTCGCCAGCATCTTAGTTTTTTCCTCCCCACTTTTGTATGTTTTTCTTTCTTTTCGTTTTATATTATCTCTTACTTCCTTCGTTGTTCATGACTGTCTTTTCTACCAAGTAGAGTTCTTTCCCCTTATGGTATAAACTGATTTGGTGCTAATTGAAATTATTTTTGAACGATTACTTCTGATCTTCTATTGTTTTACCCTAACCACTTTAGTGTGGACAGTCTATGCCTCATCCCACTGAACTCAGGCTAAGCTAAATCTGGAATCTTAACAGCTGTTTCACGCTGTTTTGCCTTTCTTCGCTCACTATGTTGCACTGATACATATATTGGAGAGACATTCACACACCATCATTCTGTTAAATAAATCTGGCTCCTTGCTCATCATTACCTCTGATCTGGAATAGCCCTTGTTGACTTTCAGATATAATGCTGCAGAAGGCTATGACCATCAGACTCAAGAAAACACAATTTCGGACTGTTACTGTGCTCGCTTCCGTTTAGGTAGTTTTCGAAATAATACTGATAGCACCTTTTCCCCTGAGCCCTCCTTCCCCACTACCCACACCGCACCCCCCCCCACCCCCAACATATTAATGTAAAGTAAAAGCAAAATCACCACACAAATTTGATGAACAGACTTTAGTTAATAGACGTTCAAAGCACTTCAGCAGCAGCAGGCGTCACACGGAGTATAACGACAGGTCTATTAATTTGATTTTAAAATTGAAACTTTACTCCAGGAAATACTATCAGTCAAGAGAGAGAGTTAATCTTGATGGAAAAACTCTTAGATTGGAAGTAAAGGAAAATAGTTTTTGGTACTTACAGCAATGCAAATGCTTTCTACAAAATATGTTTATTTCTTAGGCAATTAACACAGCCTGTGGTTCATTATGGAATTTCTGTTGAGAGAATTCTCTTCCTTAAAGGCAAACACGCCTCACTGGTGCATCTCTCTCTCTGGTTCAAACCGATTGAAGATGTTTTTTTCACACACAGTCAAAGGTTACAATACCCCTTCTGACCTCTCACTCTCTTGTTGTTGCCTATGGAACAGGTCTGCCGTGGCACTGTACTCAAAGAATCGTCTCACTCTGACTTAAATGTATTCGCTGAGGCAACATAATTTCTTCATCAAATCGAGAAAACACCTCACCATCTTGAAAACATTTGAACTTTCTCTGTTCCAAGGAGATGTTCCCAATCTTTCCAAATTTTCCTCAAAGCTGAATTGCTTCACTCGCAACATCCTGGTAAACTCCCTCTATACCTTTCTAAGGCCTATTCATCTTTCCTGAATTGTAGCGTCCATAATTGGCCACAATAATAAAGCTGAGGCACAACAAGTGCTTTTACAGCTCTAGCACGAAATCTTCACTTTTATATTCTATACCTCTGATCACAAACCCAATCAATCTACATGGTTTTCATAAATCAGCTTATGATCTCGCCATACCACCTTTAAGGGTTTGTGTATATGGACACCTAGGTCTCTCTACGCATCTAAACCTTCCAAATTTAGTGCATACTGTCTGACCATATTAGTCCGACTAAACCAAATCAATTCACACTTCCCTGCAGTGAACTCCAACTGCTATGATTCTGCCTATTTCTCCATCCTGGGTCATGCTGAAGTCTAAAACTGTCCTTCTCCCTATCTAATACATTGCCAAGTTTCGCATCATCTACAAAATTGATTCTGTTTTTCCCTTCACCACGACTTCAGTCCTTCTAAAAATTAAAATGCTTAATAGAACCAAAACTGACTCTTGGGGAGCACCACTGCAAACGACCACCCATTATGAAATAATGTATCTTCCACAAAAGTGTGCCTTCCGGTACTCAGCCAATTCCATTCCATACCGTCGTTTTCCCCTTAATTCTCTGTGCTTCCATTTCCCTTTGTAGCACCGTTTATTGAATACTTTCCGAAAGTTCCTATATACATCTATTGTAAGACCTTAATTGACGTTATCTCTTACCTTATGCAAAAACTCCTTCAATTTAATTAGATTAGATTTGCCTTGAAACAAAGAAACAAAAAAATTCCCTGGTGGATCTCGTTGATCAACTCATGCCTGAATGAATGTTTATTTGGTCCCTGATAAAAACTTTCCAATAACGTCCCCATCACTGAGGATTTAGAGATTGTGATCAATACCTCTGCTATTTCTAACTTGGGTTATTTCAGCAGCCTAAGGTGCATTCCATCCAGACGAGATGATTTACCAATTAATCAATATGGTGCATTTTTATATTGATTACTATAATTTCCAGAATTACGTTCTCCACTGTTAGTGAAGACTTACAGCGTCCACTTCCTATATGAACAGAGATGAAAACATATTTGGAAATGGGAATAACCTAAGAATGGAAGCAATTGTGTGATTCAAGACACCGCCGGGCCCTTCAAGCTCTCCGGCTTAACTAATTGCCAAGGGCCACATCCCAGCTATTTGATCTTGTGATCACATCTTCTGTTTCAATGATTTATAATCCCGAATAGCAATTAATCAAAAAAAATCTTATTCTTTTCAATCCCCAAATCTCAGCACTAAACACCGATTCATCATTTGAGTCATGACTATCACAGCTCGGCACCTATGAGATTCCCGACCAAAAACACACTGCCCACCAAACCCCCTCCTTTTTGAAGGCAACAATACTCTGTTCCTACCTTACATATGAGTCAAAAAGGTCTTCAGACGTCTAAAGCCGCGAATTTCCATGCAGATATTTATCCAGTCACTTTATAGTGATATAAACTATTCCAGATCTAACTACACCGTTGTCTGTTACACATATTGCCGGTTGGCACTTCCAATACATGCACTACAGCCTCAGTCAATCAATCAATCACCTTTGTTAATGCAGCGACGATTGGTCACGTGCCTTGGCTGCTCAGTACTAATTCCAAGAGTATTAAATTGGCAAGTCATGTTGCAGCTGTGCAGAAACTTCGTTAGGCCACACTTAGAATATTGCGTGCAATGCTGGTCGCCGCACTACCAGAAGGACGTGGAGGCTTTGGAGAGCGTACAAAGGAGTTTTACCAGGATGTTGCCTGGTCTGGAGGGCATTAGCTATGAGAAGAGGTTGGAAAAACTCGGATTGTTTTCACTGGAACAACGAAGGTGGAGGAGCGACATGATAGAGGTTTACAAAGTTATGAGCAGCATGGACAGAGTGGATAGACAGATGCTTTTTCCCTGAGTGGAAGAGTCAGTTACTAGGGGACATAGGCTTAAGGTGCGAGGGGCAAAGTTTAGAGGGGATGTGCGAGGCAAGTATTTTGCACAGAGGGTGGTGAGTGCCTGGAACATGCTGCCAGGGGAGGTGGTGGAAGCAGATACGATAGCGATGTTTAAGAGACATCTTGACAAATATATGAATAGGAAGGGAATAGAGGGATATGGGCCCTGGAAGTGCAGAAGGTGTTAGTTTAGGCAGGCAACAAGATCGGCGCAGGCTTGGAGGGCCGAATGGCCTGTTCCTGTGATGTACTGTTCTTTGTTCTTTGTCCTGCAGCGTCATCTATCGGTCATCAGACAGACAAACACATTCACAAACCCGCTCAGAAACAAGAACCAACAGACAAACACCACGAGTGTATTTAATGGACAATGCATTGGCTTTCCCAGGCGCTTATACCCTGCCGGCTGCAGTTTCCCTATCTTCCACCTAACATGCTAATGGCCAGAAGCATCGGGAACGTTAGTGAACCAGCTCATCGTCACTGTCACAGTTTATACGAAAGATTGATGGCTCACTGACCACATTAATAAAGAAACAAGACTCGTCTTCCAAACACTAAATTATAGTTTTCACCTTCTATTCCTTATGCCAAGGAGATGTTAAGCTTCATTAAGCAGATACATTTCATACAATACGTCAAAACATCACGGAAGGGATAATTGCAACATCGCCAGACAGCGCACCAGAGACAGATCTTGATGCCTCTCTGCGATAGAAATCCCTGCACAGACACAGAGCCACGTCAGCACCTCATAAGGTTGCCTGACCACGTCTGCTAGGTTTTGAATCGGTTCAAAGCCAATAAACAACAAGAAGGCTTGGAGACTTCACTAGAAAAGGAAGGGGTCACGTTTTCTTAAAACATAAGTACGCAAAAAATCACCTAAAGTAATGTCACAGAACGGACGTACCACAGAGACAATAGCACCACATAGACCTGTTCAACACAATATGACGACGAAGAAGGAAACGGCAATCTGGAGCAAAAGCAAACAAAACAGCGATCGTGTGTTTTGTGAATGAGTTTGCCAAGCACAGAAACGAGGCAGCGCCATTTCATCGTCTTCCAACAGCGTAAACAGTGATTAAAGCTTACCTTTTGCTGATTGTTCCTTGAATTTTATGTTGCAACTCCGGAGAACGTCTTGTCCCTGAAGAGTTGGTTAGTTTCTATTAGTTAACAGGCTGAGAGGAAAGACATATCTGAGTTTCGCAGATTTTCAACAGAAACAAAAAAGTTTGCCGCTGCTCGAGCGCATTCAGAAAATAATGTTGAAAACAGGACTGTCAGCTCGACGATGAACAAACAATTACTATTACCAGTACAAATTTTCAATTTTCAGTTGGAAATTGTGTGACTGAAACGGAAAGTATTGGTGACAAAAGACTGATTTATGAGATTGAAGCTGCAAGTCGGAAATGGAAAACAGTTCCACGGTCACATGACCAACTCATGGCAGAGGAAGTGTCAACTCCTGTGTTTTAGCCTGATAACAGCAAGCTTTGTTTTAAAAGGAAGCAGTGAACTGGCTGCAGAACACACGACTGTTAAACCAGGGCAGTTTCCTTTCTCACCATTTCCCTGCACCTAACCTCACCCATTCTCCCTCACCACCGCACGCAAAAAACCTATCGCCTTTCGACAACGGTTGTTTCCTTTTCTACCAACGTCAATTAATCTATCTCGCACACCACTCTCCACGAGTGAGCCTAATATGTAGAAGGGGGCCGTTTAGTAGTCCAGGACATCACAGCTAAATATTAGGCAGCTTTATGGTGAGGCAATCCTAGTCAGCATTCCTCTCCTTAATGCGACGACACTGATAATATGTTTGCTTTCTGTATTAAAATCTGTCAGCCTCAAAATGGCACCTCGCACTTTCCTGCTCCGTATACAAGAGGCACATTTACCTTCAGAAGAGAAGACATCCATGGAGAGTTTTGCCGATATACTTCATTGGGTATTGTGGCGACTTTTTTTTTATTTCAATACAACTGCGTACAATATAGTTGCTAATCATGGACCAGCACCAGTAGGACGGTATAGGTACCACGCATAGACCAGTACCATCTAAAATATAATAACAAGCAGAAGACCTGCACCAGCGGGCTCTATTTATGAAAAAACGTGGAATTGTATGACAGAAACAAAATAAGAAAATGCTGTAACAACTCAGCATGTGTAGACAAAGAAACGCCAAAACAGATGTAAGATTTCAGGGCTCTGATATTTCATCAGAAGTGCCTGAATCATTATAATGAGTATAATAACAATAATTCTTCCTGAGTTTTTGTTTCAGAAGTTGCTGATCTTGTTCAAGATTTACAGCATCCTCATTATTTTGCTTCCCTACTGCTATTATATTAGAGCCATAGAGTTATATAATCATAGAAACAGGCCCTTCGGCCCATCGTGTATACGATCAGCCATCAAACACCTATATTTTCTGACCCCATTTTCTAGCACTTGGCCCGTAGCCTTGTCTGCAATGGCGTTTCAAGTGCTCATCTAGATACTTTTTAAATGCGGTAAAGTTTCCTGCCTGCAACAACCCCCTCAGGCAGTTTGTTCCAGAGTTTTCCTCAAATCCCCACTAAACCTCCTTCCCCTTACCTTAATTATTGACACATCCACGGAGGGAATAAAACGTTAATTCCTACCTACCCTATCTATGCCCCTCATAATTTTGTACATCTCCATCAGGTCTCCAGTCAGCCTCCTCTGCTCTATGGAAAACAACCCTAGTCTATCCAGTCTCTCTTCATAGCTGAAATGCTCCAGCCCAGGCGACATCCTGGTGAATCTCCTCTGCACCTTCCCCAGTGTAATCACATCCTTCCTATAGTGTGATGACCAGAACTATACACAGTACTCCAGCTGTGGCCTAACTAGCGTTTTGTGGACAATAATCATACAACTGTCCTAACAAGACTTTATAAAAAATAAATATGGACCAAGACATGTCGAATATTATAGGTACCAACTTCATACCTGAAAAATGTAGAACACTATATGTTCCAGGTTAACATAGGAGCAAGGATAGACTATTTAGTCGCTCGGGCCTGTACTGTCAGTCAATAAGGTCAACCTTGACCTGTGATCTAGCCGCATATTCCCGCCTTTGCCTATATGCCTTTAGCTAAAAAAAATCTATCAATCGCTGTTTTTAAATTCACAATTGATCGAGCATCAATTGTCATTTCAGAGAGTGAATTCCTAATATTTGCAGCAATTGTTGGTGGCAGGGTTTCCAAAATTTCACTCATGAAAGGTTTGGCTTTAATTTTGTTAACTGTGCCCCCAGATCTTTGTCGCTTCCACCTGATGAAACATATTCTTTCTATCTACTCTATTTGCCAACATTTAGTATCTTGACATCGTTGCTCGAATCGGAACTTAACATTCTAAATTCCAGGGAACACAACTCTCCCAGATTTTTAATGTCTCCTCGCATATATGCTGGCGCTGTAACCTCCGTATCAGCGCTTCCAGTACGTATCTTTTCCTCAGTCGGAATGATTGCCGCACCACAACTATACCCGTGATTGTTCAAGCTATTATGCTCTCGCACTTTCCCTTCCATTCCACATAGGGGATCCACTTATCCTCACCTTAAAACCCACCAGACTCAGCGTGCAAAAGATCTTTTTCCGCCATCGATATGATGCCAACAGTCAATACATCATCACCTCCCTTCAGTCTTTCAGCCTTCTGAACAGACTATTCCCTCCATGACACCTCAGTTGACTTCTCAATCAGCCTAAAAACCACACCTTCCCATGCAAGCAGGCGAAATGTTAAACTTGGCCTTTCATCCTCTCCCTTCTCACAGCATCCAAACCCCCAAACACTCCTTCCCGGGAAAACAGTGATTTATTCTTTACTTATTTCAATTTAAGATACCGCATTCACCAAGTGCACATTAGGTACCTCCGAGAATCAGTCGTCTGTCATTCTAATTCTCCAACTTCCTCCCAATTTGAGCTTTCTCTCCTTGCCTGGTTGCAGTATTCCAACGAGACTCAACACAAGCTCGAGGAACATCACTTCATCTTTCGATTAGGCACTTCTTGGACAATCGAACTCTACAGTGAGTTCAACAGTTTCAAAACTGCCCAATTTTGCTTTCTTTTTCTATCCTTTTTTCATTGCATTTTAGTTTATCTGTGTTTGATTTTTGGAAGGCAGCTGTTAATTCATACCTCATCTCGACATATCTTTCGTTGTTTACTTGTTCTATTACCACATAATTTTGCCTTGAACCATCACCCATTTGTCATTTAATCACTCCTACCTCACACCTAATCACAGACTTCCTGTTCGTTTTGTTTCCAAACTCCCTCTTTTCACGCAATCTATTCTTGCTTAAACCAATCGTATTTCTAACCTTTCCCAGTTCCGCTGAAAGTTCATCGACCTAAAACGTGAACACTTTTATGTTCTCTCTCTCCACAGAGGCTATTGGACATGCTGAGTATTTCCAGCATTTTTATTTTTTATTCCCAGTTCTAATCCATGCAGTACAAGTATCGGTTCAGTCAGGTTACCACTCTTACCCTCCAAGGCCAATAACTTTGCTAAGTTGTGTTGCCTTGAACGGCTCGCAGTGCTCCAGGTGTGGTATTACCAAGGTTTTGCATTCCTGCAGCACGTCTTCCACCCAGTTGCACTGTCGTCCTCTAGATAAGAAGGCCAGCATAGACCTGCAGCAGTAGCACTGTGTATAGCGATAACATAAAGAACAATCAATTTTAGACCGCAACAACAGGATCATAGAATGATAGAATTGTTGCAGAACAGAAAGAGGCCATTCTGCCCGTCGTGACTTTGCTGGCTCTCTGCGCCTTTTCCCCACGCTGCTCCATTTTATTCTCTTCTGATAATTGTCCAATTTTCTTTTGAGGGCCTCCATTGAATCTGCCTCCACCACTGGCGCAAGCAATGCATTCCAAATCCAAACCATACACTGCGTAAAAAAGCACGTGCTCCTGTTGCCTCTGATCAATTCGTGTCTTCTGGCTCTGGATCCTTTGGCCAGTGGGAGCAGTTGCTCCCTATCCGCTGTACCAGACTCCTTATAATTTTGATCGCCTCTATCGCATCTTCTCTTAGTCATCTCTAAAGGGAACAAGGCCCAGTTTCTCCAAACTGGTCAAGTTACTGAAGTTCCTTATATCGACAGCTATTCTCGTTAAACTTTTCTACACCCTCCCGAATGCATTAATATCCTTCATAACGTTTGTGCCCAGAACTGGACACAATTCTCCAGTTGAGGCTAACCCAGTGTTTTATATAGATTTATCATAGCTTCCATGTTCTTGTGCTCCATTCCGCCATTTATAAAACCCATGAGTTATATGCTTTGTTTACAACTTTTTTACCCTGTTCTGCAATTTTCAATGATTTGTGCACATATGCCCCATGTTCCTCTCTTCCTGTGATCTCTTTAGAATTGCATCTTTTAACTTGCATTGTCATGACATTGCTTGGAAAGCCCAGGAACTGAGTCTGGTACCACATACAAAGAAAGAAAGCGCTCTTCCACTGAGCTATATCTCCAGGCAGTGCTGGAGCTTTCCTAATTATTCACCTCTGCCAGTAATGAAATGTAATAACTCGTCATAATGTTGTACCAGCCGAAAAGCATATGTATTAATCAAGGAACTGGAACTAATCGGACAGTATATGTATGATCCACAAACGTTCTCGAATAGGGCAGTACAGTAATCAACAAAATACCTCCCCCAGTTTGATAATATGGGTTCAGGTATTGGGGAGACAATGGCATTGTGGTACTATCCCTTCACTGCTACTCCCGAGGACACGGGTTTAAAACTCACCGTGGCAGCTGCTGCAATTCAAACTCAATTAATTAATGAAAACAATACGGAATTAAAAGCCTAATCTCAGGAAAGCTATAATGAAACTATCATCCGTTGTGGTAAAAACACTTCTGGTTCACTAATGCCATTTAGGGAAGGACATCTGCTGTCCTTAACTGGTTAGGCCTACACGCGATCTTGGCACACAGCAATGTGGTTCGATCTGACAAGGCCGAGCAAGCCTAGATTGGGCAACAAATGCTGGCCTTGCCAGTAACGCCCACATCCCAGGCAAGAATAAACAATTAAGAGCCCTGTACTAGAGGGCAGTATAGGCTTTATTCATAAAGTACCTCAATAACTCCACAGTTTTTTAAATCATAGAACTTCACATCCGAAAGAGAAAATATACTAATCATGTACACAGGTATTCCTACATAGGTAGGAAGAGAGATGGGGATTTAAGGCAGAAATGTAGGGAGCTAGGGTGGAAGCTTAGAGCGAGAACAACCAGAGTTGTTATCTCTGGGTTGTTGCCCGTGCCACGTGCTAGCGAAGAGAGGAATAGGGAGAGAGAGGAGTTGAACACGTGGCTGCAGGGATGGTGTAGGAGGGAGGGTTTTGGTTTCCTGGATAATTGGGGCTCTTTCTGGGGTAGGTGGGACCTCTACAAACAGGATGGTCTTCACCTGAACCAGAAGGGTACCAATATCCTGGGGGGGGGGAGGTTTGCTAGTGCTCTTCGGGGGGGTTTAAACTAATTCAGCAGGGGAATGGGATCCTAAATTGTAGTTCCAGTGTACAGGATGTTGAGAGTCGTGAGGTCAGGGATAAGGTTACAAGGATGCAAGAGGGCACTGGCAAGCAAGAACCTGGTTTAAAGTGTGTCTACTTCAACGCCAGGAGCATCCGGAATAAGGTGGGTGAGCTTGCAGCATGGGTTGGTACCTGGGATCTCGATGTAGTGGCCATTTCGGAGACATGGGTAGAGCAGGGGCAGGAATGGATGTTGCAGGTTCCGGGATTTAGATGTTTCAGTAAGAACAGAGAAGATGGTAAGAGAGGGGGGGGGGGGGTGGCATTGTTAATCAAGGAGAGTATTACAGCGACAGAAAGGACGTTTGAGGACTCGTCTACTGAGGTAGTATGGGCCGAGGTTAGAAACAGGAGAGGAGAGGTCACCCTGTTGGCAGTTTTCTATAGACCTCCGACTAGTTCCTGAGATGTAGAGGAAAGGATAGTGAAGATGATTCTCGACAGGGGCGAGAGTAACAGGGTAGTTGTTATGGGGGACTTTAACTTTCCAAATATTGACTGGAAATACTATAGTTCGAGTACTTTAGATGGGTCAGTTTTTGTCCAGTGTGTGCAGGAGGGTTTTCTGACAGTATGGAGACAGGCCAACCAGGGGCGATGCCAAATTGGATTTGGTACTGGGTAATGAACCCGGCCAGGTGTTAGATTTAGATGTAGTTGTGCACTTTGGCGATAGTGATCACAATTCGTTTAGGTTTACCTCAGCCATGGGCAGGGACAGGTATATACCGCAGGGCAAGAATTATAGCTGGGGGAAAGGAAATTATGATGCGATTAGGCAAGATTTAGGATGTGCAGGATGGGGAAGGAAACTGCAGGGGATGGGCACAAACGAAATGTGGATCTTATTCAAGGAGCAGCTAATTCGTGTCCTTGAGAAGTATGTACCTGTCAGGCAGGGAGGAAGTTGTCGAGCGAGGGAGCCGTGGTTTACTAAAGAAGTTGAAGAGCTTGTCAAGAGGAAGCAGAAGGCTTATGTTAGGATGAGACGTGAAAGCTCAGTTAGGGCGCTTGAGAGTTACAAGCTAGCCAGGAAGGATCTAAAGGGAGAGCTAAGAAGAGCAAGGAGAGGACACGAGAAGTCATTGGCAGATAGGATCAAAGAAAACCCTAAGGCTTTCTATAGGTATATCAGGAATAAAAGAATGACTAGAGTTAGAATAGGGCGAATCAAGGATAGTAGTGGGAGATAGGGGAATCGTTAAATGAATATTTTTCGTCAATATTTACAGTAGAGAAAGAAAATGTTGTCGAGGAGATTACTGAGATACAGCCCACTAGGCTAGATGGGATTGAGATTCACAAGGAGGAGGTGTTAGCAATTTTGGAAAGTGTGAAAATAGATAAGTCCCCTGGGCCAGATGGGATTTATCCTAGGATTCTCTGGGAAGCCAGGGAGGAGATTGCAGAGACTTTGTCCTTGATCTTCATGTCGTCATTGTCGACAGGAGTAGTGCCGGAAGACTGGAGGATAGCAAATGTTGTCCCCTTGTTCAAGAAGGGGAGTAGAGACAGCCCTGGTAATTATAGACCTGTGAGCCTTACTTCGGTTGTGGGTAAAATGTTGGAAAAGGTTATCAGAGATAGGATTTATAATCATCTGGAAAAGAATAAGTTCATTAGCGATAGTCAGCACGGTTTTGTGAAAGGTAGGTCGTGCCTCACAAACTTTATTGAGTTTTTCGAGAAGGTGACCAAACAGGTGGATGAGGGTAAAGCCGTAGAAGTGGTGTATATGGATTTCAGTAAGGCGTTTGATAAGGTTCCCCACGGTAGGCTATTGCAGAAAATATGGAAATATGGGGTTGAAGGTGAGTTGGAGCTTTGGAGCAGAAATTGGCTAGCTGAAAGAAGACAGAGGGTGGTGGTTGATGGAAAATGTTCATCCTGGAGTTTAGTTACTAGTGGTGGACCGCAAGGTTCTGTTTTGGGGCCACTGCTGTTTGTCATTTGTATAAATGACCTGGATGAAGGTGTAGAATGGTGGGTTAGTAAATTTGCGGATGACACGAAGGTCGGTGGAGTTGTGGATAGTGCCGAAGGGTGTTGTAGGGTACAGAGGGACATAGATAGGCTGCAGAGCTGGGCTGAGAGATGGCAAATGGAGTTTAATGCGGAGAAGTGTGAGTTGATTCACTTTGGAAGGAGTAACAGCAATGCAGAGTACTGGGCTAATGGGAAGATTCTTGGTAGTGTAGATGAGCAAAGAGATCTTGGTGTCCAGGTACATAAATCCCTCAAAGTTGCGACCCAAATTAATAGGGCTGTTAAGAAGGCAAATGGTGTGTTAGCTTTTATTCGTAGGAGGATCGAGTTTCGGAGCCACGAAGTCATGATGCAGCTGTACAAAGCTCTGGTGAGGCCGCACCTTGAGTATTGCGTGCAGTTCTGGTCACCGCATTATCGGAAGGACGTGGAAGCTTTGGAAAGGGTGCAGAGGAGATTTACTAGGATGCTGCCTGGTATGGAGGGAAGTCTTACGAGGAAAAGCTGAGGGACTTGGGGTTGTTTTCGTTGGAGAGAAGGAGGAGGAGAGGTGACTTAATAGAGACATACAAGATAATCAGAGGGTTCGATACGGTGGATAGTGAGAGTCTTTTTCCTTGGATGATGATGGCAAACACGAGGGGACATAGCTTTAAGTTGAGGGGTGATAGATATAGGACAGATGTCAGAGGTAGTTTCTTTCCGCAGAGAGTAGTAGGGGCATGGAACGCCCTGCCTGCAACAGTAGTAGACTCGCCAACATTAAGGGCATTTAAGTGGTCATTGGATAGACATATGGATGAAAATGGAATAGTGTAGGTCAGATGGTTTCACAGGTCGGCGCAACATCGAGGGCCGAAGGGCCTGTACTGCGCTGTAATGTTCTAATCTAATCTATTCTAATGTACATGTATCAGTGGACCAGTGTCGGTATTTATTCCAACCCTTTACCCATACAAATGTATGGACGCAAATTGTAAACCCGAGCTAAAGGAAGGGTTAGTTTTTGTATCAGTTACAGGATTGCGACTTCGAAAGTACAGGTACTAATTATTGACCTGTACTGGTATAATGGTATAGTTACTAATTAAAATCCTGCATTATAGGTACGAATCATAGACCTTCTCCTGCAGGTCATGCAGATAGTAATCATAGATCTGGACCAGTATGACAGTATAGACACCATTCATGCAAACTGTACCTGTTGGATAGTGCATAGACGAATCATAGATGCTGGCAATTCAGAGAGTATAGGCTTTATTCATACCGTTGCCCCTTTATGACTGTGTATGTATTAATTGTAACCTGCAAGGACAAGACAGAACAGACAATAATCAGAGTCCACTGATCATTAGGGCAGGTATTAATAATGCTCTGCACCAACACGAATGATTAGATATTAATTATATAACCTTTGCATCGTACGGACACTAATCGTAGATCTGTGCCTTTAGGGAAGTATGGGTACAGTTAAGGTCCTGCAGCAGTAAGGCGGCGTTGCTACTAATCTTAGAAAGGTATCATTAGGACAGCCTATGTCGCAATAAGGTCTGCACAATAGCGAATGTACTAACCAAAGGCCAGAAACATTGGTACAGAAATATTAAAAATCAAATAACTATGTCAATAGGACAACAAAGAATCTTTCAAAAGATCTGCATCAGCAGGACACTACAAGAAATAGTCTAAAAAAACAAAAAAAACACAGCCATATCATAAGGGGAGACGGTGGCGTCGTGGTAATGTCACAGAGGTCGTAACAAGAGGCCCACACTAATACTTTGCGGACATGGGTTAAAATCCCAACACTTTTATTTATTTTAATTTTTTTATTTAGAGATACAGCACTGAAACAGGCCCTTCGGCCCACCGAGTCTGTGCGGACCAACAACCACCCATTTATACTAACCCTACAGTAATACTATATTCCCTGTCACCTACCTACACTAGGGGCAATTTACAATGGCCAATTTACCGATCACCTGCAAGTCTTTGGTTGTGGGAGGAAACCGTAGCACCCAGCGAAAACCCACGCAGACACAGGGAGAACTTGTAGAATTGAACCCGGGTCGCTGGAGCTGTGAGGCTGCAGTGCTAACCTCTGCGCCACTGTGCCGCCCACTTAATCTGGTGGAATTTAAAATCGATTAAATAAATAAAATTAATGAATTAACGAATTAAAACCTGGACTTGAAAGCTAGTCTCAATAATGGTATCACGAAGCTGTCATTGATTGGAAACACCCACCTGGTTCACTAATGCCATTCTTTTAAGGAAGGAAATCAGTCATCCTTACCTGAAATACGTTACCATCCTCCAGCTACTGCACGACGACATGCAAGCTGCAATACCTGCCAACAGATCTGCCACTGACCCAATCCGAATACAAACTGGGGTCAAACAAGGCTTTGTGATTGCAAGAATGCTCTTTTCCATCTTCCGTGCGTGACACATCATTTCATCTCCTTGAAGTTCTCTGCCGGAGTTGATCTACTCTGCAGGACGAGTGGCAAACTATTTAACCTACGTCGCTTCCTTTCCATAAACAAGACCACTCAAACCTCTGTCTTCGAGCTGCATTCTGCTGACAGTACTTGCACATGGGCAGGCTCAGTGGTCAAACTTCAATCCCTTGTTAATGCATTCATGGAAGTGTCTGAAAGAATGAGCCTTAAGTTAAACATCCAGAAGACAAATGTCCTCTACCAGCTTGCTCCTGCAGTGCAAAACTGCCCATCGACCATCGATATCAGCGGCAAACCACTGCACAGTTTTGATCACTTCGCATACCTTGGGAGCCTCCTCTCAGCAAGGGCAGACTTCCACGATGTACCAATCATAGAGCTACACACCGAGGAAAGAATAGGTACTAATCATAGAGCTACATATGGAGGAACGAATAGGTTCTCATCATGGACCTTTAGTAGTAGGTCAGAACAGGTATGAATTACAGTCCTGCACCAGTAGTAACGCATAGGTACTAATTGTAGGCCTGCATAGTTACTAAACATAGGCCTGCAGCAGGAGAACAATATTGGTATTTAGCAAATACCTGAAGCAGCAGTACACTATGAGCACTAATCGAAGGCATTGCACCAGTATGACAGTACATGTATTTATAAGATAACATGTGTAGTAATGGAAGAGATGCAGAAGTAGGTCTGTAAAGGTAGTAATCATAGATATGGAGGAAGGGAGATTCCTTATTAATTGCAGATATTTAATAGCAGAAGATTCTAATTACTAATTATAAACATTCTCCAGCAAGAAATTATAGGTATCTATCACAGAAAAATACAATTACAAGCGAAAAGTTATAAAAGGGATGCGTGCACTGCTGTGTACTATAGTAACTAATCAAGGGCCTACAACAGCTCGATATTAGTCGAAAGAGCTTTGCAACTTTGCAATAGGTAAGTTTAGGTACTAATGACAGGCCTTCACCAATAGCTAAGTATATGTATCAATAATTGGTTTGTACCAGTAGCACCCGAAGGAGACATATCATAGTACTATTCCTGTCGATCAGTGAAGGTATTAATCATAGAAATGTATCTGCAGGAAGGTTTCATTAATAGACATGTGCCAGTGGAACAGTGTAGGTACTAATCATAGACCTACACCAGTAGGTTGTGTAGGTAGTAATCCTATCCTTGTACCTGTAGGAACGTAATGGTACTATTAACAGACCTGCATTAGTAGGACAGTATAGTACTCATCATAAACTGTAGCAGAAAAGCAAGATAGGATCTAATTATAGACCTGTACGTTCAGGACTTTCTTGTCACAAATGTTAGTAATGCATCAGCAGGAGAATAATGCTATGAATGGGCCTCTACCATTCGTACGACAAAGCTGTATTTCGTATACGTGTACCTGTAGGGTGTATTGGCATTAAATAAAGACCTGCAACAATATAATAAAAGCAAAATACTGCGATGCTGGAAATATGAAATAAAAACAAGAAATTCTGGAAATGCTCAGCAGATCTGGCAGCATCTGTGGAGAGAGAAGCAGAGTTAAAATTTCGGGTCAGTGACCCTTCTTCGCAACTGGCAAATATTAGAAATGTCAAACGTTATAAGCAAGTCAATCGCGGGCGGGGCAACAGATAACAAAGGAGAAGGAGTAGATTGGACAAGGCCACAGAGTAGCTGACCAGAAGGTCATTGAGCAAAGACAAACAATACGTTAATAGTGTATTGAAAGACAAAGCATTAGTACAGATAGAGTGTTAACGGACTGAAGATTGAACAGCAGCAAGTACAAACATGAAAAAAACAGTGGGTAAGCAAAGTGTACAAACAAAGATGAAATAAAATAAGCGTACAACAAAAAAGTAAAAAATTCCAAAAAGAAAAAATATAACTAAAAATCAAAGTAAAAGGAGGGCCACCATGCACTGACATTAATGAACTCAATGTTCAGTCCGGACGACTGTAGTGTGCCTAATCGGTAAATAAGATGCTGTTCCTCGAGTTTGCGTTGATGTTCACTGGAACACGGCAGTAAAACCAGGACAGAGATGTGAGAATGAGAGCATGGGGGGAGTGTTGAAATGGCATGCAACCGGTCCTGCTTGCGGACTGAGCGGAGGTGTTCCTCAAAGCGGTCACCCAGTCTGCGTTTGGTCTCCCCAATGTAGAGGAGACCACATTGTGAGCAGCAAATACAGTATACTACATTGAAAGAAGTATAAGTAACTCGCTGCTTCACCTGAAAGGAGTGTTTGGGGCCTGGGATAGTGAGGAGAGAGGAGGTCGATGGGTATGTATTACACCTCCTGCTATTGCAGGGGAAGGTGCCATAGGAAGGGGTCGAGGTGGTGGGAGAAATGGAGGATTGGACCAGGGTGTCGCGGAGGGAACGATCCCTACGGAATGCTGATAGGGGAAGGAGGGGAAAATGCGTTTGGTAGTGTCATCACGCTGGAGGTGGCGGAAATGGTGGAGGATGATCCTTTGGATATGGAGGCTGATGGGGTGGAACGTGAGGACAAGGGGAACCCTGTCACGGTTCTGGGAGGGAGGGGAAGGGGTGAGGGTGGAGGCTCTAAAGATTCATTTCAGGTGAGGCAGCGATTTACTTGTTCTTCTTTCAATGTAGTATACTGTATTCACTGCTCACAATGTGGTCTCCTCTGCATTGGGGAGACCAAACGCAGACTGGGTGACCGCTTTGTGGAACACCTCCGCTCAGTCCGCAAGCAGGAACCTGAGCTTCCGGATGCCTGCCATATCAACACTCCCTCCCCACCCCGCCCGCACCCCCACCCCCTGCTCCCAAGCTCACATCTCTATCCTGGGCTTGCTGCAGTGTTCCAGTGAACATCAACGCAAGTTCGAGGAACAGCGTCTCATTTACTGATTAGGCACACTACAGCCTTCCGGACTGAACATTGAGTTCAATAATTTCAGTGTATGATGCCCCCCCCACCCCCCACCACCCCCTCCTGATTTTATTTTTACTTTTAGCTTTTTTTTTCTTTTTTATATTTTTTGCTTTTTTGTTGTATATTCATTTATTTCATCTTCGTTTGTTCTGTTTGCTTACCCACTGTTTGTTTCATGTTTGTACTTGCTGCTGTTCAATCGTCAGTCCGTTAACACACTATCTGTACTAATGCTTTGTCTTTCAATACAATATTAACATATTGTTTGCCTTTGCTCCATGACCTTCTGATCAGCTAATCTGAGTCCAATCTACACCTTCTGCTTTGTTATCTCTTGCCTGCCTCCGCGTTACTTGCTTTTAACCGGCAACAATAGGATGGTTTAGGTTGTAGTTGTATATCTATACCATAGAATCATTTGTGACATATCAGGTGACCATTCGGCCCGTCGACTCCATGCCAGCTCTCCACGGAACGATCCAGTGAATCTCCGTCCCCCGTTCAATCTCTAAATCTGCAAGCCAATTTCCGTCAAGTGCCCATCCAATATCTCATCCTCAGTAATGAGTTAGATACTAACCATTGACCTTGTCCAGGAGGCCCGTTAATGTATTCAGCATATATCATTACCAATAGGACAGTACATATTGTTCTACTGTCCTGTACCAATACAAGAGCCTCAGCGTTAACTAGACCTGCTTCAGTAGGACATGTCAGGAAATAATCACAGATCAGATAGTATATTTACTGCGTAGAAATCTGCAACGTTAGGATGATTTAGCTATTAACAAAATGTCTGTATCAATAGCATTGTATAGGTGCTGTATTAAACAACTGCATCGAGTAGGAAAGTATAAGCACTGATCTAGAAATATGGAATAATACAACAATATAACTACTATTCATAGATATGTATCAGCAAGGTAGCACATCTACTAATAAGACACGTCGTGCAGTAGACCAGAGAAGGTTTCAATCATAGACTTCATCCACTTTGACAGTAATGGTTCTAATAACAGTCCTGTAGGAGAGTTTATGTAGTAAATATAGCTCTGCAGCAGTGTAATTCAGATATTAATAACAAAACTGTGCCAGTCAGACACGATCTGTACTGGTCATGGACCTAGTCCAGCAGGACAGGACAGTTACTAATCATAGAACTGTGTTTTAAGGACAGTATAGTCAAAGGCAGGCTCCGGTAGTACTGCAAGGACACAAGTTCAAACAATGTCACAAGTCTGGCAATATAGGTACTAATCACAGAGCTATATTATTGGACAAGTACTGATCATAAACCAGGACTTCCATCAATGGGGCAGTATCAGTGCTTAACAAGGGACTTTAGAAGATGTACAGTTAATTTGTCTCTGTATCAAAAGGACATTATAGTTATGAATCAACTATCTGCAGCAGTAGGACAGTATAAATATGAGTCAAAAATAACTGCAGCAGTATGGCAGTATAGGTGTTAATCTGAGGCCTGCACCAGAAATAAAATGTAGGCATTGTTCATGGGCCTGCACCAGTGGGACAGCGCACGTATTAATTTCAGTACAACACTCAGAGTAAATTACAGATACTAAGCATAGAACATAGTAGGACAGTATCAGATAGATCTGTGCCACAAAGACAGTGGGTGAGGCTATAATAAAGCTGCAGCAACAGCACAAAACAAAAGTATTACTTCTAGTCCTGCTTTAGGAGAAACTAGTCGGTACTAAGCAGAGATCTGGGCCGGTATGACCATATAGGTGCTAATTATAGTCATGTTCCCTGGCTGGTGGCTAAATACTAATCAGATACATTCTCCAGTGGCAAATTACAGTTACTATGCAGCGACATCTACCGGTATGACAACACAGGTACTAATTATCGACCTGTCCAGGTATACTTAATAATTTCAGACCGAGAGCATAAGGACAGTGTGGCACTAATAGTATATCCCTAGGTCTATTTCTTACTTCACATTTTTCTTTGTTTGCAGTTGAGTGGTAAAGGGAAATAATGCTGTGACTTTTGCAAGGGCTGTGGAGTGACATTAAATTATAAATTATCTGGAATGTCCCGCGCAGACACGATGAACCTAATGGCACGGTTTGTTTCTAAGAATCCACTCCTCACGATAATGGAACAGTAAACAGTTGATCTGCAGAACATGATTTTGCTGAGGGAAGTTGGAGTCCTGCTTGGACTCCCTGCAATCAAAATGAAGTATATCTGCTTCCTTCTGATCTTCTGTAAGTGAATCTCAGATATTTGCATTGCCTTTGAAAATGAGGGTCATTTATCTTGAACCGATTGGAAGCTGCATTCCAATTAGATTGCTTCAAAAGCGCCTCATATTTTGTTTCAATAATGTAGCCACACCTTCAGAAAAGGTTTTGAAATTTCTTATTGTTGAACTTCTGTTTGAGAATTTTTCTTTTATAAGTTTCAGATCATATTCAGTTGTTTCACTCTTACTAACTGCAGTGAGCTTAATGGTTACGGATTTCTGTGGCTAGATGTTGATAATAAGATCTATCCTTGCTTTATGATTATCATGGCCTCGGTATATGCCACATAGACGTAGAGAGAGGCAGTGGCAAACGAACACATGGGAAGGAGAGAGGCAGAGAAGGATACCGAGCGACAGTGAGTGAGAGAGAGAGCGAGTCAATGAGAAAATCAAGAGAGAGAGAAACGTCGATTGCGTGAGAGATACAAAATGTCATAGGGAAAGAAGTGGACACAGGAAAATGACTCATCCAGTGAGAGTCATGTCGGGATGACATAGTGTGTGAGGGAGAAAACAAGAGGGCGAGACAAAGACATATAAACAGATAGCGAGATAGAAAGAAAAACATGCAGTGAGATAGGATCCAAAGAGAGACCGAGGCAAAGATCTAAGAGGCACATAAACAGCGACAGTGTATGATATACAGATAGAGACACGGATAGAGAGCAGTTTCACGAGACAGAGAGACGTCAAATTGTAAATAAATGCAGATGGGGAAGTATAGCAGTTAGGAGTGTCAGAGAGGGATAAACAGAGATGGGGGGAACAGACAGATATAAGGAAAACACATGTAAGGCGACAGAGCGGCAAAGATATTGAGAGAGAGAAGGATAGAACAGCAGACGAACAGATAAGAACTAAGAGATTGGTTAAAAGATAGAATTGCACAGAAAAAAGAGAAAAAGATAGTTGTGTTTTTTTTAACTCTCCTTTGCACATTCACTATGAAAACATTTTTTGTTTAGATTTATGTTGTGAGAGCAATAGCACACAATAATCGGTAACGTCATTTCCAACTACTTGCTGGATCCAGTTACGGCTGCCCATTATTAAGTCAACAAAGTGGATGAGAAACGATTTATATGATTTAAATAGACGGAAACGGGCGGATCAATGTTATTTATGCATGGAACTCTGCCTGTGGTTCTTCAATATAAATTTCTGTTGATCTTTATTGGAATTTGGCCGGTAGTTAGGGTCACATGTTACTGAGCCTGCCTTCCAATGACGTGCTAATGTCAGTGCACTGCTGTTTTCTTAATCATTAGGCCACATATTTTGGGGAGCGCAGTGGCGCAGTGGTTAGCACCGCAGCCTCACAGCTCCAGTGGCCCGGGTTCAATTCTGGGTACTGCCTGTGTGGAGTTTGCAAGTTCTCCGTGTGACTGCGTGGGTTTTAGCTGGGTGCTTCGGTTTCCTCCCACAGCCAAAGACTTGCAGGTTGATAAGTAAATTAGCCATTATAAATTGCTCCTAGTATAGGTAGGTGGTAGAGGAATTGTGGGGAGTGGTAGGTATATGGGATTAATGTAGGATTAGTATAAATGGGTGGTTGATGGTCGGCACAGACTCGGTGGGCCGAAGGGCCTGTTTAAGTGCTGTATCTCTAAATAAAATGAATATGTCGATAGAAGTAAAAAATACGTGGTTTGCATTGAGAATGTGATATTGCTTCTTTTACCAGAACTTTATCTATTTTAACACATTGAAATGAGCTATGGTACAGTTCAGCTACAGCTAATTCCATGACAGATCGTGTCAGATCTTAAATGATGATAAGTTATTCTTAAAGAGGCTTTCCTTGAGCTGGTAATGGTCCGTGTGATTCTTTTGTTGCTCATCAAGTGATTCTTTTGTTGCCCATCGTGAATCCTAGCTGAAGAGATGATGTAGGTTTTATTTCTTGAATAATGTTGCAGATGCATAGATGCATTAACATTGCCAATTGACACTTTTGCAAGTTTTTGCTTTTTTTGTTGTAAATTTTGCAGCACCATGAGTTGCCTCAATAGCATGCTTCGTGTGCTTTGAGCCGCGGAAAAACGCATTCATGTTATCTGCTGTGTGACCGTGTTCTGTCCCCAAGGACAAAAAATAGCAAGGCAGGCAGTAATTGTGATTCTAATGATGATAAACATGATGTAAATGATGATCGGGACATAGGAATAGCTGTAGTCCATTCAGCCCCTCGAGCCTGCTCAATTATCGTTCAATTAGATGAGATCTGATGTTTGTCTCAACTCAACTTGTCCACCTTTTCTCTGCATCACTGGATACGTTGCTCAACCCAAATGTATCGCTCCGAATTTTGAAGCCTCCACTTGACTTCCAGGATCCACAGTGTTCTTGGGACAGAGCTGCAATTTCGCACTATACATGTATGAAAAGGTGTTTCCTAATTTCTATTCATCATGGCCTATTGTTGGTTTTAAAGAAATGTTCCGTTGTCATTGGCAAAGCAAAAACCATCAGAGTCTTTCAGTAGCATGAATCATTTCATTCGTTTTCCGCCTTCCTTTCATATGGCATAAATTATCAATTTAGTCCGCAGATTATTAGGATCTTCAAACTAACAATTTTCTTTCGTTCACGAAAAAGGAAATTGGAATAATTTGATCTTGTAATATTTTGCATTTGCTTCAATGGAATTGCATATCTAGAGGGAGTTTTAGACTGGTGGCGAATGAGGCACCGTCTGATCTGTGCCTCTGCTGAATCGAATTTTATTCTCAGCGTTTAATTAGCAGGCTTACAGTTTAGCGGTTTAGGCTAAACACCAAGGTGGTCACAGACAATGAAACATATATTGCATGTTTTATTTGTCTCTTTTACAGTGCAAATTACATGTCACGGGAGCACACAAAGTATGATGAAATAAAATTAATGTTCATATTCGATAATTAGTGCAAAGCATTAAAGTAGATAAATCCCCAGGGCCTGATGGGATCTACCCCAGAATACTGAGGAAGGCAAGGGAAGAAATTGCTGGGGCCTTGACAGAAATCTTTGCACCCTCATTGGCTACAGGTGAGGTCCCAGAGGGTTGGAGAATAGCCAATGTTGTTCCTTTGTTTAAGAAGGGTAGCAAGGATAATCCAGGAAATTATGGGCCGGTGAGCCTTACGTCAGTGGTAGGGAAATTATTAGAGAGGATTCTTCGGGACAGGATTTACTCCCATTTGGAAACAAACAAACTTATTAGCGACAGGCAGCATGGTTTTGTGAAGGGGAGGTCGTGTCTCACGAATTTGATTTAGTTTTTTGAGGAAGTGACAAAGATGATTGATGAAGGAAGGGCAGTGAATGTTATCTGTATGGACTTCAGGAAAGCCTTTGACAAGGTCCCTCATGGCAGACTGGAACAAAAGGTGAAGTCACATGGGATCAGAGGGGAGCTGGCAAGATGGATACAGAACTGGCTCGGTCATAGAAGACAGAGGGTAGCAATGGAAGGGTGCTATTCTGAATGGAGGGATGTGACTAGTGGTGTTCCGCAGGGATCAGTGCTCGGACCTTTGCTGTTTGTAGTATATATAAATGATTTGGAGGAAAATATAGCTGTTCTGATTAGTAAGTTCGCGGACGACACAAAGGTTGGTGGAGTTGCGGACAGTGATGAGGAATGTCAGAGGATACAGCAGGATATAGATTGGCTGGAGACTTGGGCGGAGAAATGGCAGATGGAGTTTAAATCGGACAAATGTGAGGTAATGCATTTTGGAAGATCAAATGCAGGTGGGAAGTATGCAGTAAATGGCAGTACCCTTAGGAGTATTGACAGGCAGAGAGATCTGGGTGTACAGGTCCACAGGTCACTGAAAGTGGCAACGCAGGTGGATAAGGTAGTCAAGAAGGCTTACAGCATGCTTGCCTTCATCGGTCGGGGCATAGAGTATAAAATTGGCAAGTCATGCTGCAGCTGTACAGAACTTTAGCTTGGCCTTATTTAGAATATTGTGTGCAATTCTGGTCGCCACACTACCAGAAGGACGTGGAGGCTTTGGAGAGGGTACAGAAGAGGTTTACCAAAATGTTGCCTGGTCTGGAGGGCATGAGCTATGAGGAGAGGTTGGATAAACTCGGATTGTTTTCATGGAACGACGGAGGTGGAGGGGCGACATGATAGAGGTTTACAAAGTTATAAGCAGCATGGACAGAGTGGATAGTCATAAACTTATTCCCAGGGTGGAAGAGGCAGTTACTAGGGGACATAGGTTTAAGGTGAGTGGGCCAAAGTTTAGAGGGGATGTGCGAGGCAAGTTCTTTACACAGAGGGTGGTGAGTGCCTGAATTTTGTTGCCGGGGGAGGTGGTGGAAGCAGCTACCATAGAGACGTTTAAGAGGTTTCTTGGCAATTGCAGAAGGTTTTAGTTTAGGCAGGCATCAAGATCGGTGCCGGCTTGGATGGCCGAATGGCCTGTTCCTGTGCTGTACTCTTCTTTGTTCTTTGTTATAATTTAGGTTGTTAAATGCACGTGTGCAATTGTTAGTTACAGGACAGCAGCGTATATGCGATGGGGTAACGATCAGATCATCACCTGAGCTCTAAACTAATGTGCTGATTTCAACACATTTTATAGAATGCGTTTTCCTTTTTCGGTGGCTTCAGTCAAAGAAAGCCCAGTTCCCAAGCCGCAGAGGCCAAGCTTAAACTCAGACACAATCTGTGAAAGGCAGAATATTTTTTTCATGAGGATAGGTACGAGTGGGAAAGATTAATCATTGGACTCGGTGATTAACAATGTCAATTAACTGAATAAAATAGATAGGTGGATAGATAGAGCGTTCTTTGACTGAGTAACACAAAGGGTTGGTTCAGTTAGCGGGGTAAAGATTCTGTACACTGATTTCCAAAAGTAATTTGCTAAGTACCACAGCAGAGACATGTTAGCAAAGTTGAAGCCGGTGGGATGACAGGGCCATGGCAGCCTGAATAAGAATTGAATGAGGAAGAAGACAGTCGTGGCGAACTGTTGCTTTTCAGACTGGAATGCAATATACAATGGCATAGCAAAAGGGGGCGATATTAGGCTCATGCCTCTTGGCCTTGATAATTAAGTTGATATTGGGAAATATTTGGGATTGTGGGAGAAAACATTCCAATGTCGAACATTTGGTAGGTATATGCGGCTTATGTGGAAAGCTTAAATGTCACCACTATTCATTTGTCATAGCACGCCACTGAGGAAAGGATGCTTGTATAAAATTGGTGTTTGTGCTTGATTCGTGGGTAGCCTAAACAGAGAATTGAATCTGTTAAATTGATTTCAGGTCATGCTCCCTAGTCTATACCTGTCAGTCGTAGGTTCTGGAGCCCGTATGGCTGCAGATCAAAGAGGCAAAGAATCATAGAATAGCTCAGCAGATAATCAAACCATTTAGCCCATCGAGTCTAGCCGGTTGGTTCAAAAAGAGATCTACTATGTCCAACTCCCCTGCTATTTCCCAACATCTCTGTGTCTTTTTTTCCCCTTCAAGTATATATCCAATTCTTTTCTGAATGCTACTCTTGCATTTATTTCTACTACCGTATTAAACAGTGCATCGCTCTATTTCTTTTGCCAATCTCCGAAATTATGTGCCCTCTAGTTATCTACAATTTGGCCACTGAAATCACTTTATCATTTATTTTTTCCACCCGCAAACTTTAAGATTGTAAACACGTCTATAAAAACTCCTCTTAGTCTTCCATGCTCTTAATGTCAAGAGAGACTCAGTTAGCAGCATTCTTGCCTCTGCGTCAGAGGGTTGTGTTCAATCCTCACTCCCAGGTTGAGCACAGAAATCTCGGCTGACACTTCAAGCCATACAAAGACAAAGGCCCGTCTGCACTCCCAGGTGGACGAAAACATCGTATGGCACTATTTAAAGACTAACATACAAGGTGCCAGACGAATAATGATCCATCACTCAGCGCCACAAAAACAGATAGCCTGGTTATTGTCACATAGCTTTTGGTGGGAGCTTCCTGTGCACAAAATGGCTGCCAGGTATTCTGCATTCAGCAGTGATTACACTTCAAAAGTGCGACATTGTCTGTAAAATGATTGGGAAAGTCTTGAAGTCATGAAAGGCGCGATATAAATGCAAGTGTTTTTTTTTCGCTCTCCAAGGACTCCAATGCCATATTGCCTGATATATTCATACAACCGTAAGTGCTCATTCCAAGACACATTATTGCAAATATTTTTTTCTCATCTCTCCAAAACTCCATAACATTCCTACATTGTGGTATGAAGAATTGGGCAGAAAACTGTAACTGGTGCCGAAGCAGCATTTCATACAGCTTTAACAAAACTTCCTGTCTTCCATACAAGGTGTCTCTATTTGAAAACTAAGAATCCCATATACTTATTAACTGCTTTGAAAACGTGTCCTGCTACCTTCAATTGTTTCTGCAATAGCACCGCAGGCGCTCTTCTCTTGCACCCTCACAAAGTTATGCCATTTAGCTTGAATTTTCTCTCATTATTTCCACCTCACACTTTTCTGCATTGAACACGGTTGCAATTCCGAATGCCTGTCCATTTCCACTTCACGCATATCACTATCTTCCTCTGTATTTACGATATGTCCAAGTTTGGTGTCATCTGCTCATATTGAAATGTTGTACTCTATTCCCGAGGCCAAATCATCAGTGTACATCAAACTCAGCAGTAGTCCCAGTACTGAACGGTAGGGATCAACACCATATACCGCGCTCTCGGCCAGCAAACAACAATTCAACACAACTCTCTGTCTCTCTATGCTTCCACTTGGCATGTCAGACGTAGCTCAGTTGGAAGCACACTTGTCTTGCAGTCGGAGCCTTATGCATTCAAGTCCAAATTCAGGTCTTGATTACACAAAATTAGGGTGACACTTCAATGTAGTTCTTAGGAGGTCGCTTGCAAAACGAAAGGCTGGTACCTTCTTTCCATTTTTTGTCGTGTTGTTTTTTGCAGTGTTTCAGTCCACTTTTAGGGCAATGATCCTCAACTCCAAGGATCCATTGAAGCAGGTGGACTTTGGTGGGACAGAAACTTACTGACTGGGGGCTCCCCGTTTTAAACGGGCGATAGCTGTCCAGTGAGATGCGATGACCTCTCCCACCAACAAAGGCAACCCGTGGCGCCCAATCTCTATGCCAATTGAGCTGGACTTATAACCCGTAACTGCTGCCTTCCATGTTGTTTTGGTCGCTGTGAGGCGACTATGGAGTGAGCTCTCCATGGCGCATGCCTGGGCCGATGTATGGAGGTTGTGATTTGCCCAAGCCTCAAAACGTCCTTGGCGGCCTTCCTGGTGAGGTACAAAGGAGTGCAGAGCACGACGTTTGGCACTGGTATGGCTGTAGAAACTGCCGGAAACATGCCAAAAGAGACACATGACCGCCTACGGGGCTCCGCTCCGGATTTTCTGTTAGTGTTTACTCCCTTAGCCTTGGTCTCACCCGAGACGCCCACAAGGCAGTGGGGTTGTTAGGGTCTCTACTCAGGGATAGGTAGATGCCGGTGGGAGGAGTTGGGGGGAAGGGGGTGCGTGGGTGATGGAGTGCGAGAGGGAGGGGTGCAGTGGGAAGGCGTGGGGGAAACGGGGTGCGAGGGGGAGCTGGGAAGGGAGCTGCAGGGGTATAGGGGGTGCAGGGGAAGGGAGGGCGAGGGGAAGATGGTGCGAGGGGGAGCTGGGAAGGGGGTGCGAGGGGGATGCAGGGAAGGGGGTGCGAGGGATGTGAGCTGGGAGGGGGGCGCGAGGGGGGTGAGCTGGGAAGGGGGATCGTGGGTGGAGGGGGTGGAAGAAGGGGCTTCAGGTAATAAAACATTTCATCAGCTTCCACCACTGTCCTCTAGTGCCTGAATGCTGGTGAGGTACCTTCATTAATTGGTAAGTAGTAATACACTTAAGAAAGGTCCTCACCAGGGTGATCAGGCTGTCTGAGTCCAGGTGAATACCCAGGGCGATGGGGATTGCTCCTTATCTCTGTGTCCTTCTGGCCTGTTCAACAGGTGAGTAGCTCCCGCCGGCTCCAGGCTGCTCCCGCCTCCTCCGCCGCCACCGGGAAAGCTCACCTTGTCCTCTGGGAGGTGGGCGACAGCTTCGAGCGCCAGTGCCAGCAGGAATTCGCCGACATTGCGCTGCAAATGTTGAGATGAGATGTGCAGAGAGAACTTGTTGTCCATATATAGAAATCTTTAAAACTGGCAGGGAAAATTGAAAGGTGTTTAAAATTCATATCAGGCGCATGCGTTTGTAAGAGAATGTACAGAACATAAAAGCAAAGAGATCATGATAGAATTTGTAATCACTGGGCAGACCTTCGCTGGAATATCGTAGACAACTCTGGACACCACACTTCAAGATAGTCATAACGATCTAAGAAAGGATGCAGATAAGGTTTACCAGTATGTTACAGGGGTGAAGGACTTTGGTTATCAGGAGAGATTGGAAAATTTAGGTCTGTTCTTGGAACACGGAAGTGAAGAGGTGACTCATTAGATACTTTCAAGATTATAAAAGACAAGTTATAGATGTAAAAACATTCTCAAAATATCTTCAGGGGAGTTGTGGGGGAATATCGTTCACCCAGTGAGTCTCGTGGCCTGTAATACTGTTCCAGAAATGGTGGTGGGATCGGATTCCATAAAAAAGCTTAAAAGTGGAGCATAACTGACATTTGAGGATGAGGTACCTTTTTGGGGCTGTGGACAAAAAAAAGTGGTGGTTTGGAATGAAGTACAGCTGCTTTTTGAAGTAAGATTCTATGACATTATGTTGGCAGTCATATTTGAGTTGTTTATTTGTTAACATCTGAAGAATATTTTTTATAAAGGGATATACCCCTGAGTGAAGAACCGTCTAGGAGAAATTTCGAGTATGCAGTTGTAAGAACGGCCGGAAATACCGGTATGGTGAACTGATGCATGTGATAAATTGTCACAGATTGCTCATGGTAAAATTTTCATGGACATTCCCCCAATATCCCACCTTAACATCAGTTCATAGGTTCAGGGAAAACTTTGTACACGTGGCCGTTTCTGAATGTGTTTCGCTGTTATTTCATCATATTTATGACGTAACATGGGTAAATCGCCCATTGGCATAATTTCTTTATCTACATGTGTTATAGTATTCCCTCGGTTTAGACATATGGACTTTATTGCCTGGGTTTAAGGGATCGCCTGAGGAATGCTGCACATCGGGCAGCATGGCTTAGGTTTCACATTACATCCCCTATTGCACTGGTTGCTGAGTAGTTGATGCTATTCAAGTCATTGAAATTAGTAGCAGTCCGAGCATGAAGTCGACGGCTGATCCTAGTCGGCACGTTGTGCGAATTTGCCCAATGCTCATTTCTACACAATTTTTTTTATCCATTCATGAGATATGGGGGTCGCTAGCAAGGCCCATCCCTAATGTTGCCCATCCCCAATTGCCCTTGATAACTAATTGGTTTTCTTGGCCATTTCAGAGTGTATTTAAGAGTCAACCACATTGCTTTGGGTGTGGAGTCACATTTAGGCAACACAAGGTAAGAATTGAAGATTTCCTTCCCTTAAGGACATTAGTGAATCAGATGGGTGTTTATGGCTATCGTTGATAGTCGTATGGTAGCTTAACTAAGACTAGATTTCAATTCCAGATTTTTATGAATTAATTGAACTTGAATCCACCAGCTGCCATAGTAGGATGTTAGCCCGTGTCCCAAGGGCATTAGATTGGTCCTATGGATTACTAGGTCTGTGACATCACCGTTAAGCCACCGACATCCCCACATGTGTTACCGCCAATGTCACATGCGGTTAATTTATACATACTATCCACACGCTAAATATGAGAATTTATTGTCTTTGTCATGACCAGTGCAACCAATGTATGAATACCAATACTGGTGCCTTAGCTATTTCTTGCTATCTATCTATCCATCTATCCATCTGTCTGTCTATCTATCTATCTATCTATCTATCTATCTATCTATCTATCTATCTATCTATCTATCTATCTATCCATCTATCCATCTATCTATCTATCTATCTATCTATCTATCTAGCTATCCAACTATCTATCCATCTATCCATCTATCCATCTTTCCATCTATCCATCCATCTATCTATCTATCTATCTATCTATCTATCTATCTATCTATCTATCTATCTATCTATCTATCTATCCACCTATCTGTCTATATATATATATTATATATATATATACATACACATCCTTTTTCTCTCTATTTCACTCTCCCTTTCTCCATTTATGTACATCTACCATTTATCTATCATCTTAACATTAATCCATGTTAATAAAGCATCATAATTCTGCACCTTCTTTGTTTCTGTTTAGCTGAGACCAGAACTGCAGCCGATTTGGTGTATTCGGTGGTCACGATCAAAAGACCAAGAGATGCTGGTAAATTATATCAATTATGACAGCGTTCACGAAGGATGATGACAATAACAAATCTAAAATTTATCGCTACAGTAATTGTACTAACAGCACTGCAAACGTACGGAGGGTGACCAGCAGAACACTCAATAATTTATGGGACAATGGAGATAAAACGAGGCAAAGTGTAAATTGGGAGTGCAGCCCACTACATCCCGTTTGCTGCCCTGTTGTCGAAATGAAAATTGACTCGCACGTGTGGAAGCAAAGAAAGAGGTTCAAAGAAACTTGCATTTAAAAAGAGCTTTTAAGATAGAAAAAAGAAGCAATCCAAGACGAATCACAGAGGTATGTGTTGGCGGAGGAAGTATTGGTAGTGGAACAACGTTTCACCTATAGAAATATTAATGAAAATGACAGAGACGATGAAACATTGCATTTAAGAACAATTAAAACAATATGGCATAATAATCGTGTAGAATAGAGGCGCTTAAGCTGGATATAACACAAATTTGCAAACTCATCTAACGTTGTGAGGCAAACAACCGCATCAGGATATTTCTGGCACTTGGCAAATTAGGAATAATGCAAATAGACTTCTAATTAACACAAGGAGCATTAGTAACACAAAATTGGGTCATTTTAACCGAACCTACCTAGGTAGCAAATGGAATGGATTGGGTCGAACACCTGTTCGACATCACACCTAATTTTAATCTACATCGACTTAAATAGATATTAAAATCCATTGAGTGTAAAACCAATATTTGCAGGGCGGATTCGCTTAAAGTTACACCTGATCAGTCTTGCTCCTCAACGTGTCCATATTGTTACGTTTTCCATGTCTCTGCTTTATTTACAGAATACGCTGGTGGCGCATCAAGAGGGAAGCAGGTAAGCTATCTAGACAGGAAAGTTTCTTCCGATCAATACAACAGCCAATGCTGGTCGATGTTTAACTTTCCACCACAATGTAAAATGGCGGCAGTTATAGAAATGGCCCAATTGAAGTATGCCCCATTACTAAGAAGAAAAGCAGCTGCTCTGTCAAGCAAGAAGCACGTTCGCTGTTACCGGTTATGATCCACTGCCCAAGAACAATGTAATTGTTTCTCTAGCATTAGGTGAGAATGAAGAGAAATGATGCTGTGTGTCTTCCACGCAGAGTACCAACTGCCCAAATTGCATTTGCATTTATTTGAATTAAAGTGAAAAGCCGTGGATTCCGATTCACTCCAATTTTAAGCTCAATAAGGAAACTGTGATATCGACATGATTCTGACTGCAAAGATCTCTCTTAAACTGAATCGTATTGGCTCCACCCCTTTAAAGTAGCAATTTAATGAGAACTCTTTGTGCCTATTATTTTAAAGGTTCAGTTGTCGTTTGTTTACGGAATGATAAAGAGCATTGTGGTTGCATTCCCCCAAATAATTATCACCGTTATCTCTTGTTTAAGTCTCTCAAACGATTCCTAAATTGCCACTTTGCTTCCAACCATTATATTTTGATTTTTGGTACAATAAAACAAATTCAGATATAACTCTTAAGTGGAATGATATAACGTAGTTGAAACTGATCTCAGTGTAAATGGGGCGATATCAAATTAGCCGCCCATTCCCTCTGACATCGCCATTGACTCACTTCATCCGTCCCAAGACCAATATAGCACTCTTTGTTTTTAATTCCAGGGGAACAAGACATTTCCTCACGACTACTGCGTTACATATGCCACACATAATCACGCGAAGACTGCAGGTAGTTTGGAAGGGGATCCAATGGCGGAAGTGGACGGCTGTGATGTAAACCTGTACGAAAACCTTCCACGAGAAAAAGAGCGAAGCCAGAAGTAAACGGAGTACATCATTTCAGCGACTGACCAATTTTATTAGGGCATGGATCGATGCAGCTGAAAGTCTAATTCGAAGATGGACGTTGTCTTCAGGAAACTGATTGAATACTTATTAACAGAGCAATGCTTTGATGGGCGGCAGTATCCTGTTATGTTAATATTGGAGATGAACAGCAAGACATTGTTGGTCGTAATTACAGCCCTGCACAGAAAGACAATGCGCTTCATAATCACAGATCATTACTGGTAGGTTTAGTTAGGGTATAATAAAAAGTGTGCACTATATGACAGTGTAGATTCTAATCAGATTCATGTATCAGTAGGATAGTGCTGTGGTAATTACAAATCTGTACTATTCCAAATGTGTTGGCACATACGAAATAGGTGTTTGAGCGAACAATTGGGCACTTGCCTGCTTTGCTATTCAACAAGATAATGGCTGAGGTTCTACCTCAACAACACTTTCCCACTTTACCCCAATTGCCTTAATAGACAAACAGCTATCGACCCCCAAGCTTGAAAATACCCACGACTGAACACTAATAGCAAACCTGTGGCATTGGAGCAGTGTACGTACTGATCACAGTTCTGTACAGAGATTCCACTGTAAGTGCTAATCATCGACCAGTGCTAACAGAACAGAATAGGTGCCTCATATAGACCTGCACCAATAGGACAGCATATGTTCTAATCGCACTCATACATCAGTAGGGCATAAGAACTGAAGAAATAGGAGCAGGGGTAGGCCACCAGCCCCTCAAGCCTGCCCGCCATTCATTAAGATTAGATTAGAGATACAGCACTGAAACAGGCCCTTCGGCCCATCGAGTCTGTGCCGACCATCAACCACCCATTTATACTAATCCTACACTAATCCCATATTCCTACCAAACATCCCCAGCTGTCCCTATATTTCCCTACCACCTACCTATACTAGTGACAATTTTTTTTATAATGGCCAATTTACCTACCAACCTGCAAGTCTTTTGGCTTGTGGGAGGAAACCGGAGCACCCAGAGAAAACCCACGCAGACACAGGGAGAACTTGCAAACTCCACACAGGCAGTACCCAGAATCGAACCCGGGTCCCTGGAGCTGTGAGGCTGCAGTGCTAACCACTGCGCCACTGTGCCGCCCTAAATGATCTGCCCCAGACCTCAACTCCTCTTTCAGGCCAGCTCCTCATATGCCTCAACTCCCCCATATTTCAAAAATCTATCCACCTCCTCTTTAAATATTTTCAGTGATCTAGCCTCCACAACTCTCTGCGGTAGAGAATTCCAGACGTTCATTACCCTCTGAGAGAGGAAAGTCCTTTGCATCTCAGTTTTAAATGAATGTACCCTTATTCTGTAACTATGTCCCCTAGTTCGAGACTTCTCCACGAGTGGAAACATCTTCTCAGCATCTACCCTGTCAAACTCCCTCAACATCTTGTACGTTTCAATAAGATCACCCCACATTTTGCTAATCTCTAATCAATAAAGCCTAACCTGTTTAGCTGTTCTTGATAAGTCAACCCTTTCATCCCAGGAATCAGCCTAGTGAATCCCATTTGAACTGTCTGCAATGCCAGTATATCCCTAGATACGGGGACCAAAACTGTACACAGTACTCCAGGTGCCTCATCAGCATCCTGTACAGTTGTAACAAGACTTCTCTATTTTTAAGCTCCAACTCCCTAGCAGTAAAGACCACAATTCCATTTGCCTTCTTAATTACTTGCTGCACCTGCATGCTATTTTTTGTGTTGTGCATTAACTCACACTTTCCTACATTAAACTCCATCTGCCAAGTTTCTGCCCATTCAGTCAACGAATCTGCATCCCCTTGCAGATTCCTTATCTCCTCATTACAACATGCCCTGCCACCTATTATTGTATCGTCAGCAAATTTGGATATATTACACTCTGCCCTCTCCTCCAAGTCATTAACATAGATCGTAAAAAATTGAGGCCCTACGACCGATTGTTGTGGCATTCCACTAGTTACGTCTTTCCGACATGAAAATGACCTATTATTCCCGACTGTTTGTCTTCTGTGAGTTAACCAATCCTCAATCCATTCTCATACATTACCCCCAATACAGTGAGCGCCTATGTTGTGCAATAATCTTTTATGTGGCACCTTATCGAATGCCCTCTGTAAATATAAATACACTACATCTACCGATTCCCCTGAATCAACTCTGCTTGTTATATCCTCAAAACACTCTGGCAAATTTCTCAAACATGATTTCCGTTTCACAGACTCTGTTAAATTGCATCAAGCTTTCCTAAATGCCCTGCTATTGCTTCCTTAATAATGCACCCCAGCATTTTCCTAACGACTGATGTTAGGCTGACTGGGCTATAGCTTCCTGCTTTTTGTCTCGCTTCCTTCTTGAACAGGGACGTCACATTAGCGGTTTTACAGTCCGCCGGGACCGTCCTGGAATCCAGCGAGTTCTGGAATATTTCGACCAATGCCTCCACTATCTTTGCAGCGACTTCCTTTAAAACCTTTGGATGTCGGCCATCAGGTCCTGGCGACGTGTCTGCCTTTAGTCCCATTAGTTTAGTATAGATAAAGATAATTAACTTAAACCAATAGATCTAAGTAGATGCTCATTGTACATCTGTACCATTTTGATAATGGCAGTAATAATCAGAGCCATTTACCGGTAGACCGGTGTTGGCACAAATCACAAAAGAGAGTATTGCAGTTAACAATTATAGACCATTGCAAAAGAATAGTTGTTAGTCATAGGCCTGAAGAAATAGGATAGTTTCGCTACTATTCATCGGCCTGTGCCAGTAGGACAGTTTGAGTGATTATCATCAGCCTGTGCCAATAGGACAGCGTACATACAAGCCAAGCATGTGGGGCAAAGGTTTCACTTCAATAGTTATCTAGTTTGAGTTTCTAACATCTGTCCATGGTAACAATGCAAGGGTAAACCGATTCATACAACACATGCTCAGTAATTACAATGAAATACAGCAGCAATAACTTGAAGGGAAATATTTTCTAACACATTACCAGGGCCTTTCACGTCTGCACTGAGGGGATAAACTATTTTGTAACCCATAATTTATTTCCAAAAGGTGATTGGATTATTAGTTCTGATAGACGAATATTAACGGTGGCCAGTCAGCTGGCAAGATGGACGCCTCAAGTCGATCCTACGCTTTCAGCAATTCGCGAAGCGAATCACCCCATTACTAAATATTATCTTGTCCACTCGGGAACTAAACGGTTACCTCAGGTAGAGGGAAGCACATTCACTGGTTAAGGTTCTCATTGTTAACATCCCTTTCCATTCGTTCCCAATCTACCGTTATCCCAGGTCACACACACGCAGCTACAGTGACCACTTCCCGATGTTGTAAACAACCGTTCAGCCTGGAGGCGAAGATTAGGCAGGTCTCTGTGTCAATTCTGCAAGCTGCGGTTAAAATAAATCATCTATGCGATACTCAGCAATGATATCTCAGGCCTGGATTGCAACTGTTCACTTCTGATAAGAATTCATTTAACGGCAAACATGGCCAAGTTAAATTTTCAGCGTGAGGGTGGACTGGCTCTTGGCGTCTGGCTGAAATTCTTCTTTTTGCTTTTACAGTCGGCAGTCACAATGCTCTCATTGCGAAGTCGCCTCGCGCATGAACAGTGAAGTCCACAGCTCCTAACAGTTTTCCAGCAACTCACTGCAGCCGCCGTCTCCTCCATTCACCTCGGTCGTGTTTCAGGATTTGTGGGTGAAGGCGATTTATATTTGACCAATGCGCTTAGAATTAGTAGCCTCGATGCAATAATTGTTTAAGGGAACAGATTTGATGTAATACTCAATGTAATGTTCACCCGAACCTGATGAAAAAAAAGGAGGAAAGACAATTCTATGTCCTGTTTATAGAGATGATATATTGCAGTTTCTGTCTTTATTTTTAATTTCATTTATTTAGAGATACAGCACTGAAACAGGCCCTTCGACCCACCGAGTCTGTGCCGACCAACAACCACCCATTTATAGTAACCCTACAGCAATCCCATATTTCCCACCACCTCCCTACACGAGGAGCAATTTACAATGGCCAATTTACCTATTAACCTGCAAGTCTTCGGCTTTGGGAGGAAACCAGAGTGCCCGGCGGAAAACAGGGAGAACTTGCAAACTCTGCACAGGCAGTACCCATAATCGAATCCGGATCCCTGGAGCTGTAGTACTAACCACTGCGCCACTGTGCCGCCCTTTCTGGTGAGCAGTTGGCTGCAGAGCCGAAAAAATGCAAGCTTACGGGGAAAGGGTAGGAGGGAACAGGAGGCCACTTCTTTTAAAGAACAGAAATAGTTAAAAGAAACCGAAAGAACTTATTCTGCCCTGTATGACTCTATCGTTTCACTTTTCAGGTAAACAGAATAGGAAACAGCTGATCCGAAAGACATCTCTCTGCTGAAAGAGTTGGTTTGCTCTTCAGACACCCTGCATTCGAAATGAAGTGCATCTGTCTCCTTGAAGTCTTATGTAAGTGGATGTCATATATTTACAGTGTCTTTGAACATCTGCCTCATTCGCCGTGGACTTGCAACCAAAGTAAAAACGCAAATGTTCCAAGAGGGAGTATCGCAATGATTTGAGTCATAGAGTCATAGGGTACTACAGCACAGAAACAGGCCCTTCGGACCACCGCGTCCATGCCGACCATAATGCCTATTATCACCTGCCTGCATTAATTCCATATCCCTCTATGCCTTTCTCATTCAAGTACCTGTCCAGATGCCTCGTAAATAATGTGACTGTTACTGCCTCCACCACTACCTCTGGCAGCTTATTCCAGATGTCCATTATTCTTTGTGTGAACAATTTAGCCCTTTGATCCCCTTTAAACCTCCTCCCTCTCACCTTAAATCTATGCCATCTGGTTTTAGTCATCCCTACAATGGGAAACAAACTCTGTCAATCAACCCTATCTATGCCTCTCATAATTTTATATACCTCTATCATGTCCCCTCTCAGCCTCCTTCGCTCCAGGGAAAGCAGAACCAGCCTATCCAATCTCTCTTTATAACTCAAGCCCTCCAAAGCAGGCAACATACTTGTGAATCTTTTTTGCACCCTCTCTAGCTTAATCACATCTTTCCTGTAGTGCGGCGACCAGAACTGCACACAGTACTCCAAGTGCTGTCTAACCAACGTTATGTACAACTGTAACATGACGTCCAAACTCTTGTGCTCAATGCCTCGTCTGATGATGGCAGGCATGCCATACGCCTTCTTCACTACCCTGTCTACCCGTGTTGCAACTTTCAGGGAACTATGTGCTTGGACTCCAAGGTCTCTATGCTCAACAACATTCCCCAGGGTTCTGCCATTCACTGTATTTGTTCTGCCCTGGTTTAACTTCTGAAAATGCATCATTTCGCACTTCTCTGCGTTAAATTCCATTTGCAAAACCCTTGCCCACTTTCCCAGTTTAACTTTCTCCTGTTGTAACCTTAGCCAATCTTCTTCACCGCCTGCTGTACCACCAATGTTGATGTAGTCTGCATACTTACTAATATTGGCCCCTACATTCACATACAAGTCATTAATACTTATGACAAACAACAGAAGCCCAGCACCGATCCCTGTGGCACACCATTGGTCACCGGCCTCCAATCTGAATAACAACTCTCTACTACCACACTCTGCCTCCTGTCACCAAGACAATTTTGTATCCAATTAACTAGTTCACCCTGGACCCCATGTGTTCGAACCGTCTGGACCACCCTACCATGCGGGATCTTGTCAAAGGCCTTGCTAAAGTCCATGGAGACAGCGCCCATCGCCCTGCCCTCGTCACTTTTCTTGGTCACCTCCTCATAAAACTCAATCAAATTCGTGAGACATGATTTCCCACGCACAAGGCTATGCTGATTATCCCTAATCAGACCTTGCCTTTCCAAATGCATATAAATCCTGTCTCTCAGAATCCCTTCCAATATCTTTCCCACCACTGATGTAAGGCTCAACAGCGTGTAGTTCTCTGGCTTATCCCTGCTTCCCTTCTGAAATAAAGGCACAGCATTATCTATCCTCCAGCCTTCTGGTACCTCATCTGTGGCTAACGATGATACAAAAATCTCTGCCAGGACCCCAGAAATCTCCTCCCTTCCTTTTCATAGCATCTTAGGACACACCTGGTCATGTCCTGGGGATTTACCACCTTAATGCTCTTCAACAACTCCAACACCTCCTCCTTTGTAATGTTGATATGCTCCAGGATATCGCTGTCCCCTCCCTTGAACTCATTAGCTTCCATGACCTTCCCCACGGTAAATACAGACGAGAAAGTTTCTGAAGGTCAGATTAAAGCAAATTACATTAAATGAAATTGCCTTGAAATCTCAATTATATACTTCTGCTTCAATCAGAATTTAACGCAGCAGTTGTTTAATTTGTTCATGGATGTGAGCGTCACTGGCTCGACCAGCATTTACTGTCCATCCCTAATTGCTCGTCGGAAGCTGTTGGTGAGCTGCCTTCTTGAACTGCTGCAGTCTATGTGGGGTAGGTCCACCAAAAGTGCTGTTAGGAAATGAGTTCCAGGATTTTGACCCAGTGACAGTGAAGGAACGGCGATATAGTTCCAAGTCAGGATGTTGTGTGGCTTAGAGGGGAACTTGCAGGTGTTGGCGTTTCCATGTATCAGCTTCCCTTGTCCTTCTAGGTGGTAGAGATCGGGGGTGGGGGGGTGGTGTTGAAAGATGCTTTCGAATTAGTACGTTGCTGCAGTGCATCTTGTAAATGGTATAAACTGCTACCACTGTGCGTCAGTGATGAAGGGAATGAATGTTGACGGTTGTGCATGAACTGTCAATTAAGCGGGCTGATTTGTCCTGGATGGTGTTGAGCTCCTTGAGTGCTGTTGGAGCTTCACCCATCCAGGCAAGTGGAGAGTATTACATCACACATCTGACTTGTGCCTTGTAGAAGGTGGACAGGCGTTGGGGAATCAGAATTGACTGAGGAAGGATGTTCTTGCTATAGAGGGAGTGCAACAAAGGTTTACCAGACTAATTCCTGGGATGGCGGGACTGATTCATGAGGAGAGATTGAGTCGGTTAGGATTATATTCGCTGGAGTCCAGAAGAGTAATGGGGGATCTCATGGAAACCTATAAAATTCTTACAGGACTTGACAGGGTAGATGCAGGAAGGATGTACCCGATGTTGGGGGAGTTCAGAACCAGGGATCATAGTCTAACGATACGGGGTAAACCGTTCAGGACTGAGATGAAGATAAATTTCTTCACCCAGAGAGCGGTAAAGTTATGGAATTCGCTACCACAGAAAGCAGTTGAGGCTAAAACATGTTATGATTTCAAGAAGGAGTTAGATATATCTCTTGGGTTTCAAGGCATCAAAGGTTAAGAGGCAAAGACGGGAAAGTGTTACTGAGTTGGATTATCAGCCATGATCATAATGAATGGTGGAGAGGGCTCGAAGGACCGAATAACCTACTCCTGTTCCTATTTTCTATGCTTCTATACAGGATGTGAGTTACTCACAGTAGAATTCACAGCCTCCAACCTGCTCTTGTCGCCACGGTATTCATGAGGCTGGTTTAATTCAGTTTCAGGTCAATGGTAATCCCCAGCGTCAAATATGCCCTTGTCAGTCAGGATAACAGGATCATTATGCTCATCTAAGAGAGGAAAACTTTCGCGTTTGAGGCTGAAGCCCACTGATGATGACTTCTAAATTGTATCGTATTTATTACTTAGAAGAATCTGCAGAAACTGCTTTAAGATGTCATATAATTGTAGTTGTGTTCAACCGAAGTAAAAAAAAAATTATTTACTTTAATACAAGTGTCATTTTTGGCTCAGTTACTTTCACTCTAACTCAGTGCTTTTGTTATCTGTAGCGAGATTCACAGTTTGTGGTTTCTGCAGCTAGCTTTGACACAGTCAGGCTTCTAGTTGAAAATCTGTCACAGAGCGACACAGATCGGCAGCGAGCAGTACAATCACGCAGTGACAGTGAAAATGTGCAGAGAGAGACGCAGAGGGAGTCTAAGGGAGAGAGATCAAAACAGGCAGTAAGAGAGAGCAAGGCAGACAGAGGGAGAGGGAAGAGTAAGCGAAAAGATGGTTAGACACACGAGAGAGTCAGTGTCGAAGGGATACAGCATGAAACAGGCATAGATGACATGGACAGGGTGCGGAGGAGAGAGATGAACAGAGAGAACGAGATACCTAGCTACAAGCAGGCAGGTCAGTACAGGGACAAACATATGCGTAGAGGGTAAGAGAGTGACAATCAAAGAGATGAATATATCGAATGATAGTGCGAAAGAGAGAGAGAGGGAGTGTGAGAGAGAGCGTGATAGAGATAGATAGATAGAGAGAGAGAGAGAAAGAGAGAGAGATGCAAACTGCAGGCTTTCTGTTTTTGCAGGGGAATTAATGCTGATGGGTCTTCAATGCTGTGTTGTCCTGATCACTGACCCCTTTGTAATTTGAGTTGTACATATTTTGCAGCAACATGCACTGCCTTAGGACTGAGATTCCTGTGTCTGAGACACAAAAACAACTTTCCTCTGTCTTTTTCCAGACGCTGGACTGTGATCCAGGGTAAGAATGAAAATCGAGACTTTACTTGTGATTATTAAGCTGACAATATTGATGTTAATGATATAAGAAAAATACGAACAGCAGGCCATTTAGCGCCTTGCCTCTGCCGTGACTTTCAATTGGGCCATAACTGATCTGTGCTCAACTCCATTTAACCGACTTTGTTCTGTGAGCCGGGATATCTTACACAACTAAAACTTACCGACATCTGACTTGAAAGCGCCAATTCACTGTAAATGTCCACAGACTGTTTTTGGGAGAGAGTTGCAAATTCTCACTACCCATTGTGTGAACAGGTACTTTCTGATTTCTATGCTGAATGGCCAAGCTCCATTTTTAAAGAAATATTCCATTGTTATTGAAAGAACAAGCAAACTCAGTGGCTCTCTGCCGTTTTCCTTCCGTCTGGCTGCAAATTTTCCTCCAAGTCACGCACCATCCTGACTTGGAACTATGGCATCTTTCCGTCATTGGCACTGGGTCAATTACTGGAACTTCCTCCCTAACACCACTGCGGGTGGGCCAGCACCAAATGGACTGCAGTGGTTCAAGAAGACATCGCACCACTTCCTTCACAACAGCAGTTAGGGATGGACAACAGATGCTGGCCATGCCTGCCACCCCCACATCCCATTAAAGAAATACAAATATTTAATTTAATCCTAAAACTATTAGAATCTTCAAAATTAGCGTTTCTTTTATTCGTGAGTGGGTAGATCGGCATAAGTTCCAAGATGGAGTACCTGCCCTACACGCTCCAGCAATCCACTTCAATTTATGCCTTGAAGACACTCATTAAAAACCGCCTCCTTGACCACGCTTCTGTTCATGCGATCTAGTAACTTATTGTGTAGCTCGGTTTCATAATTTGTTTTTATAATGCCCCAGTAAAGCACCTTGGGATGTTGTATTGCTTTAAAGGTACGATGTAAATATGTTTATGTTGTTGTCCCAATATGTAACATTTCCTTCAACGAAACTTATCATCTGGCAGCAGATATAGAATGGCAGCAGATGCTATAGTACCTGTGTTGTGTCCCTGCTGAAGTCTAATTTCATCCGTTGGCCATTACCTCTATTTAGAACAGTTGTGCTGCATGGGTTAAATATGAAGAAAGTCACAGTTAATGAAACTAATATATATTTTCCCCTTTGCAGCCGACATTGCTCATCACTTGGCCACACAAGGTATGATCAGTATAATATTCGTTATGATAACAATTCAGTTTCTTGAATGAACTCTTCCAATGACAGGATATTATTACACCCGAGGTGGGACAAGTGCATTGTCCATTCCAGTCTCACATCTCCACAGGTCGCAACAAACATTTTAAATTTTCAGACTTACTAATAAAGTCAATTATGTATTCTATTTTTCCCAGAATAGAGCACACTAACCAGGTTTCTTTAATGAATAACAACATTATCAGTTTATTATTAAACAAGTCTTAACTAGTCATGAAGCAAAGCATAAACACACAGATTTAAATTTCAAATCACCTCCTTACCTTAGACCCTAATATTCACAGACCCACACTCACATACACCAGTTAACCAGAAAAATAAAAGGGATTTAAAAGAAAAATCAGAGCTCTGTTACAAACAAAACAAAATACTTGGGCTGATTCTCTTGTTCATTTTTGAATGAAACGGCAGATGCCATATGGTGTTCAAAAACTGGCATGCAGTCTAGCCTCCGAGTACACAGAGACAGGTCACCAGGTTTGTTTGGAACAGTTATTTACTGGCGGCATTCGAATTTACTTTAGCAAGCTATCTTGAAAGACAGGAGACGAAGTTAATTGTCATAGTGGACTTCTCAGGGTATTTCAGAGAGTTTAGATTAGAGATACAGCACTGAAACAGGCCCTTCGGCCCACCGAGTCTGTGCCAAACATCAACCACCCATTTATACTAATCCTACACTCATCCCATATTCCTACCAAACATCCCCACCTGTCCCTATATTTCCCTACCACCTACCTGTACTAGTGACAATTTACAATGGCCAATTTCCCTATCAACCTGCAAGTCTTTTGGCTTGTGGGAGGAAACCACAGCACCCGGAGAGAACCCACGCAGACACAGGGAGAACTTGCAAACTCCACACAGGCAGTACCCGGAATCGAACCCAGGTCCCTGGAGCTGTGAGGCTGCAGTACTAACCACTGCGCCACTGTGCAGTTGTTGGAAAGCGAGCTGGGTTCTGGTCTTCTCTCCTTCCTTGACACTTCTTCAGCAGCAGGCTAACTTTATCAGCCGCTCACTCCAGAAGGTAAAACACACTGACACTCCAGCCAAAATCTTGTGAGTTTTCTGACCACTCAGGTGCGCTGCTGCTCCTGGGCTTATCCAATCGAGGGCTCCTGACACTTTTCTGCCCACATCTTCCCCTATTACCGGGGTTACAGTTCTATTTTTAACTTGGGAGTCATGTGACAATCGGTACATTGCTGCCAAACCAGTCCTTTCTGTATCCCCTTGATGACTGTCTTGAAACAAAAAATGGGCCAACATTTATGCAGTTTGACTATGAATTCCTCAAAAAATATGTTAGCAAAGAAAAAGGAAAATCCCTTCCATAACAATATCTGCAACAAGCAAAAGAATAATATTCATTTGGTCACACAAGTCCAAATCTGATGTTCTGGATTGTCCACCAATTGTAGAAATGGCTGAGGTTAATCTTCATTGACTTCACTGTCAAAATTAATCAGGCAGTTTCTCAACTGTCAGCCAATCCGAACAGTTTTAACCATCAGTCCCTAGTTTATGCACCACCATCATACATTAAAAAGAATGTAAATTTTAACTGAGGATAATTACGACGAAGAAAGTATAATTGCAACTGAATAAATGCATGGATAGATGGATAGGTGAACTGTTCTTTGACGAAGTACAGATGGATTGAAAAAGATTAATCTGTTAATATTGTGTATATTGACATCCAAAAGTCATTTGAGGAACAAAAACAGCAACATGCATTTATACATTCACTTTAACATGATAGATTATCTCAAGTCACTTCACAGGAGCGATATAACGCGAAGTTGAACATTGGGTCGCATCATTAAAATCGCTATTAAATGTCACTATATTAGGGAAGATGGTCGAAAGCTTGGTTAAACCGATGCATTTTAAGGAGTGCCTTATATTAAGAAGTAGAAAAGGAGAGCTGGAGAAGTTTAGAGAATGGATTCGAGAGCTGAGGGTCTCTGCAGTAAGTGTTTGCGGCTCGAAGAGCTTCTGCTCAGAGTAATTGAACTGGTGTCCGAGCTGCAGACACTGCGACACATCAGGGAGAGGGAAGGCTACTTGGACATTTTGTACCAGGAGGAGGTCACATCCCTTAGGTTAGTGTCTTCTGATTTGATCAGTTGCCAGGGAAAGGACAGAGGGGCTACAGCTGAGGCAGGTAGGAGGCCCCAGACAGCAGGAGTGCAGGAGCCTCAGCCTTTGCAAATGTCCAACAGGCTTGAGGTTCTTTCAGCTTGGTTGGATGTGAGTGGTGGCTGCAGCGTGGATGGCCAACCTGACCATGGCACCATGGTACAGGAAGCCATTCAAGTGGAGGGAGAAAAAAGAATTTAGTTGTAGTAGGTGACAGTACAGTTAAGGAGATTGACACTGCTCTCTGCAGCAAATAGCAAGAGTCCAGACGTCTGTGTTGCCTTCTCGGTGCCAGGGCTCGGCTAACCTAAGTTCAGGAGACCAGGATGTAGAAGCAGTTTGGGTAGAGATGATAAATCATAAAGTCAATAATTCACTTGTGGGGGTGCAGCACCGGCCACCTAACATTAACTTCACTGTTGGACGGGGTATAAAAGAAGCAATACCGACAGCTTGTGAGAAAGGTACAGCGATAATTATGGGGGATTTTAACCTGCATATTGACTGGAAAAATCTGATGGGCAGAGGTAGTGTAGATGAGGAGTACATTGAAGTTTTCGGAATAATTTCTTCGAACAATACATTCTGGAGCCAACCATAACGCAGGTTATACTAGTCTTGTGCAACGAGTTAGGATTAATTAATGATCTCATAGTGCAGGCACCCCGAGGTAACAGTGGTCATAATATGATTGAATATTACATTTAGCTTGAGGAAGGAAGAGTGGGTTCAAGACTAGTGTTTCAAACTTTAAAACAAATGCAATTACCAGGGCATGAAAGCAGAGCTAGCTAATGTGAACTGGCAAATTAGGTTAACGGTTAGGTCAATAGAGATGCAGTGGCAGACTTTTAAGGGGATATCTCAGAATACACAGAACGGATACAATTCAATGAGAAAGAAAAGTTCCAAGAGTGGAACCCGCCATCCGTGATTAATTAAAACATTTAAAGGTAGTATCAATCTTCCAAAAAAAACTATAATTGCGCAAAGATGGGAGGCAGGTCGGAAGTTTGGACAGAATAAAAAAAAAGCATGACAAAAAGATTGATAGGTAAGGTAAAATTAAAGTACGAGAGAAAGTTCGCTTGAAACATAAAGGAAGATAGTGAGTTTCTATAAATATTAAAAAAAAAGAAAAGAATTAACGAAGTGACATATGGAAAGTGAGTCTAGGGAATTAATAATAGATAATAAGGAGATGGCAGATGAATTAAACAGGTATTTTGTTTTGGGCTTCACTATTGAGGATACAAGTAGCATCCCAGTATTAGCTGTAAGTCAGGAAATGGAAGGAAGGGAGGAACTCATGAAAATTACAATCATCAGGGAAGTGGCTCTGGACAAATAGTTGGAGCTGGAGGCTGACTAGTCCTCGGGTCCTGATGGACTTCCTCCGAGGGTGTTAAAAGAAGTAAAAACAAGAAATGCTGGGACCACTCAGCAGGTCTGGCAGCATCTGTGGAAAGAGAAGCAGAGTTAACGTTTCGGGTCAGTGACCCTTCATCAGAACAGTTCCGAAGAAGGGTCACTGTCCTGAAACGTTAACTCTGTTTCTCTTTCCACAAATGCTGCCAGACCTGCTGAGTGGTTCCAGCATTTCTTGTTTTTATTTCAGATTTCCAGCATCCGCAGTATTTTTCTTTTATTTTAGTCTTAAAAGAAGTGTCTGGTCGATGTGTTAGTTTTAATTTTCCAAAATTCCCTAGAATCAGGGAAGGTTCCGTTAGGTTGTAAACTAGTGAATGTAACTCTTTTATCCAAAAAGGGACGTAGACAGAAAGCAGGAAACTAAAGGTCAGTTAGCCGAACATCTGTCTGAAGGAAAATGTTAGAAAGTATTATTAAAGACGTTACAGAAGGACATTTAGAAAAATGGCAAGATAATCAGGCAGAGTCAGCATGGTTTTGTGAAAATAAATCATGTTTAACCAATTTATTGGAATTCTTTGAGGGAGTTAGATGTGCTGTGTATGAAGGGGAGTCGGTGAATGTATTGCACTTAGATTTCAAGAAAGCATTTGATAAGGTACCACATCAAAGATTATTGCAGAAATTAGAAGCGCATTGTGTAGGGGTAACATATTGGAATGTGTAGAGGTTTGGTTAGCAAACAGGAAACAGAGAATAGACATAAATTGTTAATTTTCTAGTTGGCAAGATGTACCGAGTGGTGTGCCACAGGGAACTATGCTGGGGCATATATATCGCAGACAGAATAAATAAGAAGCATATTATCTAAATGGTGAGAGATTGCAGAGCTCTGAGATTCAGACTGATCTGGGTGCCCCAGAGCATGAATCGTTAAAGGTTAGTATGCAGGCAGAGCACGTAATTAAGAAAGCTAATAGAATGTGATTGTTTATCGCGAGGGGAATTGAGTACTAAAGTAGGGAGGTTTTGCTTCAGCTATACAAGTCATTGCTGAGACCACATGTGGAGTATTGTGTACAGTACTGGTCTCCTTATTTAACTAAGGATGCCAATGCGTTGGAAGCAGTACAGAGAATGTTTAGTAGTCCCATACCTGGAATGGGTGGGCTGTCTTCTGAGGAAAGATTGGACAGACGAGGCTTGTATCCGCTGGCATTTAGGAGAGTAAAAGGTGACTTGATCGAAACATATAAGATCCTGAGGGGTTTTGACAGACTGTATGTGGAAAGGATGTTACACCTTGTGGGAGAATCTGGAACTAGGGTCACTGGTTAAAAATATGGGATCGCCCATATAAAACAGAGATGCGGAGACATTTGTTCTCTCAGAGGGTCGTGAGTCTTTGGAATTCTCTTCCTCAAGAGGCGGTGGAAGCAGAGTCTTTGAATATTTTTTACGCAGAGGTAGAAAGATTCTTGATAAGCAAGGGGGTGGATAGCTATTGGGGGTAGGTAAAAATGTGGAGTAAACAGTTCAGCCATGACCTTATTAAATGGCGGAGCGAACTCGATGGGCCGAGTGGCCTATTCCTGTTCCTAATTCGTATGTTTGTCTGTTCATAAGCAGTTGACGGCACGGCGACCAATGTTGGAGTAATTAAAATCCGGGCTGCTCGAGAGGTCACAATTAGATGAACGGTGGGTTATGGACTGGAAGAGATTATAGAGGGTGCCTCCATGGGAGGATTTGTAAACAAGGGTAAGAATATAAAATCGAGGTTTTGCTTAAACAGGAGCAAATGGAAACTAGCGAAGCCAGCCAGTGATCGATGAATATGACTTGCTGCACTTTTGGGATACAACCAGCAGAGGTTTGGATGTTTTTTTTAGTTTATGGAAGATAGAATGCGACAGCCCAGCCAGGACCACATTGAATCAGTCTATCTTGAGGTACCAAAGACATGGATGAGGGATTCAGTAGCAGATAGCTGAGCTCGGGTGGTGTTCGGCGATGTTAGGCAGGGGAAAATAGGCGGTCTCAGGGATGGAACTGATATATAGTCGGCAGCTCATCTTGGAATCATTTATAATATGACCGTTGCAAACTGTCGGCTTCTGCCTCAGAGAGTCGCCAAGGAAATTCTAGAGTGTGTAACGAAGAAAAGATTTGCAACGGGGACCAAAGACAATGCCTTCAGTCTTCCCAATATTTAATTGGAGGGCATGTTTTTTTCTCATACAATACTGGAGATCAGATAAGCAAACTTAGCAAAGGTAGAGGTGTTGAACCAGGTGATGGTGAGGTAGAAGAGTGTGTCATCAGTGTACGTATGAAAACGAATGTGATGTCAGGTGCTCTCGGCGAGGGACAGCATGTTGGTCAGAAACAAGCGTGAGCACAAGTAGATCCTGTGGATGGATCAAAGAGATCAGAATTACAACAGCATATATACGAATCATACGTCTGAGCCAATAGAATAGCTTTGATGCTAATGATAGGCCTATGTCATTAGGAGAATCTTGGTACCAATCAAAAGTTTGAAACAATAAAATTGAGTCAGTACTAATTCTAGGTCTGTGTCAGGGGACAGTATAGATGCATGTCATTCATGTGGGGGAAATGTTTCACCGTCATAATTACAATGTAGGAAAGGACTTATACATCTGACCACCGCGACAGTGAAAGGGTTAATCGATTCCGAGAACTCAGCAATTAGAATGTGACACCAGAAAAGCAACTACTTGCTTGACACATATTTTCACACATAGTCAGCAATGAATAGGTGAGATATTCCATTACTCTGCATGTCTGCACTAAGCAGCTAAACTTTTCAAGAGCCCATCAGATATTTTCAAAAAATAATTAGATTAGTGATTTCGATCGGCAAAAATTAACGGTTAACTGTTAGATCTGGCGGTTTAAGCAGATGCAGCGAATTAGTCTGGTTCAGGCTTAAGCAATTTGTAAGTTGAATCGCCCCTTTGTTAAACACAGGGTTAAACGATAAGGCCTTAAATGCTTAATTCTGCCAGAGGGAAACACGCTCACTCGTCAATGCTTCTTATTGGTAACGCCCTTTCAGGTTTGTTCCCTATCTACTGTTGTGGCAGGCAGCATACGCAGACCTGTGGTAACACTTCCCTAGGTCGCAAATAAAGACGCTGTCAACCTAGGGCCACAGATCAGAGCAGTCTCTGTGTTAACCGCTGAGAATAAATCATATATGAATAATTCTGCAAAGATGTCTCAGGCATGGAATGCAACTGTTCACTTTAGATAAGAATCCATTCAACATCCGTGTGGGCTAAGTCCACTTTTCAGGGAAAGAGTGGACTCGCTTCCCGCGTCCTGCGTCAGTTCCTGTTTTGTATTTCTTTCATACGGTCAGCTGTTACACTGACCTCACTGCGCAGTCGCGTTGCACATGGTCAGTGATCGCCAAAGCTGCAGACTATTCTCGGACAACTGGCTGCAGTCACTGCCTCCTCAATACATGTAAGTAGATTTTCAGGATTTGCGAATGCAAACAATTGATATTGAAGCAGTAGTCGCATGTCATCTATAGCAGCATCGATTTCTCCGAATCTGACGAGACAAATGGTGCATTGAAGCAAAGTAGATTATGGCCCCGGATGTCTGCCTGCTGCAGTACTTTTGGAAATGATACAGAAACGATACAAGTCTACTAGAAAAAGCACTGGGGAGTGGGAAAATTGTCAATTTGATTTCGACGAACGGGCACAGGAACGAGGGGCCGAATGGCTTCCTTATTCCCTGTATGATTCTGTGATTTCACTTTTCAGGTAAACATAACAGAAAACAGCTGGTTCGTATCAGTGGACTCCAAAGAGGGAGTTGTACTGATGTTCGGAGACCCCACAATTGAAATTAAATACATCTGTCTCCTGCAAATCCTCTGTAAGTGGATGTCAATTCCCTCAAATATGTGCAATACCTTTGCTAATCCGCGTTACTCACCATGGTTCTTTATAACCAGGATAAAAAGGCACATTCTCTAAGATGGAATAGCACAATAAATTGAGATTGACACTTTCTGGATTTCAGATTGAATAAAATTATATCATATTAAGTTCAATGTTATTAAATTGCCTAACAATCTCATATCTATGTTAACGTGATCTTCAGAACTTATTGCAATAACTGATCGAAGTTTGGTCAGTCAGAGTAACTGGATATTTCTGTTCATCTCAGAGGTTACAAATTTAGTACATGAGAGTGAATTGCACTTTCGATCGTTTCTAAACTGTATAATATTTATTATTTATCAGCATTTGCAGCATCTGTGCTAAATTTTCATATTATTTTGGTAGTGTATATTTGGAAATGTAAAAATTTTTATTTACATATGTCATATCTCATGGCATCAGGCCAAACGTGGACAAGGAAACCTCCTGCTGATTACCACTTTGCACCCTCCTTCAGCTGATGATTCAGTACTCCTCCATGTTGGACACCACTTGGAGGAAGCACCTTGAGTGACAAGGACGCAGAATGTACTCTGGGTGGGGGACTTCAATGACCATCACCAAGAGTGGCTCGGTAACACCGCTGATGGCGATCAGCCCTTATGGACGTAGCTGCTAGACTGGGTATGCGGCAGGCGGAGAGGGAACCAACAAGAGGGAAAATCACACTTGACCTCTTCCTGACGAATCTGCCTGCCATAGATGCATCAGTCCATGACTGGATCGGTAAGTGTGACCACCGCACAGTCCTTATGGAGACAAAGTCCCGCCTTCACATTGCGGATACCCTTCGTCGTTTTGTGTGGCACTACCACCATGCTAAATGGGATAGATTGCGAACAGATCTAGCAGTGCAAAGCTGTGCATCCATGAAACGATGTGGGCCATCAGCGGCAGCAGAATTGTACTCAACGTCAATGTCTAACTTCAGGGCCCGGCATATTCCCCACTCAACTCTTACCATCAAGCCAGGATATTAACCCTGGTTCAGTGAAGAGTGCAGGAGGGCATGCCGGGAGCAGCACCAGGCATACCTCAGAATGAAATGTCAAACTGGTGAAGCTACAACATGAACTACTTGCATGCCAAACTGTGCCAGCAGCGTGTGAGAGACAGAGCTAAGCGATCCCATATCCAACCGATCAGATCTAAGCCCTGTAGTCCTGCCACATTCAGCTGTGAATGGTGGTGGACAATTAAACAACCAAGTGGAGGAGGTGGCTCCACAAATATTCCCTTTCTCAATGATGGGGGCGCCCAACACATCTGTGCGAATGGTAATGCTGAATTATTTGCAGCAGTCTTCAGGCAGAAGTGACGAGTGGATGATCCATCTCGGCCTCTTCCTGAAGTCCCCAGCATCAAAGATACAAGACTTCAGCCAATTCGATTCGCTCCACGTGACATCAAGAAACGACTGAAGGCAGTGGAGATAACAAAGGCTATTGGCCCTGACAATATTCCGACAATAGTACAGAGGAAATGTGTTCCAGAACTTGCTGCACCGCTAGCAAAGCTGTTCCAGTATAGCTCGGACACTGGCATTTATCCAACAATGTGGAAAATTGCCCAGGTATGTAACATGTACAAAAAGCAGGACATGTACAACCCGGCCAATTACTGTCCTATCAATCATCACTATAGTGATGGAAGGTATAATCAACAGTGCAATCAACCAGCACTTGCTCAGAAATAACCTGCTCAGCCACACTCAGTTTGGGTTCCGTAAAGGCCACGTAGCTTCTAATCTCATTACAGCCTTGGTTCAAACATGGACAGAAGAGCTGAACTCAAGAGCTGAGGTGAGAGTGACTGCCCTTGACATCAAGGCAGCATTTGACCTAGGCTGGCCTCAATGAGCCGTAGAAAAACTGGAGTCAATGGAAACAGGGTGAAAACTCACCGCTGGTTAGAGTCGTACCTAATGCAAAGGAAGATAGTTGTGGTTGTTGAAGATCAATCATCTCAGTTCCACAGTATCACTGCAGGAATTCCTCAGGGTAGTATCCTAGGCCCAACCATCTTCAGCTGCTTCATCAATGACCTTCCTTCAATCAAGAGGTCAGAAGTGTTTGTACAACTTTCAGCACCATTCATCACTCCTCAGATACTGAAGAAGTCCTTATTGAACGGCAGCAAGATCTGTATATTATCCAGGCTTGGGCTGATAACTGGCAACTGACATTCGCGCCATACAAGTGCCAGACAATGACCATCCTCAACGAGAGAGAATCTAATCATGTCCCCATGACATTCAATGGTATTACCATCGCTAAATCCCCCACTGTCAAAATCCTAGGGGCTACTATTGACGAGAAACTGAACTGGAGTAGCCAGATATATACCGTGGCTGCAAGAGCATGTCGGTGGCTAGGAATCCTGAAGTGAGTAACCCATCTCCTGACTCCCCAAATCCTCTCCACCATCTGCAAGGCACAAGTCAGCAGTGTGATGCAATACTCTCCACTTGTCTGGGTGGGTGCAGCTCCAATAACACTCAGGCAACTCAGCACCAGTCACGATAAAGCAACCCACTTGATTGGCACCCCATCCACAAACATTCACTCCCTCCACCACCGACTCAGAGTGGCAGCAGTGTGTACCATCGACAAGATGCACTACAGCAAAGCACCACGGCTCCTCAGAGAGCAACTTCCAAACCAGCGACCTAATAACTAGATAACTAGAAGACTCTAATAACTCTAATAACTCTAATAACTAGAAGAACAATGGCAGTAAATACATGGGAACACCACCACCTGCATGTTCCCTTCCAAGTCATACGCCACCCTGAATTGCAACTCTATCGCCGTTCCTTCACTGTCGCTGCGTCAAGTTCCTGGAATGCCCTTCCTAACAGCACTGTGGGTGCACCTACCTCACATCTGCTGCAGGGGTTCAACAATACAAATCACCATCAACTTCTCAAGGGCAATTAGGGATGGGCAATAAATGCTGGCCTAGACAGCTATGCCCACATCTGATGAATGATTGAAAAAGAATAAGTAGAAATTAATTGTTGCTTCTTCCTTGCCAACTAATTCCAAAACTTGATGTGGCAGGTCGTAAGTTACGTTGTTATTCATGAAGAGGCAATTCTCGCCGGCATGATGGTCCCCGTTTTTCTTATGATGTTCATCATATAACTACCACCACCCCCACCTACTCCGCCCTCTCTGGCCCAATTCATAGAAAGCACGATCCAACTGGAATAATTGAAACACTCATGCTCGTGCATCCAAGCTGGTTAATATATGGGTTATGTTTTTAAAAGAATCAAACAGGAACACATTGACCCGTATGCCATTATTGCTATATAATTCTTGCAGAAACTAGCAGCACCTTACCATTGTGCTTCCTGTGTTCTGATGGACTCAATCAGAAAAATAATTTTTAAAAAACTTTCAGCTACCTGTCGTGCAGCCTTCTACTGTGTTCAAGGGCAGGAATGACAATTCAGGCAATACTTGTTATTATGGTTTTGAAGATAATGTTGTTAGTAATCATGGAAGAATCATAAGAACAGTAGTAGGACGTTCAGGCCATCCAGCCTGTTTTGCCACACAGTTAGATGATAGCTGACGATGATAGCCTCGGCAAGATGGGAGGCAGATCAGAAGGTTGGACAGAGTGCAAAAAACGAAACAAAAAGTAACTAAAAGATTAATAAGGAAGGTAAATTAGAGACCTAGCTACAACTATAAAGAGAGATAGTGAGAGTTTCTATACATAATGTAAAAAGAAAAGCATTAACAGAATTAGCGTTGTTCCTATAGTGAGTCTGGGGAAGTGAAAGTGGATAATAAGGAGATAGCATCTGAATTGAACAGATATTTTGCAATGGTATTCACTATAGAGGATGCAAGTAACATCCCAGTATTAGCAGTATGTCAGAAAATGGAAGGGAGGGAGGAACAAAAGAAAATTACAATCACCAGGGAAGTGATATTGAACAAATTGATGGAGCAAGGGGCTGACAAGTCATCGGGTCCTGATGGACTTCATCCGAGGGTGTTAAAGTGGCTTGTGAGATAGTAAATGCATTACATTTAATTTTCCAAAATTCCCTAAATTCAAGGGAAGGTTCCGTTAGATTGGAAAAAAGCGAATGTAACTGATTTATTCAAAATGGGAGGGAAGCAGAAAGCAGGAAGCTAAAGGCCAGTGAGCTTAACATCTGCCTTAAGGAAAATGTTAGAAGCTATTAATAAATACGGTATAGCAGGGCATTGAGAAAAATTCAAGGTAATCAGGCAGAGTCAACATGGTTTTATGAAAGGAAAATCATGCTTAATCAATTTATTGGCGTTCATGAGGGATATACATGGGTTTTTAATAAAGGAGATGTATTGTACTTAGATTTACAGAAGGCATTTGATAAGGTGCCACATCAAAGGATATTGCAGAAAATAAAATAAAAGCTCATGGTGTCGGGGGTAACATGTTGGCGTGGTTAGAAGCTTGGCTGGCTAACAGGGAACAGAGTGTAGGCATAAATGGGTCATTTACTGGTTGACAAGATGTAACCAGTGGTGTGCCACAGTGATCTGTGCTGGGACCGCTACTTTTTCCATTTTATATAAATGATTTAGATGAAGAGACCGAAGGTATTGTTGCTAAATTTGCTGATGACACAAAGATAGTCAGGAAAGTAACTTGTGCAGATGACATAAGGGGGCTACAAAGGGATACCGGTAGGTTAAGTGAGTGGGCAAAGACCTGGCAAATGGAATATAATGTGGTAAACTGCGAAATTGTCCAGTTTGGCAGGAAGAATATAAAAGAAGAATGTTATCTAAATGGTGTGAGATTGAAGAGCTCTGACATGCAGAAGGATCTGGGTGTCCTTGTGTATGAATTGCAAAAGGTTAGTATGCAGGTACAGCAAGTATTTAGGAAAGCTAATAGAATGTAATTGTTTACCTCGAGGGGAATTGAATACAAAATTAGGGAGGTTGTGCTTCATTTATACAGGGCATTGATGATACCACATCTGGGGTACTGTGTCCAGTACTGGTCTCCTTATTTAAGGAAGGACGAAAATACTTTAGAGGCAGTACAGAGGAGGTTTAACAAACCAAAATCTAGAATGGGCGGGCTGTCTTACGAGGAATGATTGCATTGGCTAGGCATATGTCCGCTGGAATTTAGAAGTGCAAGAGGCGATTTAATTGAAACGTGCAAGATCCTGACGAGTATTGACAGGGTGGATGTGGAAAGGAAGTTTCCCGTTGTGGAAGAATCTAGAACTAGGGGTCAATGATTAAAAATATGGTGTCGCACTTTTAAGACCGAGATGAGGAGAATTTCTTTCTCTCAGAGGGTTGTGAGTCTTTGTTAGTCTTTCCTCCAAAGGCAGTGGAAGCAGAGTCTTTGAATATGTTTAAGACAGAGATAGATAGATTCTTGAGCAGCATGGGGGTGGAAGCTTACTGGGGGGAGTTGGAAATGTGGAGTAATCAGTTCAGTCATGAACTTATTGGACGGTGACGCAGGCTCGAAGGGTCGGCTGGCCAACTCCTGTTCCTAATTCGCATGTTCGTACGTTCGTATGACATCTTAGGCAAGTAAATTGCAATGGTCTGAGTTTCAAAGGCTCCAAGAGATTACCAAATTCCACAGCCTTTTGTGAGAAGGTAACAATTTCTTACACCCATTATGTGAAAGTACATTTGATGACTTCTGTGCGATATGACCTCGCTCTCATTTTAAAGTAACTTTCCCTTGTTGTTGACAGAACGAAAGCATTCTGCGACTCTGACAACAATGCAATATTGGCGTAGTGGTATTATCACTAGACTAGTAACCCAGACACCCAGGATAATTCTCTGGGGACATGGGTTCGAATCCCACCACAGCAGAAGGTGGAATTTGAATTTAATTAATAAATCTGGAATTAAAAAGATAGTCTAATGATGGCCATGAAACCGTTGTCGATTGTTGTAAAAACCCATCTGGTTCACAAATGTCCTTTCGGGAAGGAAATCTGCTGTCCGTACCTAGCCTGACCCACATTCGACTCCAGACCCACAGCAATGGGTGAACTCTTCCATGACCTCTGAAATGGCCTAGCAAGCCACTCCGTTGTACCTAACCGCTACAAAGTCAATAAAAATGAATGAAACTGGACGGCTCATCGGCATCGACATAGGCACCGGAAACGAAAACGGCAAACCCAGCCCTGTCGACGCAGCAAAGTCCTCCCTACTAACATCTGGTAGATTGTGCCAAAGTTGGGAGAGCTGTCCCACAGACTAATCAACCAACAGCCTGACATAGTCATACTCACGCAATTATACCTTACAGACAATGTCCCAGACACTGCCATCACCATCCCCAGGTATGACTTGTCCCACTGGTAGGACAGACCCACCAAAGGTGGCGGGACAGTGGCATACAGTAGGGAGGGAGATGCCCTGGAAGTCCTAAACATCGACTCCGGACCCCATTAAGTCTCATGGTATCAGGTCAAACATGGGCAAGGTAATCTCCTATTGATTACCACCTACTGCACTCCCTCAGCTGATGACTCAGTACTCCACCATGTTGAACACCATGTGGCAAGTGCACAAAATGTACTCTGGGTGGGGAACTTCAATGTCCATCAGCAAGAGTGGCTCGGTAACACCACTACTGACCGAGCTGGCCGAGTTCTAAAGGACATAGCTGCAAGACAGGGTCCGTGGCAGTTGGTGAGGGAAAAGCATTCTTGACCTCGTCCTCACCAATCTGCCTGCTGCAGATGCTTCTGTCCATGACTGTACTGGCAGGAGTGACCACAGCGCAGTCCTTGTTGAGACGAAGTCCCGGCTTCACATTGAGGATACCGTCCATCGTGTTGTGTGGCACTATCACCATGCTAAATGCGATAGATTTCAAACAAATCTAGCAATACAAAACTGGGCATCCATGAGGCGCTGTGGGCAATCAGCAGCAGCAGAATTGTACTCAAGCACAATCTGTAACCTCATGGCCCGGCATATCCCCCAATCTACCATTATCATCAAGCCAGGAGACCAACCTTTGTTCAATGAAGAGTGCAGGAGGGCATGCCAGTAGCAGCACCAGGCATATCTCAAAATGAGGTGTCAATCTGGTGAAGCTACAACACAGGACCACTTGCATGTCAAACTGCATAAGCAGCATGCGATAGACAGAGCTAAGCGACCCCATAACCAATGGATCAGATCTGAGCTCTGCAGTCCTGCCACATCCAGCCGTGAATGGTGGTGAACAAATCAACAACTAACTGGAGGAGGTGGCTCCACACATATCCCCATCCTCAATGATGGGGTGCCCAACACGTCAGTGTGAAAGATAAGGCTGAAGCATTTGCAACAATCTTCAGCCAGAAATGCCGAGTTGATGATCCATCTCGGCCTCCTGCCGAAGTCACCAGCATCACAGATGCCAGGCTTCAGCCAATTCGATTCACATCCACGTGATATTCAAAAACGACTGAAGGCACTGGATAATGCAAAAGCTATGGGCCCTGACAATAGTACTGAAAACCTGAGCTCCAGAACTTGCCACGCCCCTAGCCAAGCTGTTCTAGCACAGCTACAACACTGGCATCTACCCTGCAATGTGGAAAATTGCCCAGGTATGTCCTGCACACAAAAAGGAGGACAAGTCCAACCCGGCCAATTACTGCCCCATCAGCCTACTCTCAATCATCAGTAAAGTGATGGAAGATGTCATCAACAGTGCCATCAAGTGGCACTGGCTTAGCAATAACCTGCTCAGTGAAGCTCAGTTTGGGTTCCGCCAGGGCCACTCAGCTCCTGACCTCATTACAGCCTTGGTTCAAACATGGAAAAAAGAGCTGACCTCAAGAGGTGAGGTGAGAGTGACTGCCCTTGACATCAAGGCAGCATTTGACCGAGCATCGCATCAAGGAGCCCTAGCAAAACTGAGATCAATGGAAATCAGGGGGAAACCCGTCCGCTGGCTGGAGTCATACCTAGCACAAAGTAAGATGGTTGTGGTTGTTGAATGTCAATCATCTGAGCTCTAGGACACTACTGCAGGGGTTCCTCAGGGTAGTGTCCTGGGCCTAACCATTTTCAGCTGCTTCATCAATGACCTTCCTTCAATCATAAGGTCAGAGGTGGGAATGTTCGCTGATGATTGCACATTATTCAGCACCATTCGTGACTCCTCAGATAGTGAAGTAGTCCGTGTCGAAATGCAGCAAGAACTTAACAATATCCAGGCTTGGGCTGATAAGTAGCAAGTGACATTCGCACCACACAATGTGGTGGGGTGGCATATGGGGCGGCACAGTGGCACAGTGGTTAGCACCGCAGCTTCACAGCTCCAGCGACCCGGGTTCAATTCTGGGTACTGCCTGTGTGGAGTTTGCAAGTTCTCCCTGTGTCTGCGTGGATTTCCTCCGGGTGCTCCGGTTTCCTCCCACATGCCAAAGACTTGCAGGTTGGTAGGTTAATTGGCCATTATAAATTTCCCCTAGTATAGGTAGGTGGTAGGGAAATATAGGTACAGGTGGGGATGTGGTAGGAATATGGAATTAGTGTAGTATTAGTATAAATGGTGGTTGATGATCAGCACAGACTCTGTGGGCCGAAGGGCCTGTTTCAGTGCTGTATCTCTAAACTAAACACACAAGTGCAATGACCATCTCCAACAAGAGAGAATCAAACCATCTCCCCTTGACATTCAACAGCGTTACCAGCGCTGAATCCCCTACTATCAAGATCCTAGGGGCTACCATTGACCAGAAACTGTACTGGAGTAGCCATATAAATACCAGGGCTATCAGAGCAGGTCAGAGGCTAGGAATCCTGAGACGCATAACCCACCTCCTGACTCCTAAAAGCCTGTCCACCGTCGGCAAGGCACAAATCAGTAGTGTGATGGAATACTTTCCACTTGCCTGGATGGGTGCAGCTCCAACAACACTCAAGAAGCTCGACACCATCCAGGACAAAGCAGCCCGCTTGATTGGCACCACATCTACAAACATTCACTCCCTCCACCACCGACGCACTGTGGCAATAGTGTGTACCATCTGCAAGATGCACTGCAGCAATGCACCAAGGCTCCTCAGACAGCATCTGCCAAATCCGCGACCTCTGTCAACTAGAAGGACAAAGGCAGCAAATACATGGGAACACCACATCCTTCAAGTTCCCCTCCAAGTCACACACCATCCTGACTTGGAACTATATCGCTGTTCCTTTTCTGTCGCTGGGTCAAAATCCTGGAATTACTTGCTAACAGCACTGTGGGTATACCTTCCCCAAATGGACTGCAGCGGTTCCAGAAGGCAGCTCACCAAGGGCAATTAGGGATGGGCAATAAATGCTCGCCTGGCCAGCGTCGCCCTCATGCCATGAATGAATAAAAAATAGACACTGCTTAGAACCTACCTGTTAGTCCAATCTTTTTGTCATCTGACATAAGAGTTACTTTTGTGGCTCGGTGTCATGCTTTATTTTATAATGCTCCTGTAAAGTGTCTTGGGACGTTTTATAAATTTAAATGCGCCACATAAATATAAGTTGTTGTATTAATATGCTACGCTACCTGCACTGGAACTTAACATTTGACAGCACGTATAGAATATTGGCTGATGCTGTACTGCATGTTCTGAGTCCTTGCTGAAGTAGAATTCAAGCCCATGGATGTTTCCTCTTTTCACTGGCCTTACAGATTTGCAACTTGGGTCAAATGTGAAGACGGTCACAGTGAATGATACTCATAATGATTTTTTTCCACTCTTTTGTACTGCAAATTACTCACCATGGAACCACACAAGGCAGGAAAAAACAATATTTCTCATTGATAATATCGCAGTGTGCTGAATGAACTCTTCCAATTTGTCCGTACAAGACAGCAGCAATCGAACAATGGAGTAATGTTCGGCTGGAGTGCAAAGCCAACTTTCTGGATTCGTCATCTATTATAGAAAGGGCCTATTTTTATTTTCATTGACTTTAGGGAAATACAAGTCAGACAGTTTCTGCAACGGTCAGCCAATCCAGTGCCTAGATGTATGCCTCAGCGTCAAGTTTGCACTGTACCATTAAATATTCAGGACAAAATAATGTTTAACTACTGGTAATTGCAAGTCGCATAGAGAAATCATAGGTGGATGAATAGATAGATTGACAGGTCTTTGACGAAGGAACAGAGATGTTTCAGCAAATTAGTCCAGTTTATGTTGTAGGTATCAAAAGGTGCTTGATGAAATATCACCATGCCATCAAAATTGAAGACCAACTTCAGAAGCGGCAGTGGCAGCATGGCCGAGTACCCCGGGGAACAAATTGTGTCGTTGTGAATGGTTTATTTTCGGACTGTCGGGCCGTATTCAGTGTCTCTCAGAGGCTGGTGCGAACGTGAATTGTCCATGTGAGGAATATGAATGACCTGGATTTGGATATAGCGGGAGATAATTTCCAAATTTGCAGAGGACACAAAACTCGGGTTTACATTAGACAATGAGGAAGAGAGAGACATAGGGGAGAGATAGACAGGCTGGTGGAATGGGTAGGCATGCGTCATCTGCAATTTCAGAAGACATTTTGCAAAGTTGAACCTCCGACCCGTGTGTTATTTTACACAGAAACACGAGACAAACCACGATTTATTTCATTTGAGCAACAACGGTAAGGGAGGGATTTATTAGCGATGTTCAAATCCCTGAAGGGTTTGGATGGATATCTGAAAGGCATCTGTTAAGATTCACGGTAATTGTTATGAATGAATACTTGCAACTCCAGATGCTGGAAACGTGTTGTGCAGAGAGAATCTGTACCTCCACCGCCCCCCCACCGCTTCTCTCCCCTCACCCCCCTCGCCGAGGATGGGGCGGGACCAGGAACTACTTGCACAGTTTCAGAATAATTGGTATCCCATTTAAGACGGCGATGAGGAGCAATTTCTTCTCCAGATGGACATTAATCATTAGATTTCTCCATCACAGAGAACTGTGGAGGCTGGGTAACTAATTGTATTCGAGGCCGACCGAGAGAATTCCTTGAAATACAAGGGAGTCAAGGGTAGTGGAGAGCAGGCAGGAAAGTGGAGCTGAGGCCACGATCAGATCCGCCAGGTTCTTTTTGAATGCCGTAGCAAGCTGAGGCTGAATGGCCTACTCCTGCACATTTTTTCTTATGTTTGTATTTTCTTTTCATTCCAAGTATGAACAATGTCTGTTTTAATGGCATGGTAGGTCACTGACCGCTTCTCGAGGGTATTACCACCCGATTTCACAAAGGTAAAATCGCCACTTAAATGGCAAGCTGGATCAATGGACTCCCCATTGCTCCTAGCTGCTTTCAGGAAAAGACACACTCAATGTGTTCCTGACAGTGCTTAATGAAAATATTTGCAGTGCTAATCATCAATTCATTTATTGTTTTTCTGCAGGTCCTGAAGAAGAATCCGCTGGTTCTTTATCCCTGCAAGGGAGCAGTAAAAGAATGAGAGACATTAAAACTGCAGTGTCCATACCATACAATTCAATGGTATAAGAATAGCATCTATTTAAGTAAAAGTTAAACTAATATTTATGAAATATGGGCAGTCACAGCGGAAGGTGTTACCGATGGGAAATGTGGCTGTGCGCTCGGCAGAAGAGTAGACCGCTGGATATGGTCATCGTCGGAAGGTGACATTTTAGAAAACATGAAAAAGAAAAAAACGCTGTGTTCACATAGTGTCATTTATAACCTTATTTTTTTTCCGTACACACGTTTGAAGTATATTCACGGTTGCATTGTTTTCTCTTATGAGATCTTCCTGTTGCGTGAAATTTCTTTCATGGACCTCCAGGTATGTTACACAGAAAATTTGTGCTTCCTTAACGCTAGTAACATTTTTTTCCGTCAAATATTGTGTCCTCTTTTATCCTCCTGCAACTAAAGGGACGACGTGCTCCTATACGGGAGAAAGATAAGGCATTCATAGGTAGAGATCCGTCGATGCCAAAGGAACAGGAGGATAGAATAAAGCTTTAAAAATTCAGATTATGACAAATATCAGGTACAGAACAGAGTAGAGGTGCAGGCAGAATACAAAATGCACATGGAAAATTGAAAAGGATATGAGGGAAAAGAGATAACTTATGAACGTTTTAGCAGGTAACATAAAAAGGAACACAAGGATCATTATAAACATGCAAAAATTATATATACATATACATATATATTAGGTAGACAGAGAGAGAGATAGATAGATAGATAGATAGATAAGAATATCGGGGACAATTAAGAACGAATTATGGATGTTTTTGAGGAGGTATAAGAATTAACTGAATAAATGCTTTGCATATGTTTTATGAAAAGAAGAGGATTAAGTTCATGTCGCAGGAGAGGATGAGAGTGTGGAGATATTGGACAGCGTAAAATTCCTGTGGTGTTGTGCCCACACGGCTGTTCCAATTTCACTGTCAGTGCAAAGGGAAACCCTAGTAATGTGTAAATTAAGCTTTCGTTGCATACATGCTGGAGCTACAGAGATGGAATGAAAGCAGTCCTATGCTATTACCTGGTTCTTCCACAAATCATCATATGAAAATTGAGGGATTTATTAGTTTACTGCTGTCAGATGAGTCAGTAAAGCTGGTCGAAAACTTGAAGAACTTCCAGCACTCAAATAGTTTCATGGCCTTCGCAACTGGCACTTCCTACACCTAAACAGGAGGGCCATGCCTCTATTTTAAAGTCGTGACTCAGATAGAAGCCTTCAGTCATACAGCAAAGGAGCAGAACATTCGGCACCTTAGGCCTGTGCCAGCTTTTTGATAATGCTTTGCGATTACTCTTTCATTACGCTTTCATTCAAGCCTTGAAATTTTCCCTAATTGAAACTTTTATCATTTTTCATTTTGCAAGTTACCATTGAATTAACTCCCAGCATCGTCTCCATCACTGCTTTCCAGATCCCAACAACACGCTGTATATTAAAGAAAACTAAACTCTGCATCTTCCCTCAGTCTCTTTTGCTAATCACGTTCCATTTGAGTCATCTGCTTTGAGGTCATCCTGCTTTGGAATTATTGGCGACCAATCAAAGCACCTAATAAAATCTAACAACTCAATGTTCCTTCTTTTTGTACTTGTTCAAGTAATGTGGCCTCCAGTGACAAGGCCTACATGTATTATCCATTGCTAATGGCCCTTGAGAAGTTGGTAGTGAGCCACCGTCTTGAAGAGCTTCTGTTCAGGCAGTGCAGGTACACCCACTGTGCTGTTAAGGAAGGAGTACCCGGATTCAGACCTAGTGACCGTGAAGGAACCGTGATATACATCCAATTCAGGATGTGGTATGCCTTGGAGGGTAACCTACAGATGACGGTGATCCCTTGTGTCTGTCGCTCGTGTTCTTATAATTTATAGAAATAGTTTGGTTGGAATGTGCTGTCACAGGAATCATGGCGAGGTACTGCAGTGCATTTTGTAGATGATACACGTGGCTACCACTGCCCATTAGTGGAGGGAGTGAATGTTTAAGGTGTTGGATAGGGTGGTAATCAGACGGACAGCTTTCTTCACGATGGTGTCGAGCTTCTTATTTGTTGTTGGAACTGCACTCACCATGCAAGTGGAGATTATTCCGTCTCACTCGTGACTCGGGCCACCTAGATGGTCAAGATTTTGGGAGTCAGGAGGTGACTTACTCACCGCGGAATTGCAAGCCTCTGTCGGCGATGCCAAAATATCTGGTTATCGCACTGCTGTCTAATGCCTTGATGATTTGATTTATGTACTTTAATACATTTCAATTTTTACTTATTTTATATTTCTCATGCATGTGTAGATTCTGATATGAAACTATCTTTGGAAGTCATACCAAAAGTAGCCTTGCCAGGTGAAGATATTTCCATGAACTGTTTAGTGCCGGCCTGGAAACGGGAATGTTCAAAATTCTTCCTGTGGTAGAGAAATAAGGAGCTAATAACACCAAATAATCAAGCTCAGTACACCATGAGCAGGGCAAAAAGATCAGATGAAGCATCATATCGGTGTGAACTCCGAATAAACTACAGGAACTGGATGTCACCAGAGTAGATGTCACCGTAACAGGTCGGTAATTTGTCTTTTATTTTCTTCCAAATCTCCTGTTAAGTTGCTGTATGATGCAAAGGACTTTCCATGATTTTTTGATATAAGTTAGGAAATATTTTGATTGATTGTGGAAACACTCAGATTGGTTCATTTTCTCAGGTACCCCGTGTTTCATGCATCAAAATTACTCACTCTGATAATTGTAACAGAATACAGGTTAGTGACCTTTTTTTACGTAGGAAACTGCTGAAGCATGGAATGACTTGCCACGTGGGACGATTGTAACTGCGACAATTGCAATGACTTCTGTTACCGATGCCATTCAGCAGAATAGTGTTAGAGAACTTCAATACCGGTTAGTCCAGTCATTCACAGATAAGTTCGAATCAGGGTCAGGGCGTCACGCATTTGGTGGACGCACATTTGTTTCATTCGGAAAGATTGTACTTCTAGAATCATGTTTGTTTCTGTTAATTCGTCCTTATGTGAAAGGAAGTCTAGTGCCAGATATTGGAGTGGCAAGCTAAATAACAATGCTGTTGATAATGATGAGAGTCCATCTTGTCTTTGAATGTAACGCTATAAATTGAAGCAAAGCACAGTAACTAACAAGTTGATATATTTACAGAAACCCCTGAGTCAAAACCGGAAGTAACAATCCACCCTGGTAAAGAGTAAATGAACGGAAACACAGCATCGTTACTCTGCTCAGTGTCATACGGTTCTACCCCGATTGTTTGCATTTTCTACAAAGAGCAGATATATAGCTCTACCGAGGGGATTCCGACTTAAGAAAAGCACAGAAGGCCATTACAGTTGCAGTGTTACAAACGAGTTTACAGAAATTCCTGTACAGAGTGAAGTCGTTGCAGTTGCCCAGTGCCCTGGCCAACATTTATGCCAGAAAAAAAATAATTGCCCAGACATTATCACATTGATGTTTTAAAGACTAGCTGTGTACAATTTGACTGTTGCGTTTCGTACATTGCAACAGCAATGACATTTTAAAAGTACTTCATTAGCTGTAAAGCACTTTGCAACGTACGGTGATCGTGAAAGGCGTTATATAAATGCAGTTTTTTTTGAAAGAGGGTGCAGAAAATGAAAGGAAATTGAGCTCCCGGTTGATACACTTCACCTATGTAGATCGCATGGAGACCCTGAGATTGTTCTGGTTGGAGAGAATGTTGACTGGAGATTGATAGAGTTGTTTAAAGTCATGGAGGGTTCAGACTGAATAAAGAGAGAGACAATTTTCCCTATGGCAGAACCGTCCAGAGGACACAAGTTTAATCTGATTAGCAAAATATTCAAAGGCGACAGGAGCAAAAGCTTTATCAAAAAAACGGTCCAGAATACACAGAAAGGGTAGTGAAGCCAGATTGAATCGTGGCTGTCAAAAGCAAACAAATAAGGACCTGAAGGGAAAATAATTGCAGGTCTACGTGGAAAAAGCGGGGGAGTGGAGAGAGATGACATGGGATTGAAGGGCCGAATTACCCCGGCAGTTCTGTAACTGTTCTATGATACTTTTCTAGTTAGGTTCTCGGTTTGTATTATTGGAAGTTTGGCAAGAGTGCAGTGATCAGTTTCCAATGCCCTGTTAACCATCTGAGGGGGAAAATTTAACTTTAAGAGAAGGTGAACCGTGAATCAGATCGAATTGCCCGCCACCATATAAGCCCCGCCCGATTATTACTTCTTGTCACATAAATTGCAACGGAAGCCGGCTGAAGTGCATGATTGGCAGCCTTTCGAAGTCGTGAATTTGTCACTATCTTGCAAAATTCAAATTACCACCTGAGTTACATCGAATGAAAGTCAGCCCAAGATTTGTTGTTGGCTTATTATCACCAGAACTGACGTTGAGGTCGGTAACAAAGACATTCTGTACGCGAGTCGTTCAATACATTGGAATTGAGGAACCATGTCTTGGCTCGTAGGGCGAAAGTGGCGGTATCTCAGCATTCACCTTCTATAATGTCTGCTTGGTACACAGTCACTTTCTGGACTTGGTTCTTTGGATGAAAGCCTGCTCGTAAAGTAATATCAAAAAAGATTAGTTATAACGAATAATTTCTAACCCTTTACGCTGCTTTGTTTTTCTCTCGTTCCAGTAGCTGGTGCATTTCTCACTTCCAACAGCAGCATTAATGAGATTTCATGCTGGGACCGTCTACTTCTCCACTGCCAGGTGAAGGCAGGCACAGCACCATATTTTCAGTGGTACTTAAACAATCAACAGTTGAAGAACACCAACGAATCGTATCAGTTAAACAGGAATGGAAGTGAGCTTATTATTCAATCATTCCAGAGAGCTCATGGAGGCAATATCACTGTGTAGCGGCAACCCAAGGGACCGATTAATTGGAATTTAATGCAATCAGCAATTTTATTGATGCCACCATGCAAGGTAACCGATTCATTATACTTGGTCTGATGGAATGTATTACTTCATTTCCGAAAAGCCAATAGCATGTTGAATGCAAGCGACTTATATCTCATTAAAGGTACCTCGATATACTCAGTGACTGAGCATCCACAGTATTCCGGGATAGAGAAAGCCAAACATTCTCAGCTTTTTCAGTGACGAAATATTTCCTTATCACGATACTGAACATTCGACTCCTTATTCTGAGACATTGGCGCCAAAGTTTGCAATCACTAATGAAGAAAAAGATGCTCCAAGCATCCAACCTGTCAAGCCCCTTCTAAATTTATAAACTTTAATAAGATCATGTTCAGTCTCTTACACTCGAGGGAATAGGCACAAAGTCATTACTCAGAGGACAATCCCTTAATCCCAAGAATCAATCTAATGATCTTTCATTGCACTCCCTCCAAGACAAGGAAATCATTCCTTACATAGGGAAACTAAAACTTTGCAAGTAGTCCAAGTGTGGTATTTAAAGAAAATCCTAGATAATTGCAATAAGGCTCATTTAATGTTATAATACAATCCCATTTGTAAAAAAAAGTAACATACCATTTCGTTTTCGATTTATTTACTACACTTTGATTCATGTACAAGGGGACACAAATCCCTCTGAATCCCAGTCCCTCACCATTTAAATAAATTCTGCTTTTGAATTCTTCCTATTAAAGTGAATAGTTTCACACTTGTTCGCCTTATATTACATCTGCCATGTTCTTGCCACTCATCTCGCCTGCATTTATCCCTTCACAACATTACATCACAGGTACTTTACCTGCTAACTTCGTATCAGCAGGAAATATGGATGGCACTCGGCCTCTTCATTTTACTCATTGATATACATTGCAAATAGCTGAGACTCTTAGCACCAAACCATCTGGTGCCCCATAAGTTTCAGTATGCCAACCAAGAAATGACCCATTTCGACTTGATGCTATTTACTGCTCTTTAACCAAACCTGGATTATTGTTAAACTATTACGTCAAATTCCGTGAACCTTAATTAACCACAGCCAAAGACTTGCAGGTTGATAGGTAAATTTGCCATTATAAATTGCCCCTAGTACAGGTAGGTTGTGGGGATGTGGCAGGAATGTGGGATTAGTGTAGGATTAGTATAAATGGGTGGTTGATGGTCGGCACAGACTCGGTGGGCCGAAGGGTCTGTTTCAGTGCTGTATTTCTGAATAAATAAATAAATAATACCCTCTTGTGTGACAACTTACTGAATTCTTCTTGAAAATGCAAATACACAACGTTCACTTGAGCTGATAGTGACAACCTCAAACGGTCTAATAGATATTATAAAGACGACTTCCATTTCTTTAATCCGTGTTGATTCTGCTTAATCATACGGTTATCACATCCCTAATAATTCCAATATTTCCATACACTGATATCAGGCGGATAGGCGCATAGTTTCCTGCTTTCACGCTGATAGGGAAATCGTGTTTGATAAATATATAGTTTGCAAGTTCTCCCTGTGTCTGCGTGGGTTTCCTCCGGGTGCTCCGGTTTCCTCCCACATACCAAAGACTTGCAGGTTGATAGGTAAATTGGACATTAGCAATTGTCCCTAGTATAGGTAGGTGGTCGGGAAATATAGGGACAGGTGGGGATGTGGTAGGAATATGGAATTAGTGTAAATGGGTGGTTGATGGTCGGCACAGACTCGGTTGGCCCAAGGGCCTGTTTCATTGCTGTATCTCTAAAACTAAAAAAAAACATGAGATATTTCTGATGATGTAACTGCCAGGGTAGGTAAAGGGGATGAAGTAACTGTAGTAAACTTGGATGTCCAAAAGACGTTCGATATGCTGCCACACAAGATAAGGGTTCATGCAGTGGGGGATAACATATTTAAATAGATGGAGGAATGATAACTGACACGAAGCATAGAGTATGGAAAAAGGAGAATTTTCAAGTTGACAGGCTGTAACTAGTGGAATGCCACAGAGATAGTGCTGGCACCTCAGCTATTTACAATCTATATAAATGACTTCGTCGAAGAGATCGAGAGTAATGTATCACCGTTTGCTAACGTTACAAAACTTGGTGGGAGTGTAAGCTGTGAGGAGGACATAAGGATTCTGCAAGAGAATAAAGACGGGTAATTTGAATCGTCAAAATGGCGTATAATCTGGGAAAGTGTGAAATAACAGCAAAGCAGAATATATTTTAAAAGGCATCAAACATTTAAATGTTAAGGTTCAGAGCGACAAGGCTGCTCCAGTTCAAGGAACGCAGGACATTAGCATGCAGATACTGCAAGAAATTGGGAAGGTAGATTCAAGTGGATTGGAATCCAATAGTAAAGAGGTATTGCTACAACTAAATAGGGCTTTATTAGGACCATATCTGGAGAACTGTGTACAACTTTGTTTCCCATAGCTAAGAAAGTATATACTTGTGTTGGAATCTGTACAATGAAAGCTCACTAGACAGTTCCTTGGATGAGGGAGGTATCCAATGATGAGAAGCTGAGTAAAGTAAGCTGTTACTCTCTGGATTTTAGAAGAATGAGACATGATCTCATTGAAAAGTCTGAAGTATCTTGACAGGGTCGACACTGAGAATCCCTCTCGCCTGCCTATGAATCCAGTACACGGGGACAGAGACTCAGACTAAGGGACCAATCATAAAGTGGTAGTGAGGTACAAAATGGACCATGATTGAATTGAATGGTGGAGCAGGCTCAAGCTAGCGAACGGTATACACGTGCTCTTTTTTATGTTGTTAGATTCCAAACGAATCGGCAATCGGCCCTGTTGTATAATGGGAGAGGTTACAATGTCCCCCATTTTCATTTTGATAGTAAATGTGAAAATTCCCACAGTGTTACGATTCTCGTCCTCCAAGGGGAAAGGGATCAGGTGGATCCACAGATGCAATCTGAAGCCATCACATCTTGACTTATTTTTCTTCTCCCACTAAGAACAAATTAATGCGACGTACATAAATGGTAACAGCATATTCCTACGAAGTTGTTCCCACACAGCTATTGTAACGTCATTGCTTTGCAAAGGGAAAACCCTATTAATGTATAAATTAAACTTTTTTGCATACATGCTGGAGCTACAGAGATGGAATGAGCACAGTCCTAGGCTGTTACCGGGTTCTTCCACTAATCATTATCAGAACATTGAGGGACTTATTAGTTTGCTGCTCTCTGATGCGGAAACAAAGCTGGTCAAAAGCTCGAAGAACTTCCTGCACTCAAATAGTTTCATGGCCTTTGTAACTATCACTTCCTAAACTTCAGCAGTGGGCCATGTCTCTATTTTAAAGTCTGGACTCACATAGAAGCCTTCAGTCATACAGCAGAGGAGCAGGACATTCAGCACGTTCGGCTCTTATCAGCACTGTGATAATGGTATCCGGTTACTCTTTCATTCAAGCCTTGCAATTTCCCCCATTGAAACCTTTATCATTCTCAATTTTGCAAGTTACCATTGAATTTGCTACCAGCATCCTCTCCATCAGTGCATTCCTGATCACAGCAGCACGCTGTGTATTAAAGAATACAAAACTCTGCATCTTCCTTCAGTCTCTTTTGCTAAGTATATTCAATTTGAGTCCTCTGTTTAGAGGCCATCCCGCTTCGGAATCATTGGCGACCCATCAAAGCACCTAATAAACTCTAAGAATTCAATGTTCCTTCTTTTTGTTATTGTTCAAGTAATGTGGCTTCCAGTGGCAAAACCTACATATATTATCCATTGCTATTGGCCCTTGAGAAGTTGGTAGTGAGCCATCTTCCTGAAAAAAAAACTTCTGTTCAAGCAGTGTCGGTACACCCACAGTGCTGTTAGGGTAGGAGTTCACAGATTCAGACCGAGCAGCAGTGAGGGAACCGTGATATGCATCCAATTCAGGATGTGCTGTGTCTTGGAGGGTAACTTACAGGTGATGGTGAGCCTTTGTGTCTGATGCCCGTGTTCTTGTCGGTGGTAGAAATAATTTTGTTGGAATGTGCTGCCATCGGAATCATCATAGAGAGGTACTGCAGTGCATTTTGCAGATGATGAAATTGCTGCCACTGCCCGTCGGTGGTCGGGGGACAGAATGTTTAAGGTGTTGGATAGGGTTGCTTTCTTCACGATGGTGTTGAGCTTCTTATGTGTTTTTGGAGCTGCACTCACCAGGCAGGTGGAGATTATTCCATCACACTCGTGACTCGGGGGCCACCTAGATGGACAAGGAGATGATTTTCTCACCGGGCAATTGCAAGCCACTGTCGGTGATGCCAGCATATCTGGTTATTGACTTGCTTCTTAACGCCTTGATGATTTTATTCGTGTACTTTAATATATTCCAATTTGTACTTATTTTATATTTCTCATATATCTTCAGCTTCTGCTATGAAACTATCTCTGGAAGTCATACCAAAAGCAGCCTTGTCAGGTAAAAGAATTTCCATGAATTGTTTAATGCCGGCCTGGAAACGGGAAGGTCCAAAACTCTTCCTGTGGTATAGAAATAACGAGATAATGGGACGAAATAATCAAGCTCAATACACCATTAGAAGGGCAAAAAGATCAGATGAAGCATCATATCGGTGTGAACTCCGAATAAACTACAGGAAGTGGATCTCACCAGAAGTAGATGTCACCGTAACAGGTTGGCAATTTGTGTTTTTTTCCGGAATTTGCTAGCTGTTAAGTTGCTGCATTATGCAATAGATTTTCCAGGAATTTTTTGTTAAGGTTAGGAATTTACGAATTGTTTGTGGAAATTGAATGAAGTTTCTATTGATTGTGGAAAGACACAGATGGGTGCATTTTTTTTTCTGGTATCCGTGTTTCATGCATCAAAATTACTCACTCTGATAATTGTAACAGAATAAGAGTTGGAAGACCTCTATTTACGTAGGCAATTGCTGAAGCATGGAATGACTTTCCAAGTTGTACGATTGAAATCACGGCAATTGCAGTGATTTTCGATACCAATGCCATTCAGTAGAATATTTTTTATGGAACCTGATTACTGATTAGACCAGTCATTCACAGATTCGTTCGTATCAGGCCCTGCGGTTACACATTTGGCGGACACATGTCTGCTTCATTCAGAAAGATTGCACTTCCAGAATCATATTTGCTTCTATTAATTCTACCTTATGTGGAAGGATGTCTGGCGCCAAATATTGGATTGGCAAGCTAACTAACAATGCTCTGGATAATGATGAGAGTTGTTCTTGTCTTTGAATGTAACACTATTAATTCTAGCAAAGCATACTAACTAACAAGTGGATATATTTACAGAAATCCCAGTGAGAAAACCAGAACTAACAATCCACCCCGGTATAGAGTTAATGAACGGAAACATAGCATTGTTACTCTGCTCAGTGTCAGACGGTTCTACCCCGATTGTTTAAATTTTCTACAAAGAATCAGATATAGAACTCTACCGACAGGATTCCGATTTAAAAGAAATTAATTACAAAATCAGTAGCGTTAACAAAAGCACTGAAGGCCATTACAGTTGCAGTTTTACACACGAGTTTACAGAAAATCCATTACATAGTGAAGTCGTTGCTGTTGCAGTAATATGTGAGTTCTTCGACGTATATCCTGCCATTGCTGCTGATGTACTTCATCTTAGATGCTTCACAAGTTGGGGGAAGAATTTGTTAAGTGTGTCCAGGATAGTTTTATGAATCAGTATGTGGCTGGCCTTGCTAGAGAAGGGGTTACTCTCGACATCCTCTTCGGAAATGAGGCTGGGAATGTGGTTGATGTGTCAGTGGGGGAGCACTTTGGGACCAGTGACCATAACTCTATTAGCTTCAAGATAGTTATGGAAAAATATAAGACTGGTCCTCAAGTTGAAGTCCTAAATTGGGGGAAGGCTTAGAAGATAGGAAGAGTTCAGGGCCGGCATGTTCCTGTTAGATTGAAGGGCAAGGCTGGCAAGTTTAGGGAACCTTGTTGACGAGGGATATTGAGGGTATGATCAGGAGAAAAAGGGAGGCAGATATCAGGTATAGGTTGCTGCGATCAAGCGAGACCCTTGAGGAGTATAGAGGATGTAGGAGTAAACTTAGGAAGGAAAGTTGGAGGGCGAAAAGGGGCCATGAGATTTCCCTGGCAGATAAGATAAAGGAAAATCCGAAAAGATTCTGTAAGTATATGAAGAGTAAAAGGTTAGCTAGGGAGAGAGTAGGTCCCCTTAAGGATCAGTGTGGTAATATATGTGTGGAGCCACGGGAAATAGACGAGGTCTTAAATGAATACTTCTTGTCTGTATTTACCGTGGAGAAGGTCATGGAAGCTAGTGAGTTTAAGGGAAGGAACAGGGATATCCTGGAGAATATCAACATTACAAAAGAGTAAATGTTGGGGTTTGGAAGCTCATTAAGGTAGATAAATCCCCAGGGCCTGATCATGTGTATCCAAGGATGCTATGGGAAGCAAGGGAGGAGATTGCAGGGGCACTGGCAGAGATGTTTGTATCATCGTTAGCCACAGGTGAGGTACCAGAAGACTGAAGGATAGCTAATGTTGAACGTTTATTTAAGAAGGGCAGCAGGGATAAGCTATGGAACTACAAGCCAGTGAGCCTCACATCGGTGGTGGACAGGTTATTGGAAGGAATTCTGAGAGACAGGATTTATATGCATTTGGAAAGGCAAGGTCTGATTAGGGATATTCAGCATGGCTTTTTGCGTGGGAAATCATGTCTCACGAATTTCATTGAGTTTTTTGAGGAGGTGACCAAGAGGATTGACGAGGGCAGCGCAGTGGATGTTGCCTACATGGACTTTATCAAGTTCTTTGAAAATGTCCCGCATGGTAGTCTGGTCAGGAAGGTTCGAACACATGGGATCCAGGGTGAGCTAGTCAATTGGATACAAAATTGGCTTGGTGACAGGAGGCAGAGGTTGGTAATGGAGGGTTTTTTTCACATTGGAGGTCGGTGACCAGTGGTGTGCCGCAGGGATCGGCGCTGGGTCCTCTGTTGTTTGTCATATATATCAATGACTTGGATGAGAATGTAGGGGCATGATTAATAAGTTTGCAGATAACTCCAAAATTGGTGATATAGTTGACAGTGAAGAAGGTTGACTAAGGTTACAACAGTATATGGATCAACTGGGAACGTGGGCAAGGGATTGGCAAATGTAATTTAACGCAGTGTGTGAAGTGCGATGTGATGCATTTTGGGACGTTAAACCAGGGCAGGACCAAAACAGTGAATGGCAGGGCCCTGGGGAGTTAAGCAAAGAGACCTTGTGGTGCAAGTAAATAGTTCCCTGGAAGTGGCAACACAGGTAGACAGTGTGGGGAAGAAGGCGTATGGCATGCTTGCCTTCATTGGCTGAGGCATTGAGTACAAGAGTTGGGATGTCATGTTAAAGTTGTACATAACATTGGAAAGGCCACACTTGGAGTACCGTGTGCAGTTCTGGTCGCTGCACTGCAGGAAAGATGTGATTAGGCTAGAAAGGGTGCAGGAAAGATTCACAAGTATTTTGCCTGATTTGGAGGGCTTGAGTTATAAAGAGAGATTTGATAGGCTAGTTCTGTTTTCCCTGGAGCGAAGGAGGCTGAGAGGGGACATGATAAAGGTAGGTAAAATTATGAGAGACATAGATAGGGTCGAGAGCCCGAATCTGTTTCCCATGGTAGGGGTGACTAAAACTGGAGGGTATAGATTTAAGGTGAGCAGCAGGAGGTTTAAAGGGGATCAAAGGGGTAAATTTTCCACACAAGGAATAGTGGGTATCTGGAATGAGCTGCCAGAGGACGTGGTGGAGGCAGGAACAGCAGCAACATTTAAGAGGCATCTGGACAGGTACTTGAATGAGCAAGGCACAGAGGGATATGGAATTATTGTAGGCAGGTGGACTTAACATGGATAGGCATTATGGCCGGCATGGGCACGGTGGGCCAAAGTGCCTATTTCTAAGCTGTGCGACTCTATGACCCGATGAGTTGAGCACACCTGCACGGCTGCAAAACACTTACATTTGTGTTTCAATGTTGGAGGATCAAATCCCATCGTAAGAGTTGCAAATGAGCATAAATGCGTGTACCCTATTGACCTGTTAAGCGAGTATTGTACCATCACCTGTGCCCTTTATTTGTAAAATGAGGCCTTTAGTACGCTCTTAGTTGACATGAATGAACTGCTGGTACTGTAAGAGTTGTGAAGGTGTGCCCTGGCCAACTTTCATTCCAGGAAACACAAGCAGTCATTATCACTTTGATATTTTGAGGACTGGCTATGTGCAATATTGCTGCTGCATTTTAGGCATTGCAACTGCCATGACATTTCAAAAGTCCTACATTTTCTTTAAAGCACTTTCCAACCTACAGTGATCGTGAAAGGCGCGATATAAATGCAGGTTTTTTGACAGAGTGTGCAGAAGGGAAAAGAAATTGGGCTCACGGATGACGAACTTCAGTTATGTAAATAGCATGGAGACCGGGATTGTTGTCCATGGAGAGCAGGTTGAGAGGAGTTTAATAGAGTTGTTCAAAATCATGGAGGGTTTAGACAGAGTAGATAGAGAGACAATGTTCCCTTTGACAGAACCGTCCAGAAGCAGAGGACATAGATTTAAGCTGATTAGTAAAATATTTGAAGGAAACATAGGGAAAAAGCTTTATCAAACAATGATGCCGGAAAGGGTAGTGGAACCAAGTTCAATCGTGGCTTTGAAAAGGGAACGGGATAAGCGCCTGAAGGGAAAATAATTGCAGGTCTATGTGGAAACAGCGGGGGAGTGGAGAGAGATGACACAGGATCGAGGAGCCGAATGACCGCCTGCTGTTCTGTAATTGTACTATGATACTCTTCAAGTTAGGTTCTCACTTTATATTATTGGAAGATTGGCAACAATGTAGTGCTCAGTTTCCAATCCCCTGTTAACCATCTGAAAGGGAAAATTTAACTTTGAGGTAAAGTGAACGATGAATCAGATCAAATTGCCCGACACCTTATAAACCCCGTCCGATTATTCCTTCTTGTGACATAAATGGCAATGAAAGCCTGCTGAGGTGCATGATTTAGAAGTCGTGCATTAGCCACTACCTTACAAAATTCAAATTATCACCTGAGTTACATCGAATGAAAGCCAGCCCAAGATTTGCTGTTGGCTTATTGTCACCAAACCTGACATCGAGGTCGGTAACAAAGACATTCAGTCTAAGTCATTCAATATATTGGAATTCAGGAATGATGTCTTGGCTCATAGTACGAACGAGGCGGTCTCTCATCATTGACTTTCTATAATGTCTGTTTGGTACACAGTCCCTTTCTGCACTTGGACGGTTGGATTACAACCTGCTCTTCAAGTAATATCCAGATAGATTAGTTATAACGAATAACTTCTAATCCTTTTAACTTATTTGCGTTTCTCTAGTTCCAGTCGCTGGTGCATTTCTCACCTCCAATAGCAACAAAACTGAGATATCAGCCGGGGACCGTCTCGTTCTCCACTGCCAGGTGAAGAGAGGCACAGCACCACATTTTCACTGGTACTTAAACAATCAACAGTTGCAAAACACTAGCGAATCGTATACGTTAAACACGGATGGGAGTGAGCTAATTGCTCAATCATTTCAGAGAGATCATGAAGGGCGCTATCACTGTGTAGTGACAAACCAAGGGACTGAAGAACTGGAATTTAACACAACCAGCAATTTTATCGAAGTCATGCTGCAAGGTAACCGATTCATTCTGCTTGATCTGCTGGAATGTATTACTTTATTTCCATAAAGCAAAAAGTATGTTCAACACAAGCGACTTATATCACATTAAAGGTGCCTCATATACTCAAGAACTGAGCATCCACAGCATTATGGGATAGAGGAAGTCAAGCAATCACAGCCTTTTCAGTGAAGATATTTTTTCTCATCTTGGTCCTAAACAATCGACCCCCTATTCTGAGACTTGGGCCCCAATTTTGCATTCACTGGTGCGGAAAGAGATCCTCCCAGCATCCACCCTGTCAAGGCCCTTCTGAACTTATAATCTTACTAAGATCATTTTTAGTCTCCTGAACTCAAGGGGATATACACCAAGTCTGCTCAATCTTTTCTCAATACCTTAATCCCAATAATCAATCTAATGATCTTTCATTGGACTCCCTGCAAGTCAAGTAAATCATTCCTTACGTAAGGAGTCGGAAGCTGTGCAAGTTCTCCAGGTGTGGTGTTAAAAACCTCCTAGGTAATTGCAGTCAGACTGATTTAATCATATAATACAATCCCATTTGTAAAAAAAGGTTAACATACCATTTCGTTTTCCATTTGTTTACTGGACTTTGATTCGTGTACAAGAGACACACGTTTCTCGGAATCGCAAACTCTTACCACTTAAATAAATTCTGTTTGGGCGTTCATCGTACCAAAGTGAATAATTTCACAGTTCTTCGCTTTATACTACATTAGCCATGTTCTTGCATATATTCCTTCCCAGCATCTCGTCACAGCTACTCTATCTGCTGAATTCGTATCAGCAGGAAATATGGATACATTGCATTCGATACCCTCATTTGACCCATTAATAAGATTGCAGATAGCTGAGGCTCTTAGCATCCAGACTTGTGGTACCCCAAATGTTTCAGCACGCCAACCCAGAAATGATCCATTTATACTTGATGTTATTTACTGCTCGTTAACCAAATAATGATCCATGTTAAACTATCACCCCTAATTCCGTGAACCTTAACTTGAGATAATACCCTCTTGTGTAACAACTGACTGAATTCTACTCGAATATGCAAATATAGGACGTTCACGTGCCACCCTTATCTACCCTGAGAGTAACAACCTCAAAAGGTCTAACAGATATAATAAAGGCGTCTATAATTTCCTAAATCCGTGTTGATTCTGCATAATCACACCATGATCACATCCCCATTAATTCCAGCATTTCCATATCCTGATAACAGGCGAATATGTGCATAGTTTCTTGTTTTCTCTTTCCCTACTTTCTTGAGTAATGGTTTACTTTTCGTGCATTCAAAATACATTGGTAATGTAACAGAATCTACGAAATTCCTGAATCAAGAGCCATCGATTTTAAAGCCTTCAGATGGAGATCATCAGGGCTGATATATGGTTTTTAGTCGGTTTACTGTTTGCAGTACTATTTATTCAGGAGCAACAATTTATCTAAGGACTTAAATCTCACTGGATCCCTCGTTTCCCAATATTTCCAGAAGATTTCTTTGTCTACTAGCGCGAAGGCAGATGCAAATAATTAATTTCATACCTCTTCCATTTCCTTATTCACTATGATAATGTCCTCTCTCTCTGCCTTTAAGGGTCTAACATCTACATTTTCAAAACTTGCTTTTGGGTGTACCAATAAAAACATTTGCAGGGAAACAACATGGAGGCATGGACAGCAGGTGGGATGACAGAGACTGGGAGTCGTTGGAAAAATCGCATCTGTAAATACGCCGTTGAAGCAGGAGATAGTAGAATTGGAAACCGGATTAATGAGAGGTGTTTGGTGTATAGAACCAAACTACTTTCAGTAATGGTGGAGGTGACAGGGACGCCCAACAGGCTGCAATGGACTGAACGAAGGACATATGTAATTAAATAAACAAATGCGGTGGTGATTTTTATTCAGACATGTGGTGAATTTGAGGACATGCAGGTTAAATTTGGTACACTGGGACACATCGAGCCTCACGAACAACAAATGCGTGTTGCTCTTTTCATGGGACCAGGGCATTTGAAGAGATTGGAGTTTTTGGACGGTGGGGTTTGGGGACATGAAAAATAATAATAACAACAACTTGCTTTGAAATGGCACTTTTAACTTAATTAACCGTGCCATAGCACTTCACAGGATGTGAAAACAAAATATGACACAGAGGCACCGAAGAACATATCCGGCCAGATGAGCAGGAGTTGAGTAAACACGTAGCTTTAAAGGAGTCCCTTAAGGGAGCAAAGTCAGGTAGCGACGGATAGGTTTCGGGACGAAATTTCAGAGCTTAGAGCTCAGTCAACTGAAGGCCCTTTTACCATTGGTGGAGCGATTAAAGTTGGAGATGCTCAAGAGGAAATAATTCACAACGGGCGTACATCTCAGAGGGTTGGAGGAGTGGAGGCTTTTATAGAGAAAAGGGAGGCTATGGAAGAATTTGAAAACAAGAACTAATATATATAAATCCAGTTGTTGCTTAAGCGGCAGCCAATATAGAGAAGCGATGATAGGACTGCTGGGTGAAACTGGGTTGTTGCGAGTTAGGCCAAGGGCAGGAGAGTTTTGGATGACCTGAAGTCTATGGACACAGCATCTGACCAGGAATATGTGAAAATAGTCATGCTTGGAGGGAACAAAGGCATGGATGAGTGGTTTCGCAGCTGATAAGCTGAGGCAGAGTCGTGTGATGTTTCAGAGGTGGAAAGAGGTGGTGCTGATAATGGCATGGACATATGGTTCAAAACTTATCTCGGGGTTAAATATCAGGACGAGGATGCAAACTTCCAGGTTTAGCCTCAAACAGCTGACAGGGAGAGGGATGACGTTGGTTGGAAAGGAGCGGACTTGGTGGTGGGGACTAAAAATTACTGGCCTCACTCTTCCCTCTGTTTCATTGGTGATAAGTTCTGCTCATCCAGTATGCCTTGTCAGCCAAGCAGTCTGACATTTTGCAGTCAGTTGAAGGGTTGTGAGAGGTGGCGGTGAGGTAAAACTGGATGTCATCAGCTAAAAAGGCAAAAACTAATGGAAAGTTTTCAGATGATGTCGTCAAGAGGCAGCATGTAGGTGACAAATAAAAGGGGCAACGATAGATCCTTTTGGAGCACCACAGGTAACAATACGGCACCGGCAGGAAAAGCTATTGATGGCGGTTTTCTGCCTTGGATTCGTTAGATAAGAATGAACGAGGCGAGATTAGTCGAACTCAAATGCTAGCGTTGTGGCGGTGCTGCAGGGGGATGATGTGATCAATTATGTTAAGGACTGCCGAACGGATAGCTTTATAATAATCTAGCCGAGAGATGACAAGTCCAAGGATCAGTTTGTCAGGATGGGGGAACTGAGATGGGGAGTGACTTATCAGCAGATGCTAAAAATCTATACTCATAATGCATATGGTGCGGGGTTGAATTTCTAATATTTGTAGTGGCATTATGTTATTTATTGAATATGCTTATTTGATTTCAGTACAGAGTTACACAACCACTATCACAGCGGCGCTTCTCCCACTTTTTATGATGGCTGCCCTGATTGTATTGATTTTATTCAAACAGCGGAACAAGAAGAAAGGTGAGTAATGTCTTTGGGAAAGTGATTGGCTCTGAGATAAAGTGACGGGTTACCTGTAGCTCTGTATTCCGCTGCTTCATCGCACATGTAACTGTATGATGTCAAAGCCTGATGCTTAGTTTCGAGTGGAAAAAAATCGTTCTCATGATATAATTGGAACTGTTTTTGCTGAGTTGAGGAAATTTTCCCCAAGTTCAATTTTAGAATTGTGTGCATCTGGAGAGGGATGAAGCAGGAATGGTGATTTTTAGTTTGAGAAGGTGAAATCAGATAGTGGAATCGTAATGCAAAGTGTCCGGGCGTCCTTTGACCATTACTGCTTTGTTGTTTATATGAATGCACAATTGCAGATGTTTGTACTTAAGATTGCTTTCTTCTTCCCTGTTAAGAAATTACGTAAAGAAAACCAAATCACCTGTTTGCTGTGAGGGCTCAATATTTACTGTGAAAATTGCTGACGTTTACCTCTTCCTATTTTATCTAGACGATTCGTCAAGCGTTTCACAGCCGCAGGGGTAAGTCAGCAACATATTTATATTAGTAAGTAATAACTATTTTCGTGAACATAATGACGGTATGGAACGTGCTTTGGGTGGGGATTCAAAGCTGCATATTTCACATGTGTCAGCAGTTACTTGCACTGCATGGAACTAAATACCCAATGGGGCATATTAGGGTGAAAGATACACTGATTATCAGTTTGCCTCCCCTTCCAATCAGCGTTTCATCCCATTGTCAATGATTTGAAATCCTGAAATGTTCTTTTACTTTTGTTTGTTGCTCTCCAAACTGTCAATGGCCAAAAAGAGTCTAACATCGATGGGTGGGAAGCTATTTGATATCGACATCAGATACAGAACACGGTTTGATTTAAAAAGGCATGATTTGATTTCGAAAGATTAATCAAGGAACACCAGCATAAATTTGTTAAAAACAAATTGTATCTGGCTAACTTGTTTGAATTATTTGATGAAGAAACAGAGAAACGTGATCGTGGTCGTATAGAAGATGTTGGATATGTAGACTTTCAGAATGCAGTCATCAAATTGCCACCTAGGGGTATTGTTTAGTAGATGAAACATGGAAGCCCATGAATTAATGGGAAAATGATAGTATGGTGAACAGAATTGACTCAGTGACAGGAAGCAGTGAGTAGTGATATATGGATGCTATTCAGACTTGGAAATGGCTTGCCATGGTGTTTCCCAAGCGTCAGTTTCGAGTCCATTGCTCTTTACAATTATATAAACAGGCTAGTGCCAGCTGTAGAGAGCAGCATTATAAAGATTGAAGGTGAAACTAAACTTGGCATCGTCATGCATAGTGAATTGTCTATTTCAGAACAACATGGAGAGGATTGTTAAACGACAATAGGCAGATAGATAGATCTCAATGTGAAAATGTGTGAAGTGATGTGCTTTGGGAGAATTAATGTCGAAATACAATGTGCCATAAGTGGCAGGAATGTGAAACGTATAGAAGAGCAGAGAGATCTTGGTTCCCATATACACACATCCTTGATTGTGGCAGGGCAAGATGATAAGATCATTAAAAAGTATATGTGTTACTTGGGTTTGCAATTACAGATATAGACTATAAAAGCAAAGGGATCATGTTTCAAAATTAATAAGTCAATGCGTAGTGTTTGCCCGAATTATTATGAACAATCCTGGGCACCAAACGGCAGGAAAGCTGCACTGAACTTAGAATTGGTTCTAAGAAGGTCTATAAAATTTTTATTTGGAATGAGGGGTTCACTTTTCAGCAGAGGTTGGAAAGGCTTGAAGATTTCTCCTTGGAACAGAGAAGATTATACAGTACCTACAGAAAAATCAGAAAGGAAAATCTGCCTGTGTTACTAGAGATGATCCAGTAGATGTTTGCAAGATGATGAGATGTTTTGACAGATTAAGTGGTGGAAACCATTCCTTGTGCCGAGTGAGTCAATAATCGAAGGCATAAAGTTAAAATAAGTGAATAAAAGGATCTTGGAGGAAGATGTGGAAAATTATTTTTGCGAAGCGTTTTTTGGGATAATTAACGCTCTAACATTATATGTGCTAGAATCTGATTGCATAAATAACTTGAATTTGCAGTTGGGCAGGTTTGTGAGGACGAGGAGCCTACAGACATACGCAAAAAAGTGTGTTTTTGCACCAAGACCAACTCTTCTTCCAAAGACTTCCAAGTTCTGTAAACATCCTGAACTAAGTTTCAATGATTCTGTAACATTTTACTCAAAATGAGGATTGACTTGCTAATGCATTATGCAATAACAGCTGAGCGCAATGGCACAGTGACGCAGCAGTTAGCATCGCTAGCAGCTTCAGTGACCTGGGTTCAGTTCTGGGTGCTACCTGTGTGGAGTTTGCAAGTTTTCCCTGGGACCGTGTGTGTTTACGGTGGGTACTCCAGTTTCCTCAGACTGCCACAAACTTGCAGGCTGATAAGTAAATTGGCCGTTGTGAATGGCGCCTATTGTAGTTTGAATTGTGGGGTTAAATGTAGGGTTAGTAGAAGTGGGTGGTCTTTGGTGGGCTAACGGGCCTGTTTCAGTGCTGATTCTGCAACATTTCTTTGAAAAGGGCGTCAATTGGAAATAATACTCAACCCCCGAGTGACGAGCCATCTCCACACAATTTTGTATATGCTGTTGTAGGATCAGGCACCAGCATAGGTAAGAGTGAAATGATGCGTGTGATAAAATATCATAGATTGTTTATGGCAACATTTTCGTAGATGTTATGCCCAAATATTATACTAACATTAGTGAAAGGGCGGGTTCTGAATTGCTGATATTGATATTCCACTGATCATATGACGGGACTTGGAAAATCCTCGGTGAACATTTCATATCTGCATCTGCACGCATTTCACGTAATCTTGGGTTATATTTACTTCTTTACTGCCCGGACTTTCAGCATCAGTGGGTCGCACATATAAAGTTAACTCCTTAACTAGTTTGGGGAGTTCAGCGTCGTCCTATGGTATTGTGTCAATCCAGCAAAAACCTGATGGTTTTGGTAAGGATTTGGGTCCAACACCAACGGGTTTTCCTTTGCTATCAAGTATCTCAACGCAGACGCTCCTGCCCCTCATCGCCTAAGCTGGAGCCACTTTATGTCTTTAAGCTCGGGAGTGTGGAAACCTTGCGTTGCTCAGATTAATTAATAGCTTCACTTAAAATTCAGTGAACACAAGAATACATTTTCAATCATGAATTGTGGGATAGATCTGGTACTTAATGCTTCTCTGTCTAACGTTTTGTAACATTGTCATTGAGGGCAGTGTTCCCCTTTTGTTCTCTGCAGCTTCTGATTGTGATCAGCCAACGTACTGTGCCGTTCAAGAAATTAATCCCAGAGCAGGTAATAGATTCGTTTTGCCTGGAACGATTTGTATGTCTCAAAGGGCTTGTTCATTACTGTATTATTAGTAGTTAAATTGCAACTGTGGGAAGTTATCTCGAAGTGGTCTGAATTAACCGATGCAATATAGGGAAGGCACAACAGCACATGTATTTGGAAATCACAACCACGCCATTGCCACATTGTAAGTTCTATATTTGGCCATAGTACTCTTGCGAACTGCGTGTAAACATCCCTGCTCTGGGATTTGAATACCTACTAAATGAATCATATTAATTGACCTGACTAATAATGCTGAAATAAATTACAACAACCATTGTGAATGTAAAATATAAGTCTATTCTATCGTTGAAGGCAAATAATGAGTGCAATTGGCAAACATTTTTTTATTCTTCGATATTGTAATGGAAGCTGTAGACTGGCCTATGCTCAGAAACACGTACACATAAGATACATATCATTTACGAATTTACTTCCTTTGACATAATCTTTAAATAAGGCAAGAACCATATCGTTAATATTGACATGTAACTTGGGGATGTTCAGATCAGTTTTCAAACATAACTCTGTGACATGTCAGGCCAAAAAGAAATAACTTTTGCGTGAGAAGTGCATTTCAAGATTTCCACATGCACTTGAGAGTTAATGAGTTATTTTTACATTGAAATTATTGGTCTAATGGGAGCAGAAACTGTTCAGTTGATTAATTTGTAAGCAAAATGCTGTAAATGCAGGAGGTATATAATTTTTTTTAAAAAGCTGGAAACAATCAGCAGGTCTGCTAACATCGTTGCAGAGAAAAACAAAGTTCACGTTCAAAGTCGATGACTTTTCATCAGAATTGGGAAATGTTAGACCTGTAATAGCTTTTAAATAAATGAAAGCGGGGAGAGGGGGGAGGGGGGTGTGGTTGTGAGGGTGAAAGAACAAAATCACAGGGCGGTGATAGGCTGGAAGGCAGCAAAGATTAAGGCACATAGACTTTCAAGGTGCAACGAGTGGCAATGAGAAAATTAAACAAACAAAAGATAGGCCTGGGTCAGGTGTCAACGGCATATCCATGAAATGTTGCCATGCGTAAAGAAAATAAAAGGAAAGAGGATCACAAGAGGGAAAAGCAAAGCCGGTGAAGAATAAGAAGCCAAAATGGGGGCAAAGGTTACGATCTAAAATTGTTGAACTCGATGTTGGATCTGGAAGGCTTCAAGCTCCCAGGCAAAAGATGAGGTGATGTTCCTACAGTTTGCCTTGAGCTTCATTGGAACAGTGCAGTAGGCCGTGGTGGGGAAGTTTATGCGGGAGCAAGGAGGAGAATTAAAATTGCAGACGACAGGGAGCTCGGGGTCGTGCTTGCGAACTGAAGGGAGTTGTTCTGCAAAGTGCTCACCCAATTTGCCATTGGTCTCCGAAAGTAGATTAGACCACATTCATGCCGAGCGAAAACAGTATACAAGAAGTCCAAGAAAATCGAATTTTCACCTGGAGAGAATGTTTGAGTCTTGAAGGATGAGAAAGGAGGAGGTCAAAAGGCAGGTGTTGCATCAGCTGCACTTACACAGAAAGCTTCCACATAATGAGAAGGGATGTCGGGGTTGACTTAATAGTAGACCAGCGTATCGGGCAAGGAGCACTCACTTTGTTATGCTGAAAGGGGAGGTCAGTGGAAGTTGTATTTGGTGGCGCCTTCACACTGGAGGTGATGGAAATTGTGGAGGATAATCCATACAATGCAGAGGCTCACGGACGGAAAGGTGAAGATCGGGGACACCTATCATGGTTCTAGGAGGGACTGGTAGTGCTGAATGGAGACTGATGATGGCCCTGCCAGTAACAGAGAGGGAAATCTTCGGATGAGGAAGTAGGGCAACCAATTCTAGGTACTGCCTGTGTGGAGTTTGCAAGTTCTCCCTGTGTCTGCGTGGGTTTTCTCCGGGTGCTCCGGTTTCCTCCTACATGCCAAAAGACTTGCAGGTTGATAGGTTAATTGGCCATTATAAATTGCCCCTAGTATAGGTAGGTGGTAGGGAAATATAGGGACAGGTGGGGATGTGGTAGGAATATGGAATTAGTGTAGGATTAGTATAAATGGGTGGTTGATGGTCGGCACAGACTCGGTGGGCTGAAGGGCCTGTTTCAGTGTTGTATCTCTAAACTAAACTAAACTAAACTAAACTGGTGGGCTGCATCCTTCGAATAGATGCGGCAGTCAATCCTCCAAATTAGCTGTTAATGAAGGGAATGTACAATATATCTATGTTTGCATCTATACCTGTCCATTTGGCTGTCTACCAATCCATCTACAATATATGCATTAACCTATCTTAATACAGATTCCTCAATGTTATATTCTTTTTTTAATTTCTATTTAGCTGATAACAACACTGCTTCCGATTTGGTTTACTCAGAGGTCACGATCAAGAAGTCAAGCGGCAATGGTAAATTACATCAGTGTCTCGTAGCTAACGCTAACGCAGATCATAATTACAATTTTAAAAACTGAATTGAACAACTAGGCTTGAAATGTGTTTGCTGATTGTGCTTCACTTCAAGAACACCTGGTTGAAATAATCTCTGCAGTAATATACAGTAATCCGACTCAAGCCCGCCGTTTTCTACCCTGCAATAACAGTTCAAAATGATCTGAATGTGAAAACAGAAGGACGTTGAAAATAAAACACAAATTGCACTTATATAACGCTTTTAACATGAATAAGACAATGCAAGGGGAATCCTAGAGGTATATGGGATTTCTTGTGTCAGTTTCCAGCGAAAATTGGTTTGAATGAAATTGCCCCTTATTAGTCTTGATTCAGATAAGTCTCCTCGGTAGCATGCCCAGATTGCCATCTGATAAATGTTTATGTTTTATTTCCAGATGACACTGCTGGTATCTCAGGAGAGAAATGGGTAGGTTACCTGCAGAGAGGAAGGTTCTGATGATAATAACAAAAGACATGCTGACAAATAATTAATTTTCAGCCACTTGATAGAACGCCAGGCAACAATTTCAACAATGGACCAATTGAAATATTTCCACATATCGTAAATAAGTTCTGGTGTTATATAAAGCAAGCAGCACATTCACGGTCGACTTTATGCCCCCACTTTCCAAGCATCTTGTTCATTATTCTAATCAGGGTAGATAGATTGCTTCGTGGGCTTAGAAAGGGCGTTGTGTAGCTACGACACATATCAGAAAGCACCAAATTTAAATTTGAATTGATTGGAATTAAAATTGAGCTCTGGCAGTTCCGATCTACGCCAGTTTTGAGATTGGACAGCAAGTTATAAAATCGGTATCAATCTGTTTACAAAGCTGCTCTTGGCATATTAGCTGCACTCCACGAGGTCAACATGTGAATTGTAGTTGTGTTCCCATCTATTATCTTAAAAGTCCATTTGCCATTTGCTGACTGAATGATGAAGGCCATTGTAGTTTAATTCACCCAAGTACTTATCACCATCAACCCTTGCTTACAGATATGAAAATAAATTGAGACATGAATTATCAATGAAATGTTGTAACCTCAGCGAGCTATTTGTAGGTGATACTTTAATTTTTGTTACATGGGCTGTGGGCATCGCTGGCAGTTCCATCATTTGATGTGCATCCCTAATTGCCGTTGATGGCTGAGTGGTATTTTGGGCCATTTCAGAGGGCAGTTAATAGATAATCATTTTGCTGCGGGGTTGGAGTCGCATGTAGGCCAGTCCAGGTAAGGATGGCAAATTTCCTTCCCTAAAGGACATTAGTGAATCAAACATTTTCTTTATGACAATTGGTGAGCATTCGTGGCACATTACTAACTCAAAAATTCAATTCAACATTCTTTATTAATCAAGTGTATTTAAATTCAACCAGCTGCCGTGGTGGGATTTGAACACGTGCCCAGAATATTAACATGGACCTCCAGATTACTAGTCCAATGACATTACCAGTACGCCACCGTCTTCCCCATTATCGCTCACAGCGTAAATCGTGCGCTAACACATTGGCCGCCCGTTCTACACCTCTCCTGACCCTTCATGCAAATGCAATCCCCATTGATTCGCTCTTACTATTTTCTTGCTCCCGCCAATGACTAATTCTACCACCATATTCTTTAATTCAGCAGAGCAAATGTGGCTCCAGTGGCTTCTGTGTTACATATTCGACGGTTAAACAAGCGAATACTGAATGCAATCAACTTGAGGAATGGAGCGGCCACGAAGCAAATGTGTACGAAAACCTTCCACTGACATAAGAGCGGATCATGAAGGAAAAGTCCAGAAATTGAAAAAAAGAGAGTGATAACAATCATATTCTGCTCTTAGCTCATCATCTGAATCCGGGGATATCAGCCTGAAGACAGATTAGGCCATCATGACCTTATAAACAAAGGTTACAGATTCCCGAGCGATGGATGGCAATTGGCCCGGCTTGTATTCTGTACTCTGACTGAATGGCACATCTCAAGGGATATTATATGGCATGCTTTTCTGTTCATATTTTGCAGAAGGACAATACATGTGACTCTATCGTTGCTTGGTGAACGTCTCTATAATGTCAGTGTCTCATCCTAAGGTATGCCCACGTTTTCTCTGTTCTGACCAATTAGCTAACGGATGTGGTGGGCCCTTTCCCTCAAATTGCGCCATGTTTCCTTCACTCACCTATATCCGCTGAGGGATACCAGTACATCCGCTGGAGAAATGAAGCAAATGACTGAAGAATGCAAGAGACCTCATTCATCCAATTTGAATCTTGATGGGAATTTTCCCTGCGAATCACATCATCGCAGAATTGTTACAGTGCAGAAGGATGTGATTCGGTCCATCGTGTCTGTGCCAGCACTCCCAATGAGTAATTCACTTCGTGTCATTCACCCGCCTTCTTCCCGTAACGCTGCATAGCAATCTTTTTGTCAGATAACAGTCTAATTCCTTTTGGAATGCTTCAGGTGAACCTACCTCCACCACACTCACAGGCAGTGCATTCCAGACCTTAAGCACACAATGCTGGGATGTATTCATTTTTTTGTTCATATAAGTTACATTAATCTGTGGCCCTTCGTTCTCGAATTTTCCATGAATGAGAACAGTTCTTTCCTCTCCATTTTGTCCGTAACCCTCATGATTTTAATACGTCTAGCAGATCTCCTCTCAGCCTTCTGTTCTGCAGGGAAATTACTCTCAACGTCTTCAATCTATCTTCTTAACTGCAGTTCCTCATTCCTGGAACCATTCTCCAATCTCTCCAATGCCTTCACATGCTGCCTAAGTGTGGCACCCAGAGCTGGATGCAATACTCCAGCTGAGGACAATATAATGTTTAATACAAACTCATTATAACCTCCTTGATCTAACACTCGACATCCTTATGAATACATTTGTGGTTATTATAAAATGAATGGTAACAAAATGTTTGCACCCCACAACGGATTTTCTCTTCCATTGACCTCAATATGAAGGATATCGGTGCTAGTTTTATGATGGGCATCTGAATTAATATTGTATATATCACATCATTGTTCAAAGTTACAATGATTTCCATTCTGTCTGGGTCTCGGAGCTAAGCTGCACAGAGAGACTGTGTGCGTGGACGTTAACATCACTCGATGGATGTTTGTCATTCCACGTGCAGTTCACGAGAAGGAAATTCTGGAGGGGAGGGGCGCCCATTCCTTGCAAAACGCAGCGGACTTTTCTTTCACCTTGCCGAACCAGACCATTCTGTTAATAGCATTCCTCTTACAAAATGTTCCTTCTGTTATCTGGCGCTCAAGGCTGCACTCCACACCATTATCTATTGTGTCAGATGCTGGGTCTCGACACTTTATTTCTGTGATGCTTTCATTTTTTCAAAGGAATAATCATTTTTTAATACTGCATAGTATAAAGAAACATATTGCAAAGAAAGACGTAGAGTGCAATGCATAAAGTCATGACAATCCAAACAACTCTTATGTGCTGGTGTTTATGTTCTGCAGGAAACCTTTCCCACCCTACTTCATCTAACTCTATCAGCACTTTTTTCTATTATTTCCTACTTCATTACTTATCCAGCTTCCCCTTAAATACATCCATGATATTCGCCTCAACTAATGCAAGAAGTAGCAAGTTCCACTTTCTCAACATCCATTAGGTAGAGATATTTCGCTTAATTCTTTATTAAGTGTGGTAATAACTATCTTACATTCACGTCCTCTGTTTTGGATCTTTCGACAAGTCGAATAATTTTTTTTCGCGTCTATTGAAACTCCTTCATATCTTTAGGAAACTTTATCAGGTCACCACTTAGCCTCACCTTTGCCAGACTCAAAAAATATCCAGTCCATTCAATGTTGCTTCTGGCTAATAACCTGTCAGTTTTATCGGCATTGTTGTCAATCATTTTGAGACCTTCTCCTACACCTCTATGCTCAATAAGGAATATGGAGACCGGAAGACTATGCAATTCTAAATGTGGCATGACAAGGGTTCTGTAGAAATTGAACATGCCTTTTTGCTTACCAAGTGCATTTCTCCAGAATTGTGCTTCACTGTTTCGGTTGTATATTAATGGTCTTATTAACTTATCATGCTACTTTTAGTGGTTTGTGACATTGTACGTCTAGGTATCTTTGCTCATCTACCAATATTCAAGGAATAAGGGTTCCATGAACTGCCTCATACTTAACATCTTTGCTATTCAGTTGCATTTTACTTGCCAAAGTTTCAAGTTACTTGATGGTTTCTTCTATTTTGTAGCGATGCAGCATTCTTTTTATCATTAAAAGTAAAAGCAACTGTAAGGTGTAATCCCTATTGTTCACAATTGTTCACAAGTGGAAAGCGATCCACAATGATTTCCACAAAACTTCTACTGAGTAAATGGAGACATCCTGTGGCTTTGGTCTGTAACTGCGGAATGCACGGAACTCTCTTTCTGGTTTTTACTGCAGAATCCGTGATGAGCGGGTCTGACTATTTTAAACTCATTTCCACGGCTTATTTAAATAATATATTTAGTTTAATCCAGAAAAGTTCTGTGAGGCCCCGAATGATGAAAATAAAAGAAATTAAGGTGGACAGATGGTGACATAAGAAATAGAAGCAGGAGTACGTCATATGGCCCATAGAGTTTGATTCGCAATTCAATATTTAATGGCTGATCTGGGCTTCTATTCCATTTTCCTGCATGCTCCCCATGTCACGCGATTCACTGAGAGACCTAAACTCCATCGCTCCTTCCCATAAATACATTCCACGATGGTGCTCGAACACTTCAAATATTCACAGCCCTTTGAATGATGACATTCTGTCCTCGTCACAGTCCTAAGTGATTGGCCCCTTTTCCGGTGGCTATGCCCCCGTGCTTTAGATTCCCCAGCTTGTGGAAACAATCTCTCAGTGTCTTGCCTGCCAAGCCCCTTTAGAATACTATATGTTTCAAAGATCACCTTTCATTCAACTACAGTCCAACGAATATACTTTGCTCAGACTCTCATCATGCAACAACGCTCTCATGTCAGGAAAAAATCAAGTGAAGCTTCTCAGTACTACCTTTAATGAGACTATATCCTTCCTCAAATATGGAGACCACAACTGAACACAGTATTCCAGAACTGGTCTCACCAAAGCCCCGTGCAATTGTAGCAAGCTTTGTATTCTTGTAATCCAATCCCCTTGTAATGAAGGTTAATCTGCCATTTCGCCTTCCGAATTGATTGCTGGACCTACATGTTAACTGTTTGTGTTATTTATACGAGCATAACCGAGTTTCTCTGAACATCACACAAACGCTTAAGCTGTTGTTTCTGAAAATTAGTGGCAGAAATAACAAAATAATATGTCAATTATTAAGTTTAGTGTCGTTTCGTTTCGACATATAGCACTGAAACTAGCCCTTCAGCCCACCGAGTCCATGCCGACCATCAACCACCCATCTATACTAATCCTACACTAATTCCATATTCCTACCTCATCCCCACCTGTCCCTATATTTCCCTACCACCTACCTATACTAGGGGCAATTGCTAATGGCCAATTTACCTATCAACCTGCAAGTCTTTGGCATGTGGGAGGAAACCGGAGCACCCGGAGGAAACCCAAGCAGACACAGGGAGAACTTGCAAACTCCACACAGGCAGTACCCAGAATTGAACCCGGATCGCTGGAGTTGCGCCACTGTGCCGCCCATATATTATTATGCCATTTTATCAGAATGCTTTTTATCTGACCACTCATGAATGTTTTCGCTTGTTTCTTTTTCTAACTATCTACCTTTCTGCTCATTTATGTCGTTCAAAACTGACGTTTCCAGGGGTACAACATTCATGTTAGTCAAGAGTGCAAAGCTGCAAGAAGACCTTAATTTCTCCGAATGACATTACGTTCCATTTCCTTCCATTGTGAAGTCGAATTCTCGAAGGATTTGGGTGAAAGTTCAGCATTAAAGAACGTTAATGGTCTTCTGCAAGAATAGTTCTTTGTTATTGATGTCCTATCAATGCTTGGACCAGGCATAATTATATTGAAATTGTTGAAAGCGGCTAAACTCAGGCAATGATTGTTCCGCGACAACAAGAGCCCAATTCATGGAGTTAGCGATGCTCAAACACAAGTGTTCTGGAACTGAAATGATGAAATCAAGCTAAAAGCAGCCAATTTGCAGCAAAGTGGGCATTTTAGGTAAAATAAGCCTATCACGTGAAATGATAAGGCGATAGTAAGTTATTTAGCGACATACCAAAGACTCCAATCATATTCAGGAAGTTGAGCTACAAATCCTTCCACTGGATCACTGAACAGCCAAAATCTAGATCCTTAAACATTTGGCAAATCTAACCAAGATGGTTGTTCAACAGACGTATAAAACAGAAAGAAAGATTCAGATTCTGTACATCAATGTTCCTGTGAAGAGAAATTTAAATCATCGTTAAAATGTTGTGATTCCACAGTCATGTTTTGTTTGAAATGAGGTACTCCACTAGTGATAAACCTCCTTACGTTGCGGTAGGAATAACACTCCTGCTTTAACTACTAGCCCTGAATTTTTACATAGAGTCCTGTGGACAGTGAGCAGCGACTGTCTTCCTCTCAGGCCTTGGCTCACGACCAATTTACTGTTTTATGTGTTTCAGGCAACAGTTTCAAACATGTTTGTTTGAAACAGCCCTTTTCAAATTGATTAGGAATCGAGGCACCCCATCTAAATTATAAACTCTATGATGCTCAGAATATGAAAATGTCGCAGTGTTCTCATAAGTCTTTTAAGAATTAAGGTAATTAAGTGCAGATAACAGGGAGATGGAAGTACCTGCTTCTCACTGCAGATTCTTTGCATCGTTGGTATGATGTTTAGGAACCCTACACTTAAATCACTCTCGACTGCCTGCCAGCGGCTGCCCGTTGACTTCATTGTCCCAAGGTAGAAAATGATGCTTTACAAACTTATTTCTTGGAAATGGTGGGAAAATGTTTCCTTGCTTCTTTAAGGAAATTGGAGTATTCCACAGCAGCAGATGGAGACAACTGGGAACTTCTGATGAAACGGCACAGACCGAAAAATGCAACTCCGTTTCTCTCCACAGATGTTGCCGGACCTGCTGAAAATTTCCAGGACTCTCTGATTTATATCAGATATCCAGCAATGACAATCTTTTGTTTTTGTTAACTGGGTAGGTGCTGGTTTCAGTTCATTTATGGTCAGCTGGCTGTCCTAGAAAGTGCCAGCAGCTTTTCCTGTCCTTTTTCCACAAAGCCTACAGGTTGTCATAGCAAATGTTGAATATGAATGCTGAACCAAATGGTAGTTATGAATGTTTAGATTTTCAAAGTAAACACTGAATTCCTCTAGAAACGTTGAAGATGAGCAACGTCATTACTTTCGCACACCCATCTGGCATTGCGTTTGCAGAAATGAACTCAGAAATTCAGGGGATATATCTGATACTCAATTACTCGGTCCATGTTTTTGAAATCTCTATTTTCCTTCTAAATTTTGCGATCATGCCACTGATTTCGAGTGCAGATGTGTTGCCCCTTGCATTGGCACATGCAGCGTAATTAATAGATTAAAAAGTCTGCACAATAAGTAACTTTCATGATCCATAATTGGTCATAGAAGTTTCCAACTAATGCAGGATTGTGCACTGAAAGAGAACCCATCTGCTCTTTTCGAAGCTCAAAAACGCTTTGTCGATCTCTACTGGCCTTTCCATTTGAAACAATATGTTCTCATGTCCTTCCCTCATTTCTGAATACAGCTGTGAAAACAGACGTGGATTTACAGGTCTGGACTTCACAAAGTTAACAGCTGTCGTTGCTGCATTTAATGTAGCATGCAATTCCGATTCCATTATTCCTGAAGCAAAAGCGATATCATGATTATCAATTGGTTTACAGCTCTTCTTCTCGAGGCAGCACCACTCCTATTGCTTGTCAGCATCAAGGATCTTCACCTAACGATGTTGATTCCGAGAAATTACCGAGCAACTTTCACAATTCCTCACCATTTTTCGTTATCGTAATGCCTGAAAAAGGAAAACATTCAAAAATTGCCAGCAGCCTAGTATTAATTAACTTAAATGAATAAATGAAGAAACATTCATCAGTTGCTTCAACAAGCTGAATTGCTAATTAATCACATTGAGGAAAATTTTCTGTCACTTGGCCTTTTATATCTCTTGAACGTTCTACCAGGAAATTCGCTAAGAGCAACCCTATTACAGCTAACCATCCCATTCATTTAGCAAATAATTTCTAACATTAACAACATATATGTTTCCCATACATTTGTGTCCCATACCTCCAAAATAAACGCATCCTTCCATCGAAGTTCAGTACAATTAATTATTAGCTTCATTTGGTTTTTGCAAATATTATGTTAGATCAATTGTTAATTTTAAAGCTGAGTTTGACTTTTTTTTGTTAGCCAAGGGTATTAAGGGATATGGGACAAAGGCACGTTTATGGAGGTAGGTCGCATATCAACCATGATTGGAGTGAGTTTTGGGACAGGTCTGAAGGGGTAAATGCCCACCCTTCTTACTATGCTTTTGTGCCTCTCTGTGCAGAATAGTTAGATGGTTAGTACAGGAGAAATAGAAAACTTCACTCAGTTATGTAATTATTCAATGAAGCATTTCAGTGTTATTCCCACAAGGGGAGGCTGTGGCATAGTGGTAATACCACTAGACTACTGTACAGGCTAATGCCATGGGAAGCATAGGTTCAACCCAAAAACGGCAGCCAGTGGAGATTAAATTCAATCTGGAATGAACAGCTGGTCTCAGTAATAGTGCCATGGAACTATCATCAATTGTCAAAAAACGAAAACATCTGCCTCACTTATGTTGCTTTAGGGAAGGAAATCTGCCGATCTTACCTGGCCCTGCATATGACCTCTGAATGACCTAGCAAGCCGTTCAGTTGTGAAGAGCAATTATGGGTAGCCAGCAAATGCCAGCGATGCCCACATTCCTTGAAAGAATATATAATAAGCAAGCCATGAAATAACTGCTATATATCGGGACTTGTGCACAGAATTATCAAGCAACAGCCTGCCACAGGCATATTGACAGAATCAGACATTACAACCATTGTCCCAGACTCCTCTACCGTCATCGCTCGTATGTCCTGTCTGACCAGAAGGACAGACCCACCAATGGCAGCTGCGCAGTGGTTTACAGGAAGAAGGATGTGGCTGTGGGAGAGATGAACATTGATACGGGAGCCTATGAAGACTCATGGCGTCAGGTCAAACATGGGCAAGTAACCGTCGTGCTGAATATCACTTACTGCATTCTTACAAATGATGGACCAGTAAACGAGTAAACCAGTAAACCAGTGAACAGCATTTGGAGCAGCACTAGCGGTAGCAAGGGCACAGAATTTTCTCTGGGTGGTGGACCTCAATGTCCATCACAAAGACTGGCTTTGTAGTACCCCTACAGACGGAGTTGTCTGAGTTCCGATGGACATATCTGACAGACTGTGTCTGCTGTAGGTGGTGGGAGAACAATAAGTTAAATAAATCAACTTTTTTTCTCATGTCGCCATTGCTCCTTTTGACAATTACATTAGATCTGTGTTCAGCTTTCAACACACCATTAACATATTGTTTGCCTTTGCTACACGACTTTCTGTCAGATATTCTGTGACCTTGTCCTATCAACACCTTCTCCTTTGTTATCTCTTGCCCCACCCCCACTTTACTTGCTTATAACCTTTCACATTTCTAATATTTTCCAGTTCTGAAGAGTCACTGACCTGAAACGTTAACCCTGCTCCTCTCTCCACAGATGCTGCCAGACCTGCTGAGTATTTCCGGCATTTCTTGTTTTTATTTCATATTAAATCTCTGTCCTCTCGTTCTCGTGATCATTTCACGAGTGGGAACAATTCTTCCCTTTCTACTCTGTACAGTCTCCTCATGATTTTGAATGCCACTATCAAATCTCTTCTTAGCCTTCTCTTCTGCAAGAAAAAAAACAAGCTAACATCTCCAACCTGTCTTTGTATATTAAGTTTTTTTTCTCATACTTTTCATGGGATGTTGTCATCGCTGGCCAGACCAGAATTTATTTTCCATCCCTAATTGCTCTTGAAAAGGTGGTTGTGAGCTTCCTTCTTGAACCTCTGCTGTCCATAGTGGGTAGGTGCACCCACAGTGCTATTAGGAAGGGAGTTCCAGCAATTTGTCCCAGCGGCAGTCAATGAATTGCAAGATACTTCCAAGTCAGGATGGTGTGGCTTGGAGGGGAATTTGCAGGTGGTGCTTTTCCCATGCACCTGCTGCCCTTGTCCTTTTAGTTGGTAGAGGTCGCGGGTTTGGAAGGTGCTGTCTGATGTGGCTCGGTGCATTGCTGAAATGCATCTTGCAGATGGTACACACTGCTCGAACTGTGCATCGGTGGTGGAAGTAGCGAATGTTTGTGGATGAGGTGATATTCGAGCGGGCTGCTTTGTCCTGGATGGTGTCGAGCTTCTTGAGTGTTGTTAGTGCTTTACCCATCCTGGCAAGTGCAGAATATTCCATCGCACTCCTGACATGTGTCTTGTAGATCGTGGACAAGCTTCGGGGAGTCAGGTGGTGAGTTACGCGCCACAGGATTCATAGCCTCTGACCTGCCCTTGTAGCCATGGTTTTTATCTGGCTATTACAGTTCAGTTTCTAGTCAATGGCAACCCTAAAGATGTTGATAGTTGGGTATTCAGCGATCGTAATGCTCTTGAATTTCAAGGAGAGATGGTTAGATTCTTTCTTGTTAGAGATTGGCATTGCCTGGCACTTATGTGGCGCGAATGTTACTTGCAACTTGTCAGCCCAAGCCCGGACTGCTGCAGTAACTGAGGCGTCGCGAATGGTGCTGAATATTGTGCAATCATCAAAGAACATATGCCACTTCTGACCATATGATTGAAGGAAGGTTATTGATGAAGCCGCTGAAGATGGTTAGGCCTAGGACACTACCCTGAGGAACTCCTGCAGTGATGTCCTGGAGCTGAGCTTAAATAGCCACAACCATATCCCTTTGTGATAGGAATGTTTCCAGCCAGTGGAGTATTTTCCCAGATTCACATTGACTTCAGTTTTGCTCGGGCTCCTTGATGCCATACTCTTCAAATGCTGCCTTGATGTCAAGGGCAGTCACTCTCACCTCACTTCTTGAGTTCAGCTCTTTTATCCTTGGTTCAAGCATGTAAAGAAGATGAAACGTGATTATGACAGAAGTCAGTTTCATCATAAAATAGAGAACCAGCCTGAGTGTAGAAGGTTGAGAGGAAAAGTGAAAGAGCAAATGAGCGAGAGGATGTCAGCTAGGTCATGGTGAAAGAGAAAGTAATTAATACACTAAAAACATTTAAATTAATAAGGTGGAAAAATGCGGAGGACTGTATGCACTGAAAGCTGATAAAGCACCAGGACAGGATGAGATGCATCTCATGATGCTGAGGGAAGTGACCTTGGAAATAGCAGAGGCACCAGCCATAATTTTGCAGTCTTTTCTAGACTCAAAGGTGGTGCCAGAGGACTAGAAAAGTGTAAATTATGTTAAACTGGTATAAAGCAATTACTCGTCCTCAACTGGAGTATTGCGTTCAGTTATGGGCGCTACATTTAAGGAAACATATGAAGACATTGGAGAGAGTACAGAAATATTTCACGGGAATCGGTCAAGGAATGTGGAACTAAGGTAACCTTTTCAGTGATGCTCAGTTTAGGTTCAGCCAGGGCCCCTCAGCACCTGACCCATTCCCGTGCAATCAGTGGATACACAATTCTACTGGGGCAGAGCTATGATTAGTGTCGATATTCTTCAGCAGGCCCCAGTCTATGCTTAGCTCCTACACATTGTTAAACGTGAAGGTGTATAATCCTTGCCTGTGCTGCAGTACTTGCACAGGTTTCTGAGTGAAACTTCTATTGTAAAGAAATTTATTAAGGGACACAATACATAGCCACGGCATGGAGCTAAACATTTGTGAATGCACATGTGCTTCATTGATGGGGTCACATTTAAGCAAGGGGTTTGTAAGACCTCGTGAAGAGGAAATGGCCAGGAGTTATTTTGAGACTGGCTGCTCTCAGCCCATTTCAACATATCAGCTTAGAGCCCTTGTGTTAAAGAAGGGGTCATCGCCCATCATTTCCATATCCCCGTGCTGCCCAAGATCAAGTTGTGATGCATCACAATGTTCAGCAGCCTACGTATACTGATTGGACTCAGGAATGTATAGTGGTTAACTGGATGAGGTACAGAATGTTAATCTGTAAAATATACATCTCTGCATGAAAGGAGAAGAACATCTGCAGACAGAGCGGTGGGGTTATGGGGTCATGAGAAAAGAGAAAATCTCCCGTTGTAACAACTGTGTCGTTTGCAGATAGATTACAAGCAACAATCTCGGTTCTTATCAAAATGGAAAACTATTTTGAACTGGAGACTGACATCTCCGGATGCCTCAGATTGTCACATGAACGGTGAACTTAATTGTGCGCTTCAGGTTTCATTGTATAAAACAGCACCGAAAGAGTCATTAGGCCCATCAGACCTATACAGTCTCTTTCATGAAGGATTCCAATTAATCTCAGTCCTCTGTTTTCCACTCTATCTTTGTGTTTTCATCCCTTCAAATAACATCCAATTCCCTTTTGAATATCCTTCCGCCATACTATTTTTTTAGCAGCACGTTCCAGATCAGAACAGCTCACTGTGTGGAAAGAAAAAAAAATGTTAAAATGGTTCTCCATGTTGCCTCTGGTTATTTCCCCAGTCACCTTAAAGTGGCGTCCTCCGGTTGCAAAGACTTCTGCTAAGACTTACAGGTTGGATTTCTGGAAAATTCTTGTTTAGCGAAACACCTATATTGATGCTAAGTATTGACCTGTACCTTTTTACTGGGACAAGATTATTATCAGTAAATATAGCACCTGATTGGCACAGGTGCATGTTCCCTAATCGGCCCCACTACTCATCCTACCACACTTTTAATATTAATATGCCTAAAAACCTTGGGATTCCCTCTATTTTGGCTGATAGCCTATTTCATACTGTTTCTTTGCTTCGCTCATTTGCTCTTTAACTTTCCCTCTCAACCTTCTACACTCAGGCTGGTTCCCTATTTTATGATGTAACTGACTTCTGTTATAATCACGTTTCATCTTCTTTACCTTAACCTCTTCCCGTTTTGTCATCCATATTACAACATATGTAATGGTAGTCGGCCGGCAGCAGTAGGACAATAATGGCACTAAATATAAACCTGTAGCAGTACAGCAGTATGGGGAAACAACATTGGCGTGTAGCAGTAGGACAGGAGAGGTAATAATTATAGGCTTATAAGAAAATGATAGTTTGTTTTTTGATAATTATAGACCTGTACCAGTATATGTAGGATAGCAGAGATGCTTATGAAAGCATTACAGTATTACAGTCTATGGGCTATCCACAGGCTTGTACCAGTAGGACAGTGCATGTGTACTTTGTACTTGTGGGGTATCAATTTTAATGCCATACGCACTCCATATAGTCACAGTCTCTCCAAGTGCTCGCATTATACTTTAAATACAGCTGATACAATGTAAAGACAAGATGGCGTCTTTTTTATAACATCATCAGCAGTGATAATGTGAGACATTCCTCTGACGTTTACGTCTGATCTGCGACAGCTGCAGCTTTTCGAGACATCATGAGGTCTTAGAAAAATTAATCGTATCATTGGTGCCAAGAGATGAATATTCCGTTTAGTTGGCGTGAACCTGAGAATCCGTACTGAGGTGCATAGCTGCAGATTGTGTTTGGGAAACTCGCTGTCTTCTCTCTCCCCTCATTCCATGTAAGTGCTGCTACGGGATTTGCGCGTGCACGCCATTGAACCGTATCAGCGGTTGAATGTGGGCAGTAAGGTTTGTCGGGAAAAGGGCTGCAAGATAGTCCAATGTGCTTGGGAATAGCTCACTTTTTGTTTGGCTGAATGGAATTTCTGTGTCTCCTGGTCGGATTTTTGACACTATCTGACTAAATAGAGGTTGCATTGAAGCAAAGAGTTTGTGATCCCTCGGTGCATTTCATATTTGTCGGTTGCCCTCTTAGAAGCAAACAACTATCTACAAGGCTGCAGAGGAGGAACAGGGGATTCGAACCATTGGCAAGCTGATTCGAATTGCCGGCAGAGGTATGATGGGCCGACTGTTCTTCTTCTGTACTCTTTATTTCTATAATCACAATTTTCAGAAACACATAACACAAGCTGGACTGGATGCTCGCATCTTCACAGAGGGATTTGGATTTCAGCTCCGACTCCCTGCAGTAGAGATGAACAACATCTGTTCCTTTCAGTGTTCTGTAAATTGATCATAAATATTTTCTGCATCTTTGAAAACTTGCATCATACACCACCAATGACTATTATCAACACAAAACCAACAATTCCACAAGAGGCGTCATGACACGGCAATGATGCCAACTGCACCATAATGTCAGATATTCAATTCAAATGTCTTAAAATGTAATGGCTACCTTACCATTTTAAACAGAACTGAGTACAATTTTAGAACTACGCACGCCTGATGAAGGAACCATCATATTTTCCTTTCTTTGAGACTCTGTCTGATTGACAGATCCAACTGAATACTGTTTCCAAACTGCATAGTTTATTTTTATTTGTGTAATTCATTAGTCTTGATTGAAGAAAATTCTTCAATATTTTTTTTAGTACTTTTCTTAATGGAAATGAAGAATTCTATGCACTTCAAGTTGCAGCGTTGGGTCAGTGGTAACGGTTTTGTGACCGCTTTTGCCAACAATTGCGGAATTCACGTCCATTCTTTCTATAGCCCCATGTCAATCTTAGCCCATGTCTTTGACTATTGATTTCATGTGGAACAAGCATGGTTACTCTTAACACCGGCCATAGTTTAAAGCGGGAAACTCTGAGCTGCATGGAGAAAAGAGAGTGAAAGCAACAGATACTGAGTCAGAGGCAGTGACTCGTGAGAGAACAATAGAGAGAGAGGAAGTGAGAGAGCAAATTACATGGGCAAAGAGGAATATATGCACAGGGAGTAACAGAATCAAAGAGATGCAACAACAAATAGAGACAGAGAGACCAAACCGGAACGCATAATAAGGAAATCAGAAAGATAGATATAGATTGTCCAAGAAAATAGGCATCTAGACGGCAGCGTACAAAGGAAGAGATATACAGACTCAGATGCAGACAGTGATACGGACACAGAGAAGGATGTGGCAGAGATTTCGACAGATAAACAGGTAGAGACCCAGAAAGAGTAACGGTGAAACAGGGAGAGACGACGAGAAGGAAAGAGTGAGGAAGGTTCGGAAAGAGTTAGAGAAAGGAAAACCTGCAGGGAGACAGGGATCCAAAAATACAGAAAGACGGAGAGAAAGACAGACCGAGAGATTTTTTTTTCCAGTTATTCATTGATGCAAAGTGGGCTTCGCTGGCAAGGCCAACATTTGCTGCGCATCCCTTTTTGCCCTTAAAAGATGAATGGCTTGCTCGGCCATTTCAGACGATAAGTAAGAGTGATCACATTAATGTGGGTTTGGAGGCAAGCGTAAGCAGATCAGGTAAGGATGGCAGATGTTCTTCCCTAATGAATTTTATTGCAGCAGTTTATTTGCTTGTCTGTTTTTTTGTTTGTTTGTAGGACAATCGTTGATAGCTTTTAACTCCCGATTTTATGGAACAATTGAATATACATTCCACAAGCTGTGGTCGTGACATTTAAACAGATGTCCCCACGACGGTGGCCTGGGCCACTGGATTAAACGTTCAGTGACATTACCACTCTTCCACCGTGCAGAGCAGATAAACAGCTAATGACAGAGCAGGGAGACAGACATCGAGAGAGAATGGCAATAAAATTCACTTAAAAAAATAGACAGTGTTTATGACAAGTCGCCTTCACTATAATAAGCTTCAAACAAAATTATTGTCTCAGTCAGAAAGCATAAAGTAAGTTGCTTAGTTGACATCATTTCCAACTGCTGCCAGTCAGTGAATTAATGAAGCTACAGGGGAAACAGTTCTAATGATACAATTTGGCATAAACCGAAGCCTTAAAAATTCTCTGGCAGCGAACCGTATCGAAATTTATAGCAGTGCAGCTTCACTGTAAGTTTCATTCGCAGTTTACTCGAACTAAAACAGGAAGTCGTGAGTCGTTAGTGTTTCAACTATTATTTTGCAGTTTAACTTAAAATAGCACATTGTGGACATGACTGGACCAATGAAGTACTTGAAACAGTCATGCTGCAGTAGCTTAATTGATTAAGGTTTTAGTCGTCGAACAGTTAGATACAAATACATTTCCACTCACCAATAGTGAAATTTTTTGCAAATGTATTTGCAAAGTTTGCAGCAAAGATGGACTGCCTTTTTTAATGTCATTTCCTGTGGTGTGAAGGATGCTTTGTGCGGTCTGCTGTTTGGTCAGCTACTGTCTTCACGGACAATGGTAAGCGTGACAAACCAGACTCCAGAATTGAGTTGATGAGAAAAGAAACGAATGAAGAGAAGTATGCCATTCAGCCGCTCGATCCTGATCTGCAGTTCATTTAGATCATTTAGATCATGGCTGGTCTATACCTTCCCCCCAACCCCCCGCCTTAGGTCCCTTTCACATGACAATTTGACCCATGGAAAATCTATCAAACTCAGTCTTGAAATTCCCGATTGTCCATGACCATTGCATCATGTTGGGGAGATAGGTACAGAGATTTGCTGACGTGTAAGATGTATGTTGTTCGCTGATTTCTCTCCCGAAGTGCTTGGCTCTAATTTTGAGATGACATCCGCTCATTTTTCATTCCACACAGAGAGGAACCCGATTATCTGTAGCTTGCATTATTAATTCTGTTAAAAAACGATAAACACGTTGATTGTCATATTTGCAAATAGTTAGAGGTTGGTAAATGGTATAGTGGGGCGTATTAGGAACGCAGGAAATAATATATTCTTCGGGGCACAGGGCTGGGCTATTATACTTAATGAGTACTTTGCATTGGTGTTTGCGAAGGAAGAGGATTCTGACAAACTATCCATCGAAGCAGAAATTTAATACTTGAAGGTGAAACAAAGGAAGCGTGGAATGGATTAGATGCCAACAAGGAGTAATTGTCATACAGGCAAAGGCATATTTTAGAGATACTAAACGAGTACCTTGTACACATTGTCACTGGAGAAGAGGGTGCTGATTCTTTCACAGTAAAACAGGCAGCAGTAGCGACATCAGATATATTAAAATAAATAAATAGCCAGGTCCGCAGATCACTGAAAGTGGCAACGCAGGTGGATAAGGTAGACCAGAAGGCATACAGCATGCTTGCCTTCATCGGTCGGGGCATAGAGTATAAAAAGCGGCAAGTTATGTTGCAGCTGTACAGGACCTTAGTTAGGCCAATTCTGGTCGCCACTCTACCAGAAGGACGTGGAAGCTTTGGAGAGGGTACAGAGGAGGTTTACCAGGATGTTGCCTGGTCTGGAGGGCATTAGCAAAGAAGAGAGGTTGGATAAACACGGATTGTTTTCACTGGAACGACAGAGGTGGAGGGGCGATATGATAGAGATTTACAAAGTTATGAGCGGCATGGACAGAGTGGATAGTCAGAAGCTTTTTCCCAGGGTGGAAGAGTCAGTTACTCGGGGACATAGGTTTAACGTGAGAGGGGCAAAGTTTAGAGGGGATGTGTGAGGCCAGTTTTTTACACAGAGTGTGGTGAGTGACTGGAACTTGCTGCCGGGGAGATGGTGGAAGCAGGTACGATAATGACATTTAAGAGGCATCTTGACAAATTCATGAATAGGATGGGAATAGAGGGATACGGTCCCCAGAAGTGCAGAAGGTTTTAGTTTAGGCAGGCATCAAGATCGGCGAAGGCTTGGCGTGCCGAATAGCCTGTTCCTGTGCTGTACTGTTCTTTGTTTGTTCTGTCTTTGTGGCGACGTTGACTGCACATGAAAAGATACAATTCTGCGGGATAAGGGCACTGGTCTAAAAATAATTGGCAAGTTCTTTCAAAGGACCGACACAGGCAAAATGGGCCGAATGTCCTCTTTCTGCTATGTATGATTTCATGATTTTACTTTTCAGGTAAACAGAACAGGAAACGACCGGTCCGAAGCACTCATCTCCACTGAGAGAGCTGCAGCCCTGTTTGGACACCCACTTTGCGAAATGAAATGAATCTGCCTCCTTCAACTCTTTTGTCAGTGGAGGTCAAATAATTGCAATGCATTTCAAAATCTTCTTTATTCACTGGGAAAGTGTAAACAGAATAAAAACGCAAATCCTTTAACACGGTGTATCACAATGAATTGGTATTGACAGCAATATGAAGGACAGACTAATTAAAATAAAGCTCAATTAAATTGAATTCAGTTAAATTGCCTTGAAATCTCATTTCTATGTTTCGTGAATCGTGTTTTGGTAGAATAGGAAATCTCTAAGTTTAACCAGTCAGGGTAACAGATTTGTTTTTCCAGTCATCGAAGAGGCTACCACTTTAGTATTGAAGGCTGAATCCCATTTAATGGCGCTTTGAAACTGCAACATATTTATTCCTTAGCAACATCTGCAAAACATGCTTTCTAATGTTATATCATTATAGTTGGGTTTACCGAATAGATAAGCATTTTTCCTGGACTTCACATCAAGTGTCAACGATGTCTGAGATGTTATGCACGTATGAACTTCTGCTACTAAACGTGGTGAGCTTTCTGGCCCGTGGTTTCTTTAGGTAGATGTTAATAATGCCTTCATTCTTGCTTTATTATGAAGCTTGGCGCAGGCACACTTGTTTTTAAAAATCTGCTGCACAGAGTCAGAGAGAGGCAATGAGAAGCACACACATAAGTGCAGTGTTTTAAAAAAGATACACCAGGTAGGCGGAGAGAGAGGAAGAGAGAGCAAGATAGCGAAAGAGGAATATAAAAATATGAGGGGGAGAGATTCAATGGAATAGCCCTGGCGATAGACACAGATGACATAGAGCAAGAGAGTGAGACAGAGAGAATGGCAGAAATAGGGTCAGATGACATCACAGCGACAAAAATAATACCGCTATGATAGGAAAAGGAGACGAGAGCTGATAGTTTTTGGATTAACAGATAAAGATTTTGGTGAGAACGAGTGACAGAACGAGAAGAAGAGCTGTGTTTTCTTTAACATGCCCTTGCACAGACATTATAGTTAGATTTTGTTAATTTTCGAATGTCAGAGAGACAAATCTACAGTCATGTGCCAACGTCACACAATTCCTCATTTCATACTCGTTCCAGAAACAGCTGCAGATCCTTGGCATGAAAACAATTGAAGAGCAAACGATAAATATGATTGAACTCGACGTAAACTGATGATTTATACAATTTGACACAGGGGAATTGTCTTGTTAGCATGCAGAAAGGATGAACAGCCACAGGATTTGCATCTTTCATGTACGACCTATACTTTGAACGTCATCCCATCTCTTTTACTGACTAAAAAAAATTGTTATGGAAACTGGTTAACCTCACTTATTCCACAACTGAAAGCAGCAAACGTTAAATGGCTTTAAATATATTTAAAGAGGTAATGCTTGGTGATATGCTGGCTCTCGTGTTTCGTTTGATGCCCAGTGTAAAGAACACAATCTGAGGAAAGCATTAACCAGTTTAAATAACTTTGCAGCAACGTGCACTGCCTTCACGGTGTGATTCTTGTTATCTGAAGCCTTACAGCTTAGCAGCTTAAGTGACATATGAAGATGGTCACAGTTAACGAAGTACATTTTTTTGTTGTTGTTGCAGTGCAAATTTCTCTTCATGGGACCACACAAGGTATGATATAGATATTTTTCATTATTGATAATTCAGATTATTAAATGAACTTTTCCAGTTTATACTTATACCAATGTAACTATCAAGCAATCAAGTAATTTTCAGCTGGTTGCTCGAGCGAAAACACCAATGCTATGGATTCTCCACCTACAATAGAAACGACTGATTTTCATCGTCATTGACTTCAGTGAGAATGTAAATCGGGGAGTTTCTACAATGGTCGGAAAATCCGACACCCAGTGCTAAGACTCTGTGCCAAGTTTACTTTCCATCATTATATATAAAAGACAAAGTAATTTTAAAGAAGTTTAATTGCGAGCGGGAAAACTGAATCATAAGTGAATAAATATGTAATGAATGGATAGAGAGACAGTTCCTTGAAGAAATAACAGGGAGGGGGATCTAACTAGTGCAGTTAATGCTGTATACATAGACTTTCATAAATTGTTCGTAGAATAAGCACAATAAGCTATCCTTATATGTCGCCTTTAAAGAAATAAAATGCCCCAAGTCTCTTCACATGAGCGATATATTGCAAAGTTAGAATCAAGCCACATAAGGCGATATTTATGCAGACAGATGGCCAAAAGCTTGGTTAAAATACGTTTTAACATACATCAGGCAGGAAGAAAGAGAGGCACAGAGGCGGAGAGCATCAGGGCGGGGATTCTGGATTTTGAAGGCACGGCCACAGTTAAATTCGGGGTGCTCAAGAGGCCGGGATTAGGTGATGAACGGTAATGGGACTGCAGAAGTTTACAACAATGGGCTGAGTGAGGCCATGGGTTTTGAAAAGAGCGATGAGAATTTGAAAATCGAGGCATTGCTTAACTGGGAGTGAATATAGGCCAGCGAGCACAAGGGCAATGGTTGCATGGGAATTAAGTCATAGAGAGAAGACTTTTGATTTCGCTAATTTACGGAGGGTAGAATGTGTCAGTACAGCGAAGAGTGCATTTTAAAAATCAAGTTTTGATGTAACAAATACATAGATGAGGGTTTCACTAGCAGGTGATATGAGGTGGAAACAGATTAGGGTGATGTTGCAGAGATGGACATAGACGGATTTTATGATGGCGAATGTATGTCAGAAGCTGATCTTAGAGTCAAATATAACAGCGATGTTGCAAATGTCTGGTTCAGCCTCAGACATTTGCCAGGGTGAAACATGGAGCCGGTAGTGAAGCAATAGAGATTGTACATGGGACCAAAGACAGTTGCTTTAAACTTCCCAATATTTAATTCGAAGACATTTCCACTCATCCAATAGAATTTTCGGATAGGCAGCTTGATAGTTTCGCAAATGTGGAGGAGTCAAGCATCGTGTTGATGAGACAGCACTGTGAGTCGTCAGCAGGCATGTTAAAAATAATGCTATGCTATCAGATTATGCCCTTGAGGGGCAGCATGTAGACGAAAAATCGGAGGGGGCCACCGGTAGATCCTGGGTGACCACCAGAGATAATGGTGTGGTTGCAGGAGTAGAGCCACTGAAAGTGATAATCTGGCTATGATGAGAATAGTAAGAATGGAACAAGACGATGCCAGTCCCATCCAGTTCTTGGACAATGGAGAGGCTTTGAAGGAGGATGATGGGGGAGACGAACATGTGCAAAGAGGTCAAGAAGGAAGAGGAGGGATAGTTTAGCGATGTCACACTCTCACATGATGTCATTTGTGACTTTGATCAGAACCGTTGCAGTACTGCAGCTTGGGCACAAACCTTATGGGAGTGATTCTAACATAATAATGATTCCAATAACGATGGGCACGTATTTGGAGGCGACAATACGTTCAAGGACTTAAACAGCGAATGGAGGCTGGAAATTGGCAGTGGGAGAAAATAAAGTATGGACGAGGGTTGGCTTTTCTGTGGGGCGAAGCTGCTGGTATAAGAGTTATAGGAGAGTGAGGTCGCATCTGAAGAAAGAAAATCGTAAACAATTTCAGATAACATGGAGACCAGGAGGAAGAATTGGGTTGGCAGCAATCGGAATAGGGTCGAGGGAGTAAAAGGTGGGTCTCATGGACAGAATAAGCTCGAGAGGGCATCAGGGAAATAGCAGAGATAAATGCACGTGCAAAACGATGGCATGGTGAAACCTTGGAGGAATCTTATCGGGGTGGGTAAGTGGCAGAGATTCCAATGAATGTTCGATGAATAGGTACCGTGTAGGTACCGCCTGGTGCGTTCACGTCAGTGCACAGTGCAAACATTAAAAGTTCAAATATTGTTGATTATGAATTAATGTTATTGTCTTTTTGCAGTTCATTATCCGAAATTGCCTGTTATTTATCCCAGCAATGCAGTTGCAAAAGAAGGAGAGATATTAGAACTGCAGTCGATACAGTGACAGAATTGCATGCTTTTATTGGTTTAAAGATAGCATCAAGATCAGTGGATGTTCAAGTTTTCATTACAGAATACATGCGAACGGAGGTAGTGGTGGGTCTTACCAGTGTGGAGTGCAGTTGGACAATTGGAAGAAGAGTGAGCCTGTGGATGTGGTCACGATCGGTAGGTGAACTTTGAAAATTATAATTGCAGAACATATAAAAGCAAATAAAGGACCTGCATTTATGTAGCATCAATTACCACCTCCAGTAATTTCCACAGATTTGATCTGCTCTCGTGGCTGCAATTTTTGATAGGTAGTAGCTACTTTGCCCAGAAAAGGGCCCCACACATGGCAATATGCTGTTGATGAGGTAATTTCTTTCAGTTATGCTCGTTATAATGTTTGTTCTTCTTCCAATGCTGGTTGTGGGCTCCTTTTCTTCCACTTGTGAGCGACTTGGATTACATGCCTAATTCAAAAGATGGCAGTGCACAGCGAGACAGTACTGGCAGAGGTACCCGTTAGATTATGCTTCAGACCCTTCGATCTATTATCCTAGAGTCGTGTGAGATAACCACTGGGCCCAGGTTGATGACCTACTTTATGCTACAGATTATAGCCTCTGGAATAGGCCACAATGTCTAGGTAAACTTTCACAGTGGATCGGTCGAAATAAAAACAAGAAATGCTGGAAATACCCAGCAGGTCTGGCAGCATCTGTGGAAAGAGAAGCAGAGTTAGCGAATCGGTCAACATCACTTCAAAAATACTTCATTTTCAAGAGGCTATAATGTAATATGATGTAGGAAACGCCTTTAATGTTGGAAAAAAAATACCGTGCACTCTTCGCTTTGCCCGAGATTTCAAATGGGTATTAGTGATGATCGCGCACAGATCTTAAATTGTTCGTAGAAATTTAATTTTCAATTACTTCAAGGGAGACGTAATACGCTTGTCATCCTTTGAAGAGAGGATCCTTAAATTTGTAGAGAAAAGAAAACAATCACATAAAAATGGGTAATGTCTCTTGCAGTTATTTCGAGTTGATCTCATTGATGTTTTCCCTGTGTAAAATAGCTGTTTTTTGTTCCTACATTATATCTGTGAATGCACTTCAAAGACGTACTTCATTGGTGGTGCAGCAGTTTGGGAGGTGTTGAGAGTGTGAAAGACATTGTCTAAATGCAAATTTCCTTTTGTTATCTGAGAATTGTTGGACTGCATCCAACCTCCGCTGTGCTAACTCACAGAATGTGGCAGTGAATACCGCGACAAAATGTCACTTTGAGCCTCCCTTTATGCGCCAAAAGTGCGGATGAAAGTCAACTTCCGCACACGTGTTCAATATCCGTTAAATATTCGGTAGTGCAGCTTCTGCTCGTTATAAATTCAGACCAAGCACATTATTATCGGTCATGAATATAGCCTGCTCTGCCCGTTGGCACCCCTTAGAAAGTGGAATTGTATCCTCAGAGAGCTTTACTGCCTATGTCCACCTACCGTCAGATCAGTTCATATCTCGAATAATAACAACAATAAAAAGCCAGTAGAAGTCAAACGTAGTCTAGAAGATGGCTATTTAGGGTGATATTGTGACAATTTCTTAGAATTATACGTCGTGGAACCAACTAGTGATAAAGCCGTATTATATTTCAGATTGTGCAATGCAGCTGGTTTAACTAGTTATCTCATAGTAGAAGATCTTTTGAGAAGGGAACGTGACCATTATGCAATTGCACTGGAGTTTAGAAGAATGAGACGTGATATCATTGAAACGTACAAGATTATTGCAGGGTAAATGCAGAGAGGTTGTTTACCCCTGGCTGGGGAATTTTGAACACTGGGGCAAAGTCTCAGGATAAGAGGCCGACCATTTTGGTCTTTTTTTATTTATTCGCTTTCATGGGATGTTACCCAACCCTAATTTCCCATGCGAAGGTGCTCGTGGACTGCCTGCCTGAACCACTGCAGTCCAGGTGGAGTAGGTGCACCCACAGTGCTTTTAGGAAGGGGGTTCCAGGATTTTGACCCAGCCACAGTGAAGGAACGGCGATATCGTTCCAAGTCAGGGTGGTGCTTGGCTTGGAGGGAAATTTGCAGTGGGTACTGTTCCCACACACCTGCTGCTCTTGTCCTTCTGGGTGGTAGATGTCGTGGGTTTAGAAACGGCTGCCTGAGTAGCCTTTCTGCGTTGCTGCAGGGCGACATGTGGATCGTATACACTGCTGCCACTGTGCGTCGGAGGTGGAGTGATCTACTGTTTGTGGGCAGGCTTCCAATCAAGCGGGCTGTTTTGTCCTGGATGGTGTCGAGTTTCTTGAGTGTTGTTGGAGCTTCACACATCCAGGCAAGTGTAGAGTATTCCATCACACTCCTGACTTGTGCCTTGTATACGGGAGACAGGCTTTGGGGAATCAGGACGTGATTTATTCGCCACAGGATTCCTAGCATTTGACCTGCTCTTGTAGCCACGGTATTTATAAGGCTACTCCAGTCCAGATTCTAGTCAATGGTATCTCCAGGATGTTGATAGTGGTGGATTCAGCGATCACAACGCCATTGAGTGTCAAGGCATGATGGTTAGATTCTCTCTTGTTGGAGATGGCCATTCCCTGGCACTTGTGTAGTGCAAATGTTCGTTGACGCTTATCAGCTCAAGCCTGGATATTGTCCAAGTCATGTTGTATTTCTACAAAGATTGTTTCAGGATCTGAGAAGTCTTGAATGGTCACAACCACAAGCATATTCCTTTATACTAGGCACGATTCCAACCAGCCAAGATATTTCCCCCGATTCCCATTGACTCTAGTTTTGCTCGGGCTCCTTGCTGCCATACTCGGTCAAATGCTGCCTTGATGTCAAGGGCAGTCACTCTCACCTCACCTCTTGAGTTCAGCTCTTTTGTCCATGTTTGAACCAAGGCTGTAATGAGGTCAGGAGCTAAGTGTCCTGGGTGGAACCCAAACAGAACATCACATTGCTAAGGTGGTGCCGCTTGACAGCATTGTCAATGACACCTTCCATCACTTTACTGATGATCGAGAATAGACTGATCATGCGGTATTTGACCCGGTTGGAATTTTTTGGCTTTTTGTGTACAGGACATGCCTAGGCAATGTTCCACATTGCTGGGTAGCTGTACTGGAACAGCTTGGCTAGGGCACAGGTCTTCAGTACTATTACTGTAATGTTGTCAGGTCCCATAGCCTTTGCAGTATCCAGTGCCTTCAGTCGTTTCTTGACATTCCGTGAAGTGAATCGAACTGGCTTATTTATTTTATTTATTTTTATTTAGAGATTCAGCACTGAAACAGGCCCACCGAGTCTGTGCCGACCAACAGCCACCCATTTGTACTAATCCTACAGTAACCCCATATTCCCTACCTACACTAGGGGCAATTTATAATGGCCAATTTACTTATCACCTGCAAGTCTTTGGCTGTGGGAGGAAGCCGGAGCACCCGGTGAAAGCCCACGCAGTCACAGGGAGAACTTGCAAACTCCACACAGGCAGTTCCCAGAATTGAATCCGGGTCCCTGGAGCTGTGAGGCTGCGGTGCTAACCAGTGCGTCACTGTGCCGCCCAGACTGGCATTTGTGATGCTGGTGGCTTCAGGAGAAGGCCGAGATGGATCATCCACTTGGCACTTCTGGCTGAAGAACGTTGCAAATCCTTCAACCTTATCTTTTGCTATAATCTTTTGGACTGAGATGAGGATACATTTCTTCACTCAGAAGGTTGAAATCTTTAGAATTGTCTTCCCCAGAGAGTTGTGGGTGCTCCATCAGAGATTATTTCAAGCCTTCTATCGATAGATGTTTGATGTGTCAGGGAATCAGGGAATATGGGGAGCGGGAAGTAAAGCGGAGGTGAGGTAGATCAGCCATGATCGTACTGAATGGTGGAACAGACTCAAGGGACCGAAGGGTCAACTCCCGCTTCTCTTTGTTATGCTCTTATAATCAAAGGAATCGAAAATCAGGCGTCTTTTACAATGGAAACTGGCGCACTGGCGGCCATTTTCCTTATGATGATAAAAGTGAAAATTCACTCCAGTGTATCTTTCCCGCCCTGTGATTAGAATTAGAATTAGAATATTACAGCGCAGTACAGGCCCTTCGGCCCTCGATGTTGCGCCGATCATCTGACCTACACTATTCCATTTACATCCATATGTCTATCCAATGACCACTTAAATGCCCTTAAAGTTGGCGAGTCTACTACTGTTGCAGGCAGGGCGTTCCACGCCCCTACTACTCTCTGCGTAAAGAAACTACCTCTGACATCTGTCCTATATCTTTCACCCCTCAACTTAAAGCTATGTCCCCTCGTGTTTGCCATCCTCATCCGAGGAAAAAGACTCTCACTATCCACCCTATCTAACCCTCTGATTATCTTGTATGTCTCTATTAAGTCACCTCTCCTCCTCCTTCTCTCTAACGAAAACAACCCCAAGTCCCTCAGCCTTTCCTCGTAAGACCTTCGTTCCATACCAGGCAACATCCTAGTAAATCTCCTCTGCACCCTTTCCAAAGCTTCGACATCCTTCCTATAATGCGGTGACCAGAACTGCACGCAATACTTCAGGTGCGGCCTCACCAGAGTTTTGTACAGCTGCATCATGACCCCGTGGCTCTGAAACTCGATCCCCCTACTAATAAAGGCTAACACACCATATGCCTTCTTAACAGCCCTATTAACCTGGGTCGCAACTTTCAGGGATTTATGTACCTGGATACCAAGATCTCTCTGCTCATCTACACTACCAAGAATCTTCCCATTAGCCCAGTACTCTGCATTGCTGTTACTCCTTCCAAAGTGAATCACCTCACACTTCTCCGCATTAAACTCCATTTGCCATCTCTCAGCCCAGCTCTGCAGCCTATCTATGTCCCTCTGTACCCTACAACACCCGTCGACACTATCCACAACTCCACCGACCTTCGTGTCATCCGCAAATTTACTAACCCACCCTTCTACACCCTCATCCAGGTCGTTTATAAAAATGACAAACAGCAGTGGCCCCAAAACAGAACCTTGCGGTACACCACTAGTAACTAAACTCCAGGATGAACATTTGCCATCAACCACCACCCTCTGTCTTCTTTCAGCTAGCCAATTTCTGATCCAAAGCTCTAAATCACCTTCAACCCCATACTTGCGTATTTTCTGCAATAGCCTACCGTGGGGAACCTTATCAAACGCTTTACTGAAATCCATATACACCACATCCACGGCTTTACCCTCATCCACCTGTTTGGTCACCTTCTCGAAAAACTCAATAAGGTTTGTGAGGCACGACCTACCTTTCACAAAACCGTGCTGACTATCGCAAATGAACTTATTCTTTTCAATATGATTATAAATCCTGTCTCTTATAACCTTTTCCAACATTTTACCCACAACCGAAGTAAGGCTCACAGGTCTATAATTACCAGGGCTGTCTCTACTCCCCTTCTTGAACAAGGGGACAACATTTGCTATCCTCCAGTCCTCCGGCACTACTCCTGTCGACAATGACGACTTAAAGATCAACAACAACGGCTCTGCAATCTCCTCCCTGGCTTCCCAGAGAATCCTAGGATAAATCCCATCTGGCCCAGGGGACTTATCTATTTTCACTCTTTCCAAAATTGCTAACACCTCCTCCTTGTGAATCTCAATCCCATCTAGCCTAGTAGGCTGTATCTCAGTAATCTCCTCGGCAACATTTTCTTTCTCTACTGTAAATACTGACGAAAAATATTCATTTAACGCTTCCCCTATCTCCTCTGATTCCGCACACAACTTCCCACTACTATCCTTGATTGGCCCTGTTCTAACTCTTATCATTCGTTTATTCCTGATATACCTATAGAAAGCCTTAGGGTTTTCTTTGATCCTATCCGCCAATGACTTCTCGTGTCCTCTCCTTGCTCTTCTTAGCCCTCCCTTTAGATCCTTCCTGGCTAGCTTGTAACTCTCAAGCGCCCTAACTGAGCCTTCACGTCTCATCCTAACATAAGCCGCCCTCTTCCTCTTGACAAGCGCTTCAACTTCTTGAGTAAACCACGGCTCCCTTGCTCGACAACTTCCTCCCTGCCTGACAGGTACATACTTATCAAGGACACGCATTAGCTGCTCCTTGAATAAGCTCCACATTTCGTTTGTGCCCATCCCCTGCAGTTTCCTTCCCCATCCTACACATCCTAAATCTTGCCTAATCGCGTCATAATTTCCTTTCCCCCAGCTATAATTCTTGCCCTGCGGTATATACCTGTCCCTGCCCATCGCTAAGGTAAACCTAACCGAATTGTGATCACTATCGCCAAAGTGCTCACCTACATCTAAATCGAACACCTGGCCGGGTTCATTACCCAGTACCAAATCCAATGTGGCATCGCCCCTGGTTGGCCTGTCCACATACTGTGTCAGAAAACCCTCCTGCACACACTGGACAAAAACAGACCCATCTAAAGTACTCGAACGATAGTATTTCCAGTCAATATTTGGAAAGTTAAAGTCCCCCATAACCACTACCCTGTTACTCTCGCTCCTGTCGAGAATCATCTTCGCTATCCTTTCCTCTACATCTCTGGAACTATTCGGAGGTCTATAGAAAACTCCCAACAGGGTGACCTCTCCTCTCCTGTTTCTAACCTCGGCCCATACTACCTCAGGAGACGAGTCCTCAAACGTCCTTTTTGCCGCTGTAATACTTTCCTTGATTAACAATGCCACACCCCCCCCCTCTTTTACCCTCTTCTCTGTTCTTTCTGAAACATCTAAATCCCGGAACCTGCAACATCCATTCCTGCCCCTGCTCTACCCATGTCTCCGAAATGGCCACAACATCAGGATCCCAGGTACCAACCCATGCTGCAAGCTCACCCACCTTATTCTGGATGCTCCTGGCGTTGAAGTAGACACACTTTAAACCAAGTTTTTCTTGCTTGCCAGTGCCCTCTTGCGTCCCTGTAACCTTATCCCCTACCTCACTACTCTCAACAGCCTGTACACTGGCACTGCAATTTAGGTTCCCATTCTCTTGCTGATTTAGTTTAAACCCCCCCGAAGAGCACTAACAAATCTCCCCCCCAGGATATTGGTACCCCTCTGGTTCAGGTGAAGACCATCCTGTTTGTAGAGGTCCCACCTACCCCAGAAAGAGCCCCAATTATCCAGGAAACCAAAACCCTCCCTCCTACACCATCCCTGCAGCCACGTGTTCAACTCCTCTCTCTCCCTATTCCTCTCTTCGCTAGCACGTGGCACAGGCAACAACCCAGAGATAACAACTCTGGTTTTTCTCGCTCTAAGCTTCCACCCTAGCTCCCTGAATTTCTGCCTTAAATCCCCATCTCTCTTCCTACCTATGTCGTTGGTGCCTATGTGGACCACGACTTGGGGGTGCTCCCCCTCCCCCTTAAGGATCCCAAAAACACGATCGGAGACATCACGTACCCTGGCACCTGGGAGGCAACACACCAACCGTGAGTCTCTCTCGTTCCCACAGAACCTCCTATCTGTTCCCCTAACTATGGAGTCCCCAATGACTAATGCTCTGCTCCTCTTCCCTTTTCCCTTCTGAGCAACAGGGACAGACTCTGTGCCAGAGACCTGCACCCCATTGCTTACCCCTGGTAAGTCGTCCCCCCCAACAGTATCCAAAACGGTATACCTGTTGTTGAGGGAAACGGCCACAGGGGATCCCTGCACTGCCTGCTGGTTCCCTTTCCTTCCCCTGACGGTAACCCATCTACCTACTTCTTTTACCTGAGGTGTGACTGCCTCCCTATAACTCCTGTCAATAATCCCCTCCGCCTCCCGAATGATCCGAAGTTCATCCAGCTCCAGCTCCAGTTCCCTAACGCGGTCTGCGAGGAGCTGGAGTTGGGTGCACTTCCCGCAGATGCAGTCAGCAGGGACACTCTTGGCGACCCCTACCTCCCACATTCTGCAGGAGGAACATACAACTGCCTTTACCTCCATTCCCACTATTCTAGATTCCCAATAAATCTACTGAAAAACCAAACGAAAAAAAAAAAGTCAAAACTTGTTCGCTTAGCAATCCGACGGACTGAAGTTTTAAATAAAAAGCTTACCTTATCAACACCCTAGAGTCCTTTTTTTTTGGTTAGAGGAGGAGGATGGGTGGGAGACACTACACGTGTAGTGTCTCGGGTACTGCCACTGCCCAAATAAATAGTTTTCCCCTACCCAGCAGTCCCCGGTCCTCCGAAACAAAAAAGGGATTAACTTGTAACTTACTGAAATTGACCGCTCAGCTGAAAGTCCGCTCCGCACCCCGTTCTATCAAGGCTGCTCCTCGCAAAAGACAAAGATTTTAAAACTGCCCAAATAAATAGTTTTCCCCTACCCAGCAGTCCCCGGTCCTCCGAAACAAAAAAGGGATTAACTTGTAACTTACTGAAATTGACCGCTCAGCTGAAAGTCCGCTCCGCACCCCGTTCTATCAAGGCTGCTCCTCGCAAAAGACAAAGATTTTAAAACTGCCCAAATAAATAGTTTTCCCCTACCCAGCAGTCCCCGGTCCTCCGAAACAAAAAAGGGATTAACTTGTAACTTACTGAAATTGACCGCTCAGCTGAAAGTCCGCTCCGCACCCCGTTCTATCAAGGCTGCTCCTCGCAAAAGACAAAGATTTTAAAACTGCCCAAATAAATAGTTTTCCCCTACCCAGCAGTCCCCGGTCCTCCGAAACAAAAAAGGGATTAACTTGTAACTTACTGAAATTGACCGCTCAGCTGAAAGTCCGCTCCGCACCCCGTTCTATCAAGGCTGCTCTGAAATTGACCGCTCAGTTGAAAGTCCGCTCCGCACCCCGTTCTATCAAGGCTGCTCCTCGCAAAAAGGGATGGGGGGGGCGGGGTTAGGGGGGAGGTGGTGGGGGTGCAATTGGAATAGCAGCTGCAGGACTGAAGCCGACACGTAGTGCCTTCTTTGTTGTCTCCCAAAAAACAAATTATTATGACGTGCAGAAATGATTACAGAATATTCCTGAGGGTCTGCACCAACACAGCTTGTGTAACCTCACTGCTGTGCAACGGATAGCCGCATTAACATCCAAATTAGGTTTCTGCTGCATGCCTGCTGCAACTATACAGGCGGAGTGAAGGCAGTCCTGGGATATTCCCAAATTCTGCCACCAATTCTGATTGGATCGATCATGCTAGGCAGGAGCAAGTCCTTTGTGGCATTCGGCTCTGGCCGGCTATTTGAAACAAAATGCTATCCCATTACTGTCAATCTCCAACTCATTCACTTTAGCCTCATCTTCCGTCAGGAACGTATATCAATTATGTTAAATATCGTTTCTCTCCTTATTGAACATCATGCCAATGGAACCATTTTCTCCCCATCAAGGCATCTTATCAATTGCAACAACTCATTGTTTTTATTTGTTATAACGGTTCAAACAATGTTATTCCCGCTGGCAAACGTGCATTTATTCTTTCATTGAGTGTAGGCGTCGCTGGCTAGGCCAGCATTTCTTGAACATCCTTATTTACCCTTGAAAAGATGGTGGTGAGCTGCCTTCATGAACCACTGTTGCCCATGTGATGCAGGTACATTCACAGTGCTATTAGGAATTTAGTTGCAGGATTTTGATCCAGGGACAGCGAAGGAACTGTGTTTTACTTCCAATTCTAAACTTTGTGTGACTTGGAGGGGGACTCGTACTTGTTGGTGTCCCTATGCGTCTGCTTTCCTTATTATTCCTTGTCGTTCGAGGTGGTTGACGTCGCAGGTGTGGAGGAGGCTACCGAACGAGGTTTGATGAGTTGCGGCAGCGCATCTTGTAGATGATGCATGCTGCTACCATTGCCAGAAGGTTGTGTAGGGAGTGAATGTTGAAGGTGGTATCTGGGGTGCTCATCAAGCGGTTGCTTTATAGCGGATAGTGTAGAGTTTCTTATGTGTTGTTGGAGATGCATTCATCTAGGCAACTGAACAATAATCCATTATATTCCTCACTCGGACACTGTAGATGGATTACTGGCTTTGCAGAGACAAGAGGGGAGCTATACATTTCAGAATTCCAAGCCTCTGTCTGTGATACCGAAAGTTCTGGATATTGTGCTGCTAATTACAGCCAATGGCCATCATGATTTGATTTGTGTACTATGACATATCCATCTTTTTACTTACTTTATATTTCTCATATATTTGCAGCTTCTGATATGGAATTATCTCCGGAAGACAGACCAAAAGACATCCTGCCAGGTGAAAACATTACCATGAATTGTTTATTGCCGGCTGGGAAATGGACAGGTCCTAAATTCTTCCTGTGGTATCGAAACGAAAAGTCAATAGCACAAAATGTTCATTCTCACTATGAAATCAGAATGGCGAAAAGATCAGATGGAGCATCATACCGGTGTGAACTCCAAATAAACTACAGGAAGTGGACCTCACCAGAAGTTGTTGTGGTTGTAACAGGTTGGTAACTTGGTGTGTTCTTTCTCCGAATATGCTCGTTGGTAAGTTGATGGATGATGGAATAGATTTTGCAGGAAATCTTTGTTGAAGTTAGGGAATGTCTGTGATTGATTATGCAAGCAATCAGCTGGGTTGATGTATTGCATATCTGGGGAACATGTGGCAAAATTACTTACCCTGTTAATTTCACAGGATACCTGTTAGAAGAGCTTTCTTTCCGTAGGCCATTGCTTGAGATTGGAATGGCTTGAATGAACGCAACTCATATCGCATTAACGGTACCTCGATATAGTCCACGCCTAAGCATCCAGAACATTCTGGGATAGAGAACGTCAAACATTCGCATCGCTTTATGCGAAGGAATTTTTCCTCATGTTGCTTCTACAGGATCGACCCCTGATGCCGAGACTTTGATCCGAATTTTTCACTCGGTCCAGTGAAACATCCTCTCAGCATCCACCCTGTCAGCTTTCTTCTGAATTTGTAAACTTCAATGAGATCAAGCCTCAGAATTCTAACCTCTAAGGAATATGCATCAAGTCTGCTCAATAATTCCTCAGACGACAATTCCTTAATCTCAAGAATTAATTTAGTGCCCCTTCGTTTCACTTCCTCCAAGGAAAGCAAATACTTCCTTACGTAGGGAGACTAAAACTGTATAAGTACTCCAGGTGTGGTCTCAAAAACCTCCTGTATAATTGCAGTCAGACTGATATATTCGTATACTCCTATTCCTTTATAGTTAACAATGACATACCGTTTGCTCTCCTATTTGTTTACTGGACAATGATTCGTGTCCAAGGACACCCAGGTCTCTCTGAATCCCAGTCCCTCATTATTTAAACAAATTATGCTTTTGCATTCTTTCTACCAAACTGAAGAGTTTCACACGTCTTCACATTATATTCCATTTGCCATTTTCTTGCCACTCATCTGACATATTTAAATCCCTTCTCTGCATCTTGTCACAGCTACTTTACCTGCTAAGTACGTAAGCAAATATGGATACATTGCACTCGGTCCCCTCATTTAACTCATTGATATAGATTGCAAATTGCCCTTAACACTCAGACGTGTGGTACCCTGAGTTTCAGCATCCCAATAAAGAAATAATCCACTTACCATTAATTTCTATTTACTGCCCATTACATAATTCTGGATCCATAAACTGTTACCCCCAATTCTGTTAACCTTAACTTTGGATAATTAGCTCTTGCGAGACACCATACTGAATTATTTTTGAAAATACAAATGCACTACATCCAGTGCTTTGCCCTTATCTACCCTGATCCTCAACAACGTCAAACGAAGACATATATAATAAAGACGACTTTAATTTGGTAAATTTGTGTTGATTCTGCTTAATCATATCATTATTTTTTCAGTGCCGCTTATCACATCCTAATAAAAGATTCTAGCATCCATATGCTGACGTCAGGTTAATAGGTGAATAATTTCTTGTTTTCTCTCTTCCTTACTTTCTTGGGTAGCGGTTTACATTTTGTACCTTTGTAATACAGAGCTAACGTTCCAAAAGCTCGGAACTTCTTGAATTCCACCACTAGCAAACCCATTATCGCTATACCCATCAATTTTGAAACCTTGGGATGTAGACCATAAGGTTCAGAGTATTTTAAGGCTTTCAGTTCAATTAATGTATCCAGTACGACATATTTACTAACACCATTTTCTCTAAGTTCTTCAATCTCACTACAGACTTTGTTCCCCACAATTTCCAGAATATTTTGGTGCCTTCTATCGTGAGGTATTCAGTTAAGTATTCATCACAAAGGATTCATTTAATGTCCCTGTAATTTCCTTATTCCATACTAAAATTTCTCCTGGCTCTGCCTCTAAGGGACCCAAATTCACTTTTGCCAATCTCTTCCATTGTATGGACCAATTGATACGAACAAGGCAGGAGTAATTCTCTGTTAATTCAGTCCCACTACTCCACGTGTCATAGGATATCAAAAAAGTATTGCACCGACCAAAGAACAGTTATATTAGACACTCTACCTGTCCCCCAGAACAAACCACACCAAACCAGGTTCCATTAAGCAACACTAACTATTTATTGGAAAAGAAATAATAAGTCTGAAACGAAAATCTGATAAATCTATTTGCGAAATCATTTTTAAAACTATTTATTCTTCCCAGCCCTCATGCACACGCAGATACATTCAAAAACGGGTTAACTGGGAGGGGGGGATATTTTTTTGGTTTGTGGCAGATTCTTCCGAATAAAAAGAAGTAAAATAAAATGATTGAGTTCATCACGTTCTGGTAGGATACTTTCGGTACGGTGAGGTGTCCCACAGTTGAATAGTCGGATGCCTTTCGGAGTCTTTCCTGGCCAGGTTGATGAACAGTTTGTGGTGGCAATTCGTCTGCAGCAGGCGTCGCACAGGGCTTTGACCAAAAAGGTGTAGCAACAGGTCTGCTTGGGTTTTTAAAAGCAGCAGTATAGCAGCAGATGTTTTCTTCAGATTTCGGGATCTCTAAAAACACAGGAGTAACAGAAACCACTCTGGATGCAGGAATTCTTCAGAGGCAGGCGGAAATAGAAATCTGCCACCTTTCAAATGCAGGATTTATTTTCAAGAAATGCAGGTTTCTTTTACAGACAGAGGTCACAGCCTTGTGCTCCTTCCTGCTCTTTGTCCAACTCCCTGGTCTTTTCACAATCCAAAAGCGAAATTCAACTACGACAATCAAGTCACATGATAATCATAAATCTTGATCTGTCATTCCCCTCATGAGTTGTTTGGAAAAGTGCCTTGCAGTTTTTGCATTTCACTCAGTTCAAACCAACCAGGTTTCAGCACTCAATGTGCGCACAGAAATCATTTCCTCTGTTTATTAAACAAACACACACAATTCTAAGTCTTCAATAGAAAAGAAAGACTTGTAACACAATCAAACTTTTCACAGGGGAGCAACACAGACCCATGGAGACAAAGTGAGAGAAAAAGGGACAGAGAATTGGAGGGGTTAGAAAAACCTTGTCTGCAAATAAACTTTGGAAGCAGGAGATAGTTGATATGGAGCCGGCTTAATGAGGGGCGTTGAGAGCATGGAAGAAAACCACTTCCGGTAATAGTGTGATGAAGAAGGTGGAGAAGCTCAATTGGCTGCAATGAATTGAACGAAATGCATAAATAAATACATTTGGAGGCGATTTGTCAGAAATTTGGTGAACTTGAGGACCAGCACTTTAAATCAATTACATCAGGAGACGGCAAGCTGAAGAGGAACAAATGCGAGTTGCACTTAACGTGGGACCAGGGCTTTTGGTTAGATTGGAAATTTTGGAAGGTGGGATTTTGAGCCCAGAACATCAATAATAGCAACAACGTACGTTCAAATGGCGTCGTAAACTAATAAAGATGCCATGGTACTTCAAAGGGGTATTGAACCAAAATATTACACCGAGCAACAGAAGTTGATATTAAGGCAGATGAGCAAGAGTTCGTTAAAGATTACGTTTGAAGGATTGCCGCAAAGGAACAAGGCGAGGTAGAGAGATGAACAGGTTTGCGAAGGAAACCTTAGAATTTAGGACTAGGAAGCTTATGACTCAGGCAGCTGAAGGCACAATTACCAATGGCAGAGCGATTAAAAATGCAGGTGTTCAAGAAGACAGAATTCAAGGACTGCATGTAAATCTCAGAGGGTTGGAGGGGATAACATAGATAGAGAATGGGAGTACATGGAAGGATTTGAAAACTAGGATGAAAATTTTAAAAATCCATCTGTTGCTTAAGCAGCAGACAGCATGGGGTAGCACGGACAGGATTAAAGAATGAAAGGAATTTGGTGGAAGTTAGGACACGGGCAGCAGTGCTTTCGATGACCAGGCGTTTATGGAGACAAAGTGTGGGAGGCCGACCAAAAGTGCATGATATTAGTCATGTTTGGAGATAGCAAAGGCATGGTGAGTGTCTCAGCAGCAGATGAGTTGAGCCAGTTGAGGAATGGAAAATGGGCGCAGTTCATGATGGTGCGGATATGTGGGGAAAAGCTTATCTCGGGGTTACATATGACAACGAGATGTGAACAGTCAGGATCGCCTCAAACACCCGGCAGGGAGACGGATGGAGTTGGTGGGCAAGGAGCGGAATTGGTGGCGGGAACAGAGCAAAATGAATACCCTCACTCGTCCCCATGTTTAATTGGTAGAAGGTTCTGCTCCTGCAGTACCGGATGTCAGCCAAGCTGTCTGACTATTTACTGTCAGTGGAAGGGTTGTTGGAGGTGGCAGCGAGATAAAACTGGGTGTCATTCGCAAAAATGTCGAAACTGATGGAATGATACAGATGATGTCGTGAGCGGACAGCATGCCAGTGAGAAATAGGAGTAAGCCACGATAGATCCTTGCGGAGCACAGGAGGTAACTGTGCAGCAGCAGCAAGAGAAGACAATCATGGTGGTTCTCTGCCTTCAATTAGATAGATAGGAAAGAACCAGGCAAGAGTAGTCGCACCCAAATGGCCGCGGTTTGGAGGTGCTGCATTAGGATGGTGATCAGTTATGTTCAGGGCTAAAGGAAGCTTTTGTAATAATCGAGCTTAGAGCTGACAAGTTCAAGGATCAGTCTCTCAGGGTGGAGAGACTGAGACAGGGAGACAGGGAATCATTTATCAGCAGATGCTGACAACCAATACTAATCATGCACAAGGTGCGAGGTTGAATTTCTAATATTTGTCGCGGTGCTATGTTATTCATTGATATTCATATGCTTATTTTATTCTGGGACAGAGTTACACAACAACTATCGCAGTATCGCTTATTCCACCTTTTCTGATCGTCTCACTGATTGTGTACATTTTGTTCCAACAATGGAACAAGAGGAAAGGTGAGTAATATCTTACGGGAAGGTGACTGGTTCTATGATCACGTGACGGGTTTCAAGTAACTCCTCTTCCTCATCAACAATGCAGATGCAGTATTATGATTTCGGAGGCAGACGGTTAGTTTGAACTGGAGAACGAAGAAATCTTTCCAATGATATGATTGGAACTGTTTTTGCTGGGTGAGGAAAATTTCGCACTGGTCATTTTTGGAAATGCATGCATTTGGAGAGGAACAAAACAACAACTGGCCATGGTTCGCGTGAGCAGGGGAAATCAGATTGCGGTGTTGTAATGCCTGGGCGTCCTTAGTAAATTAATGTTGTATTGCTTACCTTTGTCAAGGCACATTTGTCAATGTTTATAATTAATGTCATTCGTGTTTGCTGTTTGGAAATTACGTAAAGGAGCGCAGACCACCTGTTTGCAGTAACATTCAATATTTACTGTGCAGGTTGCTGAAGTTTGTGTCTTCCTATTTTATCTAGAAAATTCCTCAAGCTGTTCACAGCCGCAGGGGTAAGTAAGCAACATATTTTACACTAATAAGTAATACCTGTGCTTGTGAATGGACTGAACGAATTGAAGTTGTCTTGGATGGGTATACAGCTCTGGCGATTTCACATTTGCCACCAATTATTTCTGCCGAATGGAACTAAACAACCAATGGAACTTATTGGGGCGAAAGAAACAATGATGCCCAGTTTGCCTCATCTCTCATTTTCTGTTGACTCCATTGGCCATCATGTAGCACAGCTTGAGCCCATTACATAGAACATAGAACAGTACAGCACAGTACAGGCCCTTCGGCCCACGATGTTGTGCCGAACCGTTAACCTACTCTAAGATCAAACTACCTACCTACCCTTCATTCTACTATCATCCATGTACCTATCCAAGAGTTGCTTAAATGTCCGAAATGTACCTGCTTCGACCACCACCGCTGGCAGTGCATTCCAAACATCCGCCACTCTCTGTGTAAAGAACCTACCTCTGATATCTCCCCGGAACCTTCCTCCAATCACCTTAACATTATGCCCCTGGTGATAGCCCTTTCCGCCCTGGGAAAAAGTCTCTGGCTATCCACTCGATCTATGCCTCTCATCATCTTGTACCCATCTATCAAGTCACTTCTCATCCTTCTTCGCTCCAATGAGAAAAGCCCTAGCCCCCTCAACCTTTCTTCGTAAGACATGCCCTCCAGTCTAGGCAGCATCCTGGTAAATCTCCTCTGCACCCTCTCTAAAGCTTCCACATCCTTCCTATAATGAGGCTACCAGAACAGAACACAATATTCCAAGTGTGGTCGAACCAGGGTCTTAGAGAACTGCAGCATAACCTCGCAGCTCTTAAACTCAATACCCCTATTCATGAAAGCCAACACACCACACGCCTTCTTAGCAACCCTATCAACTTGGGTGGCAACTTTGAGCGATCTATGGACATGGACCCCAAGATCCCTCTGTTCTTCCACACTAACAAGAATCTTGTCTTTAAGCCTGTATTCTGCATTCAAATTGGACCTTCCAAAATGAATCACTTCACACTTTTCCAGGTTGAACTCCATCTGCCACTTCTCAGCCCAGCTCTGCATCCTATCAATGTCTCGATGCAACCTACAATAGCCTTCCACACTATCCACCGTCCCGAAATCTTCGTGTCATCGGCAAACTTGCTAGTCCAGCCTTCCACTTCCTCATCCAAGTCATTGATAAAAATCACAAAGAGCAGAGGTCCCAGAACAGATCCCTGCAGAACACCACTGGTCACCGAGCTCCATGCTGAATACTTTCCATCTACTACCACACTCTGTCTTCTATGGGCCAGCCAATTTTGTATCCAGACAGCCAACGTTCCCTGAATCCCATGCCTCCTTACTTTCTGAATGAGCCTACCATGAGGAACCTTTTGAAACGCCTTGATAAAATTCATATGCACCACATCCACTGCTCTTCCTTCATCAATGTGTTTTGTCACATCTTCAAAGAATTCAATAAGGCTTGTGAGGCATGACGTGCCCCTCACAAAGCCATGCTGACTGTTGCTAATCAAGCCATGCGTTTCCAAATAATTATAAATCCTGTCTCTCAAAATCCTCTCCAATAATTTGCCCACTACCGACGTAAGACTGACTGGTCTATAATTCCCATGGTTATCACTATTCCCTTTCTTGAACAAGGGAATAACAATTGCCACCATCCGATCATCCATTACTACTCTAGCGGACAGTGAGGACGAAAAGGCCACCGCCAAAGGCGCGGCAATCTCTTCCCTCAATTCCCGTAATATCCTTGGGTATATGCCGTCTGGCCCCGGGGACTTAACTGTCCTCATATCATTCAGAATTTCCAGCACATCCTCCCTCTTAACATGAAACTGTTCGAGCAGATTAGCCTGTTTCACGCTGAACTCACAAACGACCTCTCACTAGTGAATACTGAAGCAAAGTATTCATTTAGGACCTCCCCTACCTCCTCCGACTCCAGGCACAAGTTCCCTCCACTATTCCTGATCGGTCCAACCCTCACTCTGGCCATCCTCTTGTTCCTCACATAAGTGTAGAACGCCTTGGGATTTTCCTTAATCTTCCCGCCAAGACTTTTACATGTACCCTTCTAGCTCTCCTAAGTCCATTCTTCAGTTCCTTCCTGGCTACCATGTAACCTTCTAGAGCCTTGTCTGATCCTTGCTTCCTCAACCTTAAGTAAGCTTCCGTCTTCCTCTTGACTAGCTGTTCCACATCTCTTGTCATCCAAGGTTCCTTCAACCTACCATCGCTTCCTTGCCTCATCGGGGCAAACCTATCCAGCAGTCACAGCAAGTGCTCCCTGAACAACCTCCACATTTCTGTCGTGCATTTCCCTGAGAACATTTGTTCCCAATTTATGCTCCCCCGGTCCTGCCTAACAGCATTGTAATTCCCCCTCCCCCAATTAAATATTTTCGCTTCCTGTCTGCTCCTGCCCCTCTCCATGACGATAGTAAAGGTCAGGGAGTTGTGATCACTATCACCGAAATTCTCTCCCACCGAGAGTTCTGCCACCTGGCCTGGTTCGCTGCCAAGCACCAAGTCCAACATAGCCTACCCTCTCGTCGGTCTATCTACATATTGAGTCATGAAACCTTCCTGGACACACCTGACCAAAAAAGCTCCATCCAAACTATTTGCACTAAGGATGTTCCAATCAGTATTAGGGAAGTTGAAGTCACCCATGACAACAACCCAGTTTCTTCTGCACCTTTCCAAAATCTGCCTCCCAATCTGTTCCTCCGTGTCTCTGTTGCTATTGCGGGGTCTGTAGAAAACTCCCAATGAAGTGACTCCCCTTTCCTGTTTCTGACTTCCTCCCATAATGACTCAGTAGACAAACCCTCCTCGACGACCTCCCTTTCTGCAGCTGTGATACTATCCCTGATTAGCAATGCTACTCCCCCACCTCTTTTACCTCCCTCCCTATTCCTTCTGAAACATCTAAACCCCGGAACATCCAACATCCATTCCTGTCTCTGTGATATCCACGTCTCCGTAATGGCCACAACATCGTAGCTCCAAGTACTGATCCATGCTCTAAGTTCATAACTCTTATTCCTGACACTTCTTGCGTTAAAATAGACACACTTCAACCCATCATACTGGCTGCAACTTTGTCGTGTCAATTGTCTAACCTTCCTCACAGACTCTCTGCACTCGGTATCTGCCTGTTCAACAGATACCCCATCCACTGATCCGTAGCTCCGGTTCCCACCCCCCTGCCAAACTAGTTTAAACCCTCCCGAAGAGCTCTAGCTCTAGCAAACCTCCCGTCCCTCTCGTACAGGTCCCACCTTCCCCAGAAGGTATCCCAATGATCCACATATCTGAAGCCCTCCCTCCGACACCAGCTCTGTAGCCACGTGTTCACCTGCACTCGCTCCCTGTTTCTAGCCTCACTAGAACTTGGCACCGGTATCAATCCTGAGATTACAACTCTGCTCGTCCTGCCTTTTAGCCTCCAACCTAACTCCCTATATTCGCTTTTCAGGTCATCATCCCTTTTCCTAGCTATGTCATTGGTACCGATGTGTACCACGACCTCTGGCTGCTCCCCCTCCCACTTAAGAATCCGGTGGACTCGATGCGAGACATCCCTGACCCTGGCGCCCGGGAGGCAACATACCATCCGGGAGTCTCGTTCGCGACCACAGAATCTCCTGTCTGTTCCTCTAACCATTGAATCTCCTATCACTATCGCTCTCCTATTCTCCCCCCTTCCCTTCTGAGACACTGAGCCAGGCTCAGTGCCAGAGACCTGGCCGCTGTGGCTTTTTACTGGCAGGTCGTTCCCCCCAACCGTATCCAATACTGTATACTTATTATTGAGGGGAACGGCCACAGGGGATCCCTGCACTGTGTGCCTTTTCCCTTTCCCTCTCCTGACGGTCACCCAGCTACCTTTATCCTGTAACTTAGGTGGCACTACTTCCCTATAACTGCTCTCTATCACCCCTTTAGCATCCTAAATGATCCGAGGTTCATCCAGCTCCAGCTCCAGTTCCCTAACGCGGTCTGCGAGGAGCTGGAGTTGGGTGCGCTTCTCACAGGTGAAGTCAGCAGGGACACAAGTGGTGGCCCTTGCCTCCCACATCCTGCAAGAGGAGCATGCAACTGCCCGAGCTTCCATCCCCTCCGCACTAAATTGACAACAGAGATTAAAGAAAAAATAAAGCCTTACCTTACCAAACCTTTCACACAAGAGTCCTTTTCTTTGGTTAGAGGAGGAGGATGGGTGGGAGACACTACAGGTGTAGTGTTTCTGGTTTAGCCACTGCCCGAATATATAGGTTTACTTAACCAGCACTCCAGGTGTCCCCCGAAACAAAAGGTAAGTTATTTTAAACTGAAACTCACCTTCCCAGCTGCCCCCTTGCTCGCACTATCGCTGATCCAAAAGAAGCTGCCGAAACAAAAGGTAAGTTATTATAAACTGAAACTCTTAAATCCTTCAGATTTTCAGACCTGAAAATATTCGTTTCATTTAGTTTTGTTGCTCTATCAACGGTCAAGCCTGTGTAATATCGATGGGTGGGAAATTGTTTGAAACCGCCATTGGATACAAAAAAAGTCTTCATTTAGAAAGGCATGGATTAATCAAGGAACTCGAGCGTGGAGTTGTGAAAGACAATTCATGCCTGACGAACTTGTTTGAGTTATTTGATGAAGCAACAGATAAATGTGATCATGGTTGTGCAGTAGATGTATATATAAACTTTCAGAATGCATTCAATAAATTGGCACATATGAGAATTGTGAAGTAGATAATACATGGAAGACCATTGAATTACGGAGAAATGACCGTCAGGTTGTGAAAGTGACAGGAAGCAGTGGGTGGTGACAGATGGATGCTTTTCAGAATTGGAAGTTGTTTGCAGTGGTGTTCCTCAATGGTCAGTTTTGAATCCATTCCTTTTTACAATTATATAAACTGGCTAGATCGGGCTGTACGGAGCAACATTATAAAGTTTGCAGGTGATACGAAAACTTGGCAGTGTAATATACAGCGAATTGTCTACTTAAGGATAATATTGAAAGGATTGTTAAACGAGTGTAAGAAGGTTGATGGATCTCAATGCGAAAAAGTGTGAAGTGATAATTAACGTGGAACGACAGTATACCATAAGTGACAGGATTGTTAAAAGTATAGATGAGCAAAGAGACCATTGTGGGCATATACACAAATCCTTAATTGTGGCAGGACAAGTTGATAAGATGATTAAAACGCACATGTGGTACTTGGGATTGTTACGATAGGCGTAGATATTAAAAGAAAATAGATCATTCTTCAACGTTTGTGGGTATGGTTAAGCTTGACTATTATGGATAATCCTGGGTACCAAAAGTCAGGAAAGCTGCGAAGGGCATAGACATGGTTTAGAGGACGTCTACCAGCATGTTATCATGAATGTGGGAGTTCACTTCTCAGCAGAGGTTGTAAAAGCGTGAAATCTTTTCCTTGGAACAGAAAAGGATAAACATCACCTGCAGATAATGCATAATGGAAAATCTACTTTTGTTACATGGACATCCTTTACCAGAGATGATCCAATAGATGTTAGGATGATGATGAAATGTTTTGACAGATTAAGCAGGGGAAAATGTTCCTTCTGGAAAGTGAGTCAATAATCAAAGTCAAAGCGTTAAAATAAGTGTCAACAATAATCTTGAGGGAAGATATGGAGAATTGTTTTTAACTCAAAGGTGGTAGAATCTGATCACATTAATAACTTTAATTTGGAGTTGGCATGTATTTGAGGATGAGGAATCTACAGGCTTATGAAAAGGCACTGTTGTTGCACCAAACACAGCTCTGTAAATGTACTGAACTAAATGTCCATTATATTTCAATATTGCATTGAAAGTGGTATTTGAGCTACTTATGCATTATTCCTATTATTTGACAATATTTCTATGCAAAGGGAGTCAATTGGAAATGAAACTCAACCCTCAAGCGAAGAACCATTTCGAAGCAATTTCGTGCGTGCATTTGTCGGATCAGGCACAAATACAGGTAAAAGTGAAATGATGCATGTGATAAAATATTGTACATTGTTTGCGGTAACACTTTCGTGGAAGTTCTGCCCAGATCTCCCCAGAAATTTAGCCCAAGTTCCGTGTCAATTTCTGATCAGTTTAATTACTTGCTCCATTCTAGATTCAGTAAACACAGGAATACATTTCCAGTCATGAATTTTGCAACAAGTCTGGAATACAAATGTTTCGTTGTGTATATTTGTCATGAAGCACAGCGGACTCGTTTTGTTCACTGCATCTTCTACTACTGATCAGTCAATGCACTGTGTAGTGCATGGAACGGGAACCAGAGAATGTAAAGTTTTGTAACGGTCCTTGGCTCGAGGGGTTTGTATTTCTCGTCGGGCTTGATCAGTACTGCAGTGTCAGCAGTTAACTTGCAGTCCTGGTAAGTTATCTCGAAAGGGTCGGAACCAATTGGTGCATTACAGGGCAGGCACCAGAGTACCTGTATTTGTTAATTACAAGCGCACTATTGACACTTTGCAAATTCAGTTTTTGGTCATAGCAGCCTTAGTACCCACATGCAAGGATACCTGTTCTGGATATTTGACAGTTACCGACTGAATCATAGTAATTGACCTGATTAATATTGTTGTAATAACCTGAAGCAACGATTGTAAATATAAAATGTAATGATATATAATTGATTATATAGTTGAGGGCAAAAAATGTGTGCATTTCGCAAACATTGCCCATTCATAGCCATTCCAATGAAAGCTATAAACCAGCTATGTTCAGAATGTATACACGTAGGAAAAATACAGTTTAAACAAATCTACTTCGCGGACAACATTTATAAATTCAGTCAACAGCCATACCCCTAATATATATATCTAACTGGAGGATGATGAATACAGATTACTGAACTGACACTGTGACATGTCTCGTCATGACAAACGTATGTCAAGACTTCCACGTGAACGTTCAAATTCCTAAATTATTTTTGTATTGGACGTACTCGTCTAATGTGAGCAGAAAATATTCAGTGGGTTAATCTTAAAGCAAAATGCTACAAATGCTGGAAATCTGGCATTCAAAAAAGCAAAATGCTGGAAATAACCAGCTCGTCTAGCAACATCTGTGCACAGAGAAGAGTTCACATTTCAGCTTGATGACTTTACATCAGAATTGGGAATTGTAAGAACTGCAATAGCTTTTCAGTAAATGAAAGCTGGTGGGTTAGCCGAAGGACAGCACCACATTTCTGTGATAAGGTGGGTGACACAAGCGTTCACGTTGCAAGGCCAAAACGAGTGGTTAAAGTAAGGAAACGGATAGGTCTGGGTGTGTCAATGGCAGAATCGTGAACAGTTGCCATCTGTAAGCAGAAACAAAAAGATATGGACAGAAAGGGAGAGAGGAACGAGAGAGTAAAGCAAAGCCAACAAAGAAGAAAACAAAATGTCTGCAGACGTCACAATCTAAAATTGTTGAATTCATCTTTGCATCTGGAAGGATTTAAGTTGCCAGGCGAAAAACGAGATGTTGTGCCTCCAGCTTCTCTTGAACCTTACTGGAGCACCGCAGGAGGCCGAGGCCAGAAATCGAAGCGGGAGCAAGGTGGAGAATTAAAATTGCAGGCGACAGGGAGATCAGGGTCAAATTTGCGAACTGAAGGGTGGTGTTTCGCAAATCCATCACCTAATTTGCGTCTTCTCTTCCAAATTAAAGAAGATCACAAGCAGGAATAGCAAATACAGTAAACATAACTGAATGTTGCACAAGGAAATCTTTGTCTCACCTGGAGGGAATGTTTAAGGTTTGAAGGGATGTTAGGATTGACTGAGGAATGGACCAGCGGATCAGAGGGTGATCTCTCACTTCGGTATGCCGAAAGGGGAGGTCAGTGAAAGGTTTGTTTCGTGCTGGTACCATAATGGATGTTTTGGAAATTGTGGAGGATACGCCATTGAATCTGACGGCTGGTGGACTGAAAAGTGAGGACAAGGGGACACCTATGATGGCTCTGGGATGGAGGGGAAGTGCTGAAAGCAAAGTTGCTCGAAATGGAATGGACACAGTCAAGGACCCTGTCAATATTGGTGAGAGGGATGTTCGGTTGAGGGAATAGGACATACTATCGGAAGTGTTAGTGTGGAAGGTCACATCCTCCAAAGAGATGTGACGGCCAGTCACACAACTTAGGCGCTGTTGAATGGAAAGTACACTCGATCCATCGAAGTATCCATACCTTTCTAACTATATAACTATCTGTCTGCCGATCTACCCCATTTAACATCTATTCATTAATCCATCTGAATACAGATTCCTTATTGTAATGTTTCCTCTTTTTACTTCTATTTAGTTGACACCAACACTGCTGCTGATTTCCCTTTTTTGATGGTCACGCACAAGGAGTCAAGTGGCGCCTTTAAATTGCATCAACGTATGAAAGCTATTGTTAAGGCAGATGATAAATACAGTTCTAAAATTTGAATTGAACTATTCAGCTTGAAGCGTTCTTGCTTATTTTCATAGTTTCAGGAACACCTTATTGAGATAATTCTTGTAGTAATATACAATGGCGCAGTGGTTAGCAATGCAGTCTCATAGTTCCAGGGACCCACGTTCAATTTTGGGTACTGCCTCTGCGGAGTTTGCAAGTTCTACCTGTGACCACATGGGTTTTTGCCGGGTGCCCCGGTTTCCTCCCACAGCCAAAGACTTGCAGGTGACCGGTAAATTGGCCATTGTAAATTGCCCCTAGTGTAGGTAGGTGGGAGGGAAGATGGGATTACTGTACGGTTAGTATAAATGGGTGGTTGTCGGTCGGCACAGACTCGGTGGGCTGAAGGGCCTGCTTCAGTGCTGTATCTCTAAATAAATAGCCTGTAAATGAGCATCTGACTCGCTCCCACATTTTTTTTTCTGCCCGGCAATAAAAGTGCAAAATAATCAGAATGAGCAAACATAAGAAAATAAAACAAAAAAAAAATAACTTGCATTTACATAAGGCCTTTAACTTGAATAGAACAACGGAATGGGAATCCTAGAGGTATGGAGGATTAATCCTGTCAGTTTCCCGCCAAAAGTGGTTAGATTAAAATTACCCCAATCAGTCTTGATTTATCTGAGTCTCCTCGATAACATGCACAGTTTTCCACCTGTTAAATATTTGTTTGATTAACGGTGTTGGCGCCTCAGGAGGGACCTGGGTAAGTTAACTTTATAGAGCAAGGTCCACAGGAAATACTGACAAATAATTAACTTACTGCCAGAAACGAGAACACCGGGAGTCAGTTTTGGCAAAGGCCTAATTGAAATAATCCCATTTATGGAAAGGAAGTTCAGATGGTATATGACAGGAGCAACACATTCACTGTCGCCCCTTTGCTCTCACTGCACAAGAATCATGTCTGTCTTAATCCTTGGGATAGATAACTTGCTTTGGGGGCTTAGAAAGGGGGCTGTGTCTCTGCAACACATTACAAACCGCCCAATTTCCATTTGCATTCAGTTGAATTAAAATTGATCTCTGGCATTTCCGATCCACGTCGGTTTTGAGCTTGGACAGCAGGTTTTAAAATTGACATCAATCCGTCTGCAAAGCTGCCCTTGACATATTGGCTGCACCCAACAACGCGAAGAAACAAATTGTAGTTTCGTTCCCATCCATTACCTTAAATGCTCATTTGACATTTGATGACAAATGATGAAGGTTATTGTAGTTTCATTCCCCCAAAGACTTATCACCATCATCCCATGCTTAAATTTGGTGGCAGGTTTCTTCATTGCCTCATCCTTCCAACGAGTATAGACTTGCAACTATGAAAATAAACTCGGTCAGGGAATCGTAAGTGGAATTTTATAACCTCAGCCAGATTGCTGTAGGCAATACATTTTTATTATTCTTTCATGGGATGTGGGCATCGCTGGCAGGGCCATCATTTGCTGCCAATCACTCATTGCCATTGGCAACTGAGTGACTTGTTAGGCCATTTCAGAGGGCAGGAATGAGTCAAACACATTGCTGTGGGGCAGGAGTCACATGTAGGTCAGACCATGTATGGACAGCACATTTCCCTTCCGAAAGGACATGAGTGATTCAGATGGGTTTTTATAACAATCGACGATCATTACTGAGATTAGCTTTCAATTCCCCATTTGTATTAATCATTTGAATTTAAATTCCACCAGCTGTCGATTTGAATCCATGTCCACAGGGCATTAGACTGTTCTTCTCGATTACGAGTCCAGTGACATTAACAGTACGCCACCTTCTCCCCTAATACTGATCATAGGGTAAATCGGGTGATATCACCTTGACTGCCTGTTATAAACCTCTCCCATCCCTCCATTCCAGTTAAATCGCTATTGATTCGCTCTCATCACAGTCCTAATTAAAGAGCAATTTCACCCCCATATGTTTTTTTTTTTAATTGCAGCATAACAAGCGTGACTCTCGTGGCCATAGCGTCGCATATTCTATGCATAAGCACGCGAAGACTGAAGCCGGTTTGGCAGTCCATCAACTGGAAGAAGGGGACGGTCCTAATGTAAATGTCTACGCAAACCTTCCTCGGAAACCAAAGCAAATCAGGATGAAAAGACCCAGAAACAATAAAAAGTGCAAACGTCAATCACCGTTATGCTCTTCGCCAATCATCAGACCCCGGGGATCTCAGCCTGAAGACAGAGTCGGCCATCGTAACTTGCACACGGCCTTCTAAGCACAGATTACAGGCTCACCAGCGATTTACGTTGATCAGCTCGACTTGTATTCTTTACTCTGACTGAAGTTCACATCACAAGTCATATTAAATGGCATAATTTGTCGTTCACATTTTGCGGAAGGATACTACATATGACTTTGGTGTTGCTGGTAAACGTCTCTATAAAGTGCTTAAATGTAACATCCTAAGGTAAACCCAGTTTTTCTATGTTCTGATGCCATTAGTTAAGGGATGTGGTGGCCGTGGTCCTCAAATTCAGCAATGTTTTCTTCATTCACCTATAACTGCAGACGGAGAGAAATAAATCCGCTGGAGAAATTATGCAAATAGATGAAAAATGATAGAGACCTCACGCAGCAAATTTGATTTTTTATGGGAACATTACCTTTGAATAACAGACTCACAGAATTGTTGCAATGAAAAAGGACACGATTCCGTACACTGCGTCTGTTCTGTCTCTCTATATCAATAACCCAATTAGCGTCATCTTCCTGCCATAAACCCATAACTCTGCACATTCTTACTTTTCATATAACAGGCTAATTTCCCCTTGGAATGTTGCAAGTGAAACTAGCTCCACCTACCTTTCATGCAGTTCATTCCAGTGTTGCCTCATGCCACTGGTGCTTCTTTTACGAATCAATTTAAGTCAGTGCCCTCTCGTTCTCCACCCTTCCAGCAAAGAACAAAGAACAAAGAACAAAGAACAGTACAGCAGAGGAATAGGCCATTCGGCCCGCCAAGCCAGCGCCGATCTTGATGCCTGCCTAAACTAACACCTTCTGCACCTCCGGGGACCATATCCCTCTGTTCCCTTCCTATTCATATGTTTGTCAAGATGTCTCATAAACGTCGCTATCGTATCTGCTTCCACCACCTCCCCTGGCAGCAGGTTCCAGCCACTCACCACCCTCTTTGTAAAGAACTTGCCTCGCGCATCCCCTCTAAACTTTGCTCCTTGCACCATAAACCTATGTCCCCTAGAAACTGACTCTTCCACCCTGGGAAAAAGCTTTTGACTATCCACTCTGTCCATGCCACTCATAACTTTGTAAACCTCTATCATGTCGCCCCTCCACCTCCGTCCTTCCAGTGAAAACAATCCGAGTTTATCCAACCTCTCCTCATAGCTCATGCCCTCCAGACCAGGCAACATCCTGGTAAACCTCCTCTGTACCCTCTCCAAAGCCTCCACGTCCTTCTGGTAGTGTGGCGACCAGAATAGCACACAATATTCTAAGTGTGGCCTAACTAAGGTTCTGTACAGCTGCAACATGACTTGCCAATTTTTATACTCAATGCCCCGACCGATGAAGGTAAGCATGCTGTATGCCTTCTTGATTACCTTATCGACCTGCGTTGCCACTTTCAGTGATCTGTGGACCTGTATGCCCAGATCTCTCTGCCTGTCAATACTCCTAAGGGTTCTGCCATTTACTGTATACTTCCCACCTGCATTAGACCTTCCAAAATGCATTACCTCACATTTGTCCGGATTAAACTCCATCTGCCATTTCTCCGCCCAAGTCTCCAACTGATCTATATCCTGCTGTATCCTCTGACAATCCTCATCATTAACCGCAACTCCACCAACCTTTGTGGCGTCCGCAAACTGACAAATAAGACCAGCTACATTTTCCTCCAAATCATTTTTATTTCCTGCAAACAGCAAATGTCCGATCACTGATCCTTGCAGAACACCACTAGTCACATCCCTCCATTCAGAAAAACACCCATCCACTGATACCCTCTGTCTTCCATGAACGAGCCAGTTCTGTATCCATCCTGCCAGCTCACCTCTGATCCCGTGTGACTTCACCTTTTGTACCAGTCTGCCATGCGGGACCTTCTCATAGTCTTTTCTAAAGTCCATATAGATAACATCCACTGCCCTTCCTTCATCAATCATCTTCGTCACTTCCTCAAAAAACTCAATCAAATTAGTAAGACACGACCCCCCCCCCCCCCCCCCCCCCGCTTCACAAAACCATGCTGTCTCTCGCTAATAAGTTCGTTTGTTTCCAAATGGGAAGAAATCCTGTCCCGAATAATCCTCTCCAATAGTTTCCCTACCAGTGACGAAAGGCTCACCGGCCTATAATTTCATGGATTATCCTTGACACCCTTCTTAAACAAAGGCACGACATTGGCTATTCTCCAGTCCTCTGGGACCTCACCTGTCGCCAATGAGGATGCAAAGATTTCTGTCAAGGCACCAGCAATTTCTTCCCTTGCCTCCCTCAGTATTCTAGGGTAGATCCCATCAGGCCCTGGGGACTTATCTACCTTAATGCATTGCAAGACACCCAACACCTCCTCCTTTTTGATAATGAGATGACTGAGGCTATCTGCACTCCCTTCCCTAGGCTCATCATCCACCAAGTCCTTCTCTTTGGTGAATACTGAAAAAAGTACTCATTTAGCACCTCGCCCATTTCCTCTGGCTCCACACATAGATTCCCATCTCTTTCCTTGAGTGGGCCAACCCTTTCCCTGGTCACCCTCTTGATCTTTATATATGTATATAAAGCCTTGGGATTTTCCTTAATCCTGTTTGCCAATGACTTTTCATGACCCCTTTTAGCCCTCCTAACTCCTTGCTTAAGATCCTTCCTACTGTCTTTATATTCCTCAAGTGCTTCGTCTGTTCCTAGCCTTCCAGCCCTTACAAATGTTTCCTTTTTCTTTTTGACTATACTCACAATATCCCGTGTTATCCAAGCTTCCTGAAACTTGCCTTTCTTCCTCACAGGAACTTGCTGGTCATGGATTCTGATCAGCTGACGATTGAAAGACTCCCACGTTCAGATGTTGATCTACCCTCAAACATCCGCCCCCAATCTAAATTCTTCAGTTCCTGCCTAATATTGTTACAATTAGCCTTCCCCCAATTTAGCACCTTCACCCGAGGAGTACTCTTATCTTTATTCACAAGTACCTTAAAACTTATGGAATTATGGTCATGCTCCTGAAATGCTCCCTCACTGAAACTTCGACCACCTGGCCGGGCTCATTCCCCAATACCAGGTCCAGAATGGCCCCATCCCCAGTTGGAGTATCTACATACTATTTCAAGAAGCCCTGCTGGATGCTCCGCACAAATTCTGCCCCATCCAAGCCCCCAGCACTAAGTGAGTCCCAGTCAATATTGGGGAAGTTAAAATCACCCACCACGACAACCCTGTTACCTTTACATCTTTCCAAAATCTGTCTACCTATCTGCTCCTCAACCTCCCGCTGGCTGTTGGGAGGCCTGTAGTAAAGCCCCAACATCGTGACTGCACCCTTCCTTTTCCTGAGCTCCACTCATATTGCCCGGCTGCATGAACCCTCTGAGGTGTCCTCCCGCAGTTGAGCTGTGATATTCTCCTTAACCAGTAATGCAACTCCCCCACCACTTTTACATCCCCCTCTATCCCGCCTGAAGCTTCTAAAGCCTGGAACATTTAGCTGCCAATCCTGCCCTTCCCTCAACCAAGTCTCTGTAATCGCAAAAACATCATATTTCCAAGTACTAATCCAAGCTCTAAGTTCATCAGCCTTACCTGTTATACTTCTCGCATTGAAACAAATCCACTTCAGGCCACCAGTCCCGCTGTGCTCAGAAAAATATCCCTGCCTGCTCTTCCTCTTAGTCTTACTAGCCTTATTTACTATGTCCTCCTCATTTATTTCACTAGCTGTCCTACTGCTCTGGTTCCCATCCCCTGCCACACTAGTTTACACCCTCCCGAGTGACGCTAGCAAACCTTGCAGCCAAGATATTATTGCCCTTCCAGTTTAGATGCAACCCGTCCTTCTTGTACAGGTCCCATCTGTCCTTGAAGAGAGCACAATGGTCCAGATCTCTGAAACCCTCCCTTCTACACCAGCTGCTCAGCCACGTGTTTCATTGCACTATCTAACTATTCCTAGCCTCACTGGCACGTGGCACAGGGAGTAATCCAGAGATCGCAACCCTAGAGGTCCTGTTTTTTAACTTACTACCTAACTCCCTAAACTCCCCCTGCAGGACCTCATCACTCTTCCTGCCGATGTCATTGGTACCGATGTGTACCACAACCTCTGGCTGTTCACCCTCCCCCTTCAGAATGCCCCCTGTCCGTTCAAAAAATCCTTGACCCTGGCACAAGGGAGGCAACATACCATCCTGGAGTCTCTTTCACGTCCACAGAAGCGCCTATCTGTGCCCCTGACTATAGAGTCCCCTATAACTATTGCTCTTCTGCTCTTTGTCCCTCCTTGCTGAACAACAGTGCCAGCCGTGGTACCACTGCTCTGGCTGCTGCTGTTGTTTTCCCCTCATAGGCCATCCTTCCCAACAGCATCCAAAACGGTATACTTGTTAGAGAGGGGGATAGCCACAGGGGATTCCTGCACTGACTGCCTGCCACTTCTAGCGGTCACCCATCTATCTGCCTGCACCTTGGGTGTAACCACGTCTCTAAAACTCCTGTCTATGATGCTCTCTGCCACCTGCATGCTCCGAAGTGCATCCAGTTGCCGCTCCAACCGATCCATGCGGTCTTTGAGGAGCTGCAACTGGGTACACTTCCTGCAGATGTGTTCGCCCGGACCGCTGTAAGCGGCACGGACCTCCCACATCTCACAGGTGAAACACTACACCCCTCTAACTGTCATTTCTAGCACTAATTAGTTAATTAATATAAAATAAACAAATACTTATTAAATCCTTACTAAATTATGATACACTTAACTATATGGTCCCTAGTGCTAGATTTCTGCAATAAATACTGAATGCTATCTAAATACAGTAATCTTCTCCCTCTGGTTTAGTTACTCTACTTATTAATTAGTTCATTAGTGCTTTAATCAATTTTTATCAGTTTTATTTTCAAATTCGGTACAGATTCCCTCCCAGTCAAACAGGTCACAGATTTCCGGTGACGTCACTTTTTCAGTTTTCTTTACCCACCCGAGGTAACTTATCGCTCTGGAACTCCGCCCTCCGAGTCTGCTCCGAGAATCCCCGAGGTGAGTGTTTTTACACTTCCCGCTCTGGAACTCTGCCCTCCGAGTCTGCTCGGAGAATCTCCGAGGTAAGTTTTTTATATTTACCACTCTGGAACTCCGTCCTCGGAGTCTGCTCCGAGAATCCCCGAGGTGAGTGCTTTTTATACTTACCACTCTGGAACTCCGCCCTCCGAGTCTGCTCCGAGAATCCTCGAGGTAAGATTTTTATACTTACTGCTTCGGAACTCCGCCCACCGAGTCTGCTCCTCGAACCTCCGAGGTAAGTTTTTTAATACTTTCCGCTCTGGAACTCCGTCCTCCGAGTCTGCTCCGAGAATCCCCGAGGTAAGTTTTTTTATACTTACTGCGCCGGAACTCCGCCCTCCGAGTCTGCTCGGAGAATCTCCGAGGTAAGTTTTTTTAATACTTACCGCTCTGGAACTCCGCCCTCTGAGTCTGCTCCGAGAATCCTCGAGGTAAAATTTTTATAATTACCGCTCCGGAACTCCGCCCTCTGAGTCTGCTCGGAGAATCTCCGAGCTAAGTTTTTTTTATACTTACCGCTCTGGAACTCTGCCCTCCGATTCTGCTCGGAGAATCTCCGGGGTAAGTTTTTTATACTTCCCACTCTGGAACTCCGTCCTCCGGGTCTGCTCCGAGAATCTCCGAGGTAAGTTTTTTTTATACTTACCGCTCTGGAACTCCGCCCTCCGAGTCTGCTCTGAGAATCCTCGAGGTAGGTTTTTTTATACTTACCACTCCGGAACACCGCCTTCCGAGTCTGCTCAGAGAATCGCCGAGGTAAGTTTTTAATACTTTCTGCTCTGGAACTCCGCCCTCCGAGTCTGCTCGGAGAATCTCCAAGGTAAGTTTATTTTTATACTTACCGCTCCGGAACTCCGCCCTCCAAGTCTGCTCCGAGAATCTCCGAGGTAAGTTTTTTTCACAATGCGGACAGTATTTCCCTCTAAACTATGTGCAGTCCCCCCATGATTTTGAATAGCTCTATCAAATCTCCTTTCTGCATTCGTTCCTGCAAGGAAATTAGTCCCAGCATCTCCAGTCTATCTTCATAACTGAAGTTCCTCATTCCAAGAACCATTGTCGTGAATCTTTACTGCACTCTCTCCAATGTCTTCACATGCTACCTAAAATGTGGCGCCCTGAACTGGACTGAATACTCCAGCTAAGGTAGAACTAGTGTGTACACAAGTTCAACATTACCTCCTTGTTCTTGCACTTTTTGTCCCTATTAATAAATGTTGGCTCGTTATAGAATGAATGGTAAAGAAATGGCCGCTTATTATACCCCTCAATGGATTTTCTCTTCTATTGACATCAATAAAAAGGAAATGATTCTTAGTTGAGTAATGTGCACCTTATTTGATGTTGTCAATTTCACAACATCGTTCAAAGTTGCAATGATTCCCATTGTGTTAGAATCTGGCAACGGCACTGCACAGAGAGTGTGAATGCGTAGATGTTATCACCAGCAGTTGGATGTTTGTCATCCCACGTGCAGATCACAGGAGGGAAAAACGGGAGAGGCAGTTAGCTCATTCTTGCAGAAAAAAACAGTGGATTTTCATTTCGCCCATTCTTGCTAACCATGCAGTTCTGTTACCTTCTGCTATGCGGCGCTCAAGCCTACACTCTACCCCATTACATTTTCTGCCGGATGCTTGCACTCTAAACTGTATTGCTGTGATGCTTTCCATATTTTCAAAGGCATAAAGATTTTGTAATATGATGAAATACATTTCATAGAACGACATCGAATTTAATGCATAGCGACATGTCATTCGGTCCAACTAGTAGGTGCAAGTTCTTCTTTTCGTCGCACTCACCTTCATCTAACTCTACCAGCACTTTGGTCGATTACATAAGAACATAAGAACTAGGAGCAGGAGTAGGCAATTCAGCCCCTCGAGCCTGCTCTGCCATTCAATACGATTGTGGCTGATCTCATCTAGGCCTCAACCCCACTTTCCTGCCCGTTCACATTAACCCTTGTACCCATTTCTAATTAAAAACCTGTCTCTCTCCTCATTAAATTTACCTAATGTCCCGACATCCACCGCACTCTGGGTGTAGTGAAATCCACAGATTCACGACCCTTTGCGAGAAGTAATTTCTCCTCATCTCTGTTTTAAATCTGCTACCCCTTATCATAAAATTATGACCTCTCATTCTAGATTGCATTCCACCTTCATGCATTTACCTAGCTTCCACTTAAATACATCTGTGATATTCGGCTCAACTAATTCATGGAGCAGCAAATTTCACCTTCTCACCATCCTTTGGGTAAAGATGTTTCTTTTGATTCTTTATTGAATGTGTTAGTGTCCATCTTACATTTACTTTCTCTCATTTTGGACTTTTCCACAAACCGAAAAATCTGCACCACGTTTATTAATCCCCTTCATATCTTGCAGAAATCTTTTTAGGCCACTCCTCAGCCTTCCCTTTTCTAGAGAAAACAAATCCATCCTATTCAAACTCACCTCTGAATTATAACTTATCATTTCCGGCGTCATCCTTCTCAATCATGTTGGCACTTCTCCTGCACCTCTAAGCTCAATCAGTAATATGGGGACCAGACGGCTACGCATTTCGTAAATGTGGCATAACAGAGATTCTGTATAAATTTAACATGCCTTATTGCTTAACAATTTCATTGCTCTAGAAATGCACACCACTTCTGTGGTTGTATTTTTAATGGTCTTTTAACTTACTACGCTACGTTTAATGCTTCTAAGTGTGTGCCTCAAGATCTTTTTGCTCATCTAACCAATTTTTCAAGGAGTGTATGGCTTAGTAATTCATCGCCTCAAAATATACAACCTCACAATTAACGGCTTTGAATTTGATTTGGTTTGTACACCTTCAATTTCATTAACGTATTCTTGTATTTTTGTAGCAATTCAACAACCTTGCATCATTAAATAATAAAGATACTGATAAGGCTCAATCTTTGTTGTCAGTGCTTGCTGGCAAATGGATAGATATCCACAGTGATTTCGACCGAACGGCCTGCTGAGTAAATGGAGAAATCTTGCGTCTTTGGTCTGAAACTGGGGAATGCAGATACCGTTCTTTCAGTGTTTTACTGGAGACCCTGTAATGAGTGGGTCAGTCAAGGGAGGGAAAATATTTTTCCACGTCATTCACACTCATGACGCTGCTTATTTAAAGCAATACATCTGTTTAAATCAAAAAACGGTCTGTGATGCCATGCACGATGAACATAAAAGCAATTAAGTTAGGGTCATTTTGACATAAGAAATAATAAACCATATGGCCCGCAGGGTCTGTTCTGCCATTCAAAACGATCATGACTGATCTTAGGCTTCAACTCCGCTTTCCCCTCTGCTCCCATATCCCTTGACTCCCTGAGAGAATAGCTAGCCCAGCCTTAAATATATTCGATGATGGAGCATCCATTGCCTTCTTTTGGTAGAGAATTTCAAATAACCACAATCCATTGAATGAAGTCATTTCTCCTCATCTCACTACTAACTGATCGTCGCGTTATCCTGAGACTGTGCTCTCGTGTTTAGATTCCCCAGCCAGCGGAAATAGCCTAATAGTGTCCCCCCTGTCAACCCACTTCAGAACCATGCATGTTGCAATGAGATCACCTTTCATGCTTCTGAACCGCAGAGAATATAGGCCCAAATGACTTATTCTCTCATCATAAAACATCCCTGGGACCAGTGGATAGAACCTTTGCAGTACGGCTTCCAATGCCAATATATCCTACCTTAAATATGGAGACCATAACGGCACACAGTATTCCAGAAGTGGTCTCACCAAAGCCCTGTGCAATTGTAGCAAGACTTCTCTTCTTTATGCTTGCAATAAAGGCCAACGTGCCATTTTCTTCCTAATTGCTTGCTGCATCTACACGTTAACTTCCTGTGTTCCTTTTAGGAGCACAGCCAAGTCTCCCTGAACATTTTGTGGCAGGAATAACAAAAATTTGTAGCTTACTAATTTGTACGCCAAGTATTGTTATATTACTTTGTCAGTCGACTTTTTTTAAATCTATCTATTCATGAATGCATTTACTTGTTTTCCTTTCTGTCTAACTGTTTGTTTGCTTATCCAAATCTACTTATATCTACCAACACAGAAGCTTCCAGGGGTTAAGTTAAATCATGTTAGTCAGGAGTGTAAAGCGGGAAGAAAGGACTTATGTACCCCAAACGGCATTCAGTTCCATTTTCCCGCCATTGTGAAGCAGAATTCTCTCAGTAGTTGGTGAACGTTCAGTCATAGTGAATATCCTTGCAACGGATTACTTCTATCTTTTTGATGGGCTATCAATGCTTGCACTAATAGTAGTTGTATTGGAATTGTCAAAAAGCGGCTTAACTCATCCAATCAATGTTAAATGACGACAATAGCCTCAATAGTGGAAATATCGATCTCCAATCACCATTGAACAGGAACTGAAATGCTGCAATCCAGTTATAGGGAGCCGATCAGTAGAAAAGAGGACACTGTGGTGAAATAAATCAATCAAGTGAAATGTCTACGCAAAATAAGTTATTTAGGTACCTATCAAAACAATCCTGTCATATTCAGGAAGTTGTTCTACCAATCGTTCCAAAAGATCGCTGACCATCTAAAATTTACATCCTTAAACACTTGGTAAATATAATCAAGATGCGTGCTTTATTGAAAAGTTATATCAAACAGAGGGAATGATTCAGGATCTGTATGTTGTGGCTTATGTGACTAGAGATCCAAATCGTCGTTGAAATGTGCTGTTTCCACACATTATGGTTTGACTGAAAGCAAATACTCCACTGGCGATTAAGCATTTATGCACGGCGCTAGGAATAACATTCCTGCTTTATCGACTAGCTAGGGAAGTTGAAAGACACTTCTGTGGACAGTGAACTGCAGTTGTCTTCCTCTCAGGCCTTGGCGCGCAATCAATTTCCAGTTTTACATGTTTAAGGCAGTGGTTTTCAAACAATTTTATCTGAACAAACACTTTTCAGTGGATGAGTAATCATGGACTTACATCTAAATTATAAACACTACGATACCCATATGTGCTGCAGGTAATCAGTGTTTTCGTCATTCTTGTAAGAATGTTGTTATTTCGGTCCAGATGTCAATGAGATGGAAAAGGTTGCTTCTCACTGCAGATTCCCTCTATCCTTGGTGTGATACTCGACAACGCTACACTGAAATCACTCTCCAGTTCCAGCCATGGCCTGCACGTTGACTTCATTGCTCCAAGGCAGTAAATGATGCTCCCAAACTTATGCGGCTGGGATTGGTAGGAATATTTTCATTGCTTGTTTAACAACATTGGATTATTGTGCAGCTGCAGATGGACAAAACTGGGAAGTTCTGATGAAAGGTCACAGACCTGAAAATGTAACCCTGTTTTTCTCTCCAGAGATATTGCCAGACCTGCTGAATATTCCCAGCACTTTCTGTTCTGGCTCGGATGTCCAGCATCCGTAATAACATGCTTTTATAAAACTGGGTAGGTGTTGGTTCCAGAACTTTTACTGTCAGCCAGCTGTCACAGGGTAGTTACAGTAGCTTCTAATGCCCCTTTCCACATAGCCAACAAGTTGGCTTAGTAAATGTTGAAAAGGAATGCTGAACCCACTTGATGTTTGCATTTTCAAAATAAGCAGTAACATAATTTCAAAACTTCATTGCTTTCACACACTCATCTGTCATTGTGTTTGCCGACATGAACCCAGACAGTTGTCGGGATATATCTGAAATTCCATCGTTCGTTCTAATTTTTCAGATCAATGTTTTCCCTAAATGTTGCGATTTTGTCACTCATTTCAATTATAGCTGTACTGTCCCCTTATGTTGGTAGATTCAGTATAGTAAAACAGGTTAAAATGTTCGCACGGCATGAAAATTGCAAAGTCTATAATGGTCAGAGAAGTGTGCAGTGAATGCAGGATTGTGAGCAGAAATAAAACCCAGCAACACTTTATGAAGTACAAAAACACTTTGGAGAACTCTACTGCGATTTCCCTGTGAATGTTCGCATGCCCTTCCCTCATTTCTGAATGCAGCTTTACAAACAGACGTGAATTCATAGGCCCGGACTTCACTAAATTAACAGCTGTCGCAGCTACATTTAACTGCATATCGCAACTTGGAAGTCCGGAGTCCTTGGGTTCCCCATCAAGCACTGCTACCTCTCTTCAAACACGATTTTATCTGTTCCTTGATCTCATCCGGGTCTTCCAAACCTTGCATTATTTTTGCAAATATTCATATTATAGGGTATAAACCATTTCACGAAAAAAAGAATTAGTGGCCTGATGCACACACGCCCTGTTGGGCATTTCCAATTCGGGCAACGCAGCAGCGGCCAATTTCAATTTTAACCTCTACAGCTGTCATTTGTCACGTGATCCGGCAGCTCACCAACAGAACTAGCGCGTCACCTGCTGGTCAGATCAGTTTAAATGGGGAAAACAGCTCGAGCATTCAATGGTCTCTGTTTCCTCTTTCCTGACCATCCTCGTCGTCCCGTTTTCTCTGTCGAAACACACGAGGAAGCATATGTACTAACACCACAGACTTAGACACACATGCGTGCAGCCTCACAAACACACACAAGCTGACTCACTGTTACACACAGCCACCACCAGCATAGCATATGGACATTAACTGACTTTCCCAGACTCGTATATTCCACTTCATACAGACCTCCTTTCCTACGCATAACTTCCTGATAGTGCATTGGGCAGATTCTCGGCACTTATGTAGACAGCCCATCGTCACCTTTTGGCTAACTTCGAAGCTATTATGGTTCACTGAGGTCATTTATAGCCATACAACATTCCTCTCCCAATTACTAAATTTTATTTATTTACATTCCAGATTTACGCTGAGGTGAGATAAAATGCAGGGGAAAGAATGCGTACCTGTAGAACATTATAAAAATTCGCTGTAATTCCTTACTTTTCATGTCGCATGATAAACAGGTAAACTATTTCTTGGTTCCGTTCGAGATCAGAACATGGATCTCCTCTCAAATCCCCGTTGGGAGACTACATGTATAGGAATTGTCTCGACCTCGAGCTCAGCATTCCCATGCCTGGGGATCAGCTGGAGTCACTGCGGATCATCATGAAGGATGAGAGTTTCCTGGACCAGACGCCTCAAGATGTGGTCGACATCCAAGCCAGGCATGTTGAGGACAGAGTATGAGCAAGCAGCTGCAAGAGTAGGAAGAGTTAGGAGGTGCTTGAGTCTTTGGAGCGTGTGCCAATCTCAAACTAGTATGTAGGATTAGATACATCTGGAATTGATAACATTTGATGGAGTGCAATGGGCAAGGGACTGCATAGGAGCAAAGAGCAAAAATCTACTCGTTGTTCGAGATTCCATAGTTAGAAGCACAGGAATGCGCTGTTGTCATCGTGATTGTGTCTCTTGTGGTGTGGTGCCACCCTGGGGTCAGGGCAATATTGCAGTAGTGGCTTCTGAATATTCTGCAGGGGCAGGGAACGAGCCAGAAGTTATGGTACACATCGTTTCTCACAACATACGGAGGATGGGTGTTGAGGTCCTCTTGTCAGACTGCAAGAGCTAGAGAGTTAGTTTAAAAGTAAGGCCTCGAAATTAACAAGCCTTGGATTACTCCCATGGTTACGTACTGGCAGGAGTAAAACATATGAAGCTCGGTGGGATCAGTGGTTGGCTTGAGGAATGGTGCAAGAAGGGGGGTGGGCTTCTGGTTCCTAAGTAGGAGGCACATGTTCAAAAGGAATTGGTTGCACCTCAACAGGAGTGGGACCAATGTCCTCGTGGGTAGGTTCACTCGTGTGGTTTTGGAGCATTGAAACTAAATTGCCAGGAGAATAGGCAGCAGTATACCGAACAATAAACGTTGAATTAAAGTACAGAAAGAAACGAGAATGCTGGCCAGTGCTAGAGAAGAGGTAGTACTATCATCGATAGAAGTACACTAATGACTACGAGGAATTCAAGGACAGTTTGACAATGCATGTAACAAACGCACAGTGTGTTACGAATAAGCTGTTGTGCTGCAAGTGCAAATGGTCATGTCGAAATATGATGTGGTGGTCGTAAGGAAAACTTAAAATAATGAAGAATGGGTGCTTAATATCCATGGGGAAAGACAGTGGTGTAGTGATAATGTTACTGAGCTAATAATCCAGAGGCCCGGGCTAAGGTTTTGGTAGCATGTTTTCAAATTTAGATTCAATGAATGTGAACAAATTAAAACAAAACAATCTGGAATCGAACGTTAATCTCTGTAATAGTGTGATGAAGCTATCATCGATTGCTGTAAAAATTCATAGACACCTAATTCATGAATTCCCCTTTGGTGAAGGAAATCTGCTGTCCTGGTCTTGGATGCAACAATGTGCGTGGAACATAGGGCATCGTAATATAGAACCTAATAGTTCAAGTCGGCCTTTCGGCCATTCTAGCCTGCTCCGTCATGATATGACTATGGTCTCAACTCCACATTCCTGTCCACCCAATAACCCTTGGCCCCCTTGTCAATCAAAAAAGCTATTTAACTCAGTCTTGAATAAATTCAATGACAGTCTCCATTGCTTTCTGGGGATGAAAATTCCACAGACAAACGACACAGTGTAAAAGCAAAACTCCTCATCTCCTTTTCAAAAGGGATACCTCTTATGTTTAAACTTCATCCCCTAGTTCTAGTCTCCCTGACAAGAGGAGCCATAATCCTGTATTCACTCAAATGAGCATGTCGGAATATGATGTGGTGGCAATAATGCAAATGTGGTTTAAAATGGTGAGGACTGGATTCAAATTTTGCAGTAAAAATAGGGAAGGAAATAGGTGAGATGGGGAGCAGATTCGGGAAAACATTGTGGTGCTGGAAATATAAGGTGCATTTGAAGGTAAAAAGACTGAATCCATTTGGCTGCAGATGTGAAGTAAAACGCACACGATCGCGAGACTGTAGGCTTCAAAATATTGTGATAGGGAGGTGCTAATCTGCAGAAAAATCACACAGAAGTGCAAGAAATATAGAGAGGATGTTATAACGGACAGTATTCTTAAATTTCAATTGGCATAATGCGAGAGAAACGGATAAGGCAGGGGAGGTATTACTCAAATGTATTTCTTGATCAGAATGTTATTGATCCACTGGGAAGAAGCATTGCAGCATCGGATGCCGGGAAGTGAGGTGGGCCAAGTGGACCACGAGTCTGTGGGGAAAACGTGAGTAAGAATGATCACAGTACCATAAGGTTGAGCTTATTAATGGGAAAAAAACAACAAAAGTTCTGAAGCAGAATTTATAAATTGCAAGATGGCTAACTTCAATGGGATAAGAGGGCATGCAGCCAGATGAAAATGTAAGCAAATAATGTATTGGAATAATTTAACAGAACAATGGGTTCTCTTTAAGGAGGAGTTGCTTCAGGTGCAGAATAGGTATTTTCCAATAAGGGCGAAAGACAGGGGAAGCAAAGCCAGGATCACTAGGGTGTCGAGCTAGAGAATATAGCAAAACAAAAAAAAAAGGCATGTGATGCATGTCACGTGAATTCATCAAGCGAGAACAAGACCATATAACACATGTTAAGAGGAGTAAAGAGGAAAATAAGACTGGAAAACAATGAATATGAGACTAGAATGGCAATTAACAGGAAAAGGACCAAAAGGAAACTTCCACCAGCATGTGTATATTAAGTGGGTAGCAGGAGGTGCGATTGGGAGCCTAATAGGGCGAAAAAAGTGCTATGCTTGCATGCACAGTGCAAGGCTGGTGTACTAAATGAATACTTTCTGTCGATGTTTACGAAGGAAGCGGATGCTGATAAAGCATCTGTCGAAGCAGAGATGGTAGAAGTAATGGATGGAGTGAAAATTAAGAAGCAGGATGCACTGGAAGGCTGGCTATGCTTAGAAAGGATAAGCCGTTTGATCCGAGTGGCTTGCATGCCAGGTTGATAAGGAAAGTGGACGTTGTGACAGTGGATGTGCTTGACATAATCTCCCAATCTTTCCTAGACACCGAAGATGTGCGAAAGGATTGAAGAATTGCAAATATGGAACCCTTATGGAAAAAAGGGTTTATGTGTACTCCTAGTAATTACTGACCAATCACTTTAAGTTCAGAAGTGGGTAATATTTGAGAAAAAAATAATCAGGGGAAAGATTCACAGGCACTTGGCGAGGTTTGAAATAATTACGGAGAGACAACACTGATATGTAACGGGCAGAACGTGTTTGACTGATGTAATTCCATTTTTGATGAAGTAATAGATAAAGTTGATAAAGGGAAGCAACGTATGTTGTCTACAGGGATGTAAAGTGGGCGTTTGACAAAGTAAAACATAAAAGGGTGGTTAACAAAACTGAGGCTCATGGAATGCGATAGTCTGTGACAGCTTGGATAAAATATTTGCTGAAGAAATGGAAACAGCGAACTATGGTTAATGTTTTCTTTTTCAGAAAGGTATCTGTGGACAGTGGTGTTCCCCAGTGTTCTGTTTTATTTATTTGTCTATTGCCGATGATACCAACAATAAAGATCTGGCAAAGAGACAGCATGATGCAAGTGGACTTCAAAGTGACATATATAGGCCAGTAGAATGGGCGGCCAAGTGGAAGATTGAAATTAATAAGAAGTAAGTTTGAAGTGCTGAATTTGGGCAGAAGGGATCAAAAGGCGCAATATCGACATACCTGAACCATTCTAAAATTGTGCAGGGACAGAGAGTTCTTTGGATTCTTGAGCACAATTCCTTAAAGGGGGCAGGATGTACTGGAAGAATAGTTGACAATGCATACAGGATCTTGGGCTTCAGAAAAATAATTTTTTTGCAAAAGTAGAGTTGTTATACTGAACCTTTCTAAACCTCCATTTCTGCCACAGCGAGAGTATTGAGTCCAGTTTTGGTCCCCACACGTTAGGAAGGAGATAACGGTCGTCGAGAGGCTGTCGAGTAGTTTGATGAGAATAGTCATAGGGATGAGTGATTTTAACAAGATTAAGAATCCCAGAATTACAGAGTTGTTACTGAACCGATGGTCTCTGCACAGGATCTGCAAGTAAAAAAATCACTTTGCGTCATTCCATTACCTTCCGCCCATGCATTGCACATTCCTCATTTTCATACAAATATCTATTTTCTTTTGAATACATCGACAGAACAGGCCTCCACCACACTTTCTGTTAGTGCATTCCAGATCCCAACCACTTTCTGAATAACCCAAGAGTTTCCTCATGGCGCCATTGCTTCTTTTGCCAATTACTTCACATCCGCGTCCGCTCGTTCGTGATCATTTCACGAGTTGGAACAGTTCTTCGCTTTCCACTCAGTCCAGATTTCTCAGGATTTTGAATACCTCTATCAAATCTCCTCTCAGCCTTCTCTTCTCCAAGGAAAAATCTTCCCAACTTTTCAAATCTGTCTTTGCAAATGAAGTTTATTTTTTCGTTTCATGGGATGTGAGTATTGCTGGGTAGGCTGGCATTTATTGCCCGTCGTTAAGTGCCGTTGACAAGGTGGTGGTGAGTTGCCTCCCTGAACCTCTGCAGGACATGTTGGATATGTACAAACACGTTGCGATTAGGAAGGGAATTCCAGAATTTTGACCCAGCGGCAGTGAAGGAACGGCAATATAGTTCGAAGACAGGGTGGTATATGGCATGAGGTGAACTTGCAGGTGGCGATGTTCCCAAACATCTGCTGCCCTTGGCCTTCTAGGTGGTAGAGTTTGCGAGTTTGGAACGTGCGGCCTGAGTTGCCTTGGTGCGTTGCTGCAGTGGTTCTTGTAGATGGTACACACTGCTGCCACTGTGAGTCCATTATGGCGGGAGTGAATGTTTGTGGACAGGCTGCCAATCAAGCGGGCTGGTTTGTCCTGGATAGTGTCGAGCTTGTTGAATGTTGTTGGAGCTGCACCCATCCAGGGAAGTGGAAAGTTGTCCGTGTTTCCTCGAGTATTTTGCAGGACAACTTAAACATTTTTGACATAACTGCATCGATGAAGTACTTGAAACAGTCACGCTGCAGAAGCTTAACTGGACGTTTAATCAAGGTTTTTGTTGTCGAACCGTTAGATACAAATACATTTCCACTCACTTATCGTGTAATCTTTTGCAAATGTATTTGCAAAGCTTGCAGCAAAGATGCACTGCCTTTTTAATGTCATTTCCTGTTTACTGCGGTGTGAAGGACGCTTTGTGCGGTCAGCTGTTTGGTCAGCTTCGGTTTTCACCGACAATGGTAAGCGTGACAAACCAGACATGAATTAAGTTGATGATGGTTGTGACGAGAATAGAAACGAATGAAGAGAAAAATGTCATTCTGCCACTCGAGCCAGATCTGCAGTTTATGTAGATCATGGGTGGCCTGTGTTTCACTCCATTTCGGCCCCCGCACTCTCTCCCCCTCTTAGTTACCTTTCGCATGAAAATCTTACCCTTGGAAAATGTGTCACTCTAAGTCTTGCAATCCCCTGTTCTCCGTGAACATTTGCATCATTTTGGGGAGATAGGTACAGAGCTTTGCTATCATATAAATGGAAAGTTATTTGCTGATTTCTCTCCAGACTTGCTGGGCTCTAATTTTAAAATTACCTTCCGGGAGAGGAACGAAGCTCTTCCAGCGCGCCGGCGTTTTGAAAAAAAAAGTAAAGTGACGTTAGAGGAGAGCTGCAAGTTGATTGGTTGGTGTGCAGCGGCTGTTGGAATATCTTAAAAAAGGGAAAGTGTTTTTATTGGGAAAAAACCACTGGTGATAAGATAAGTACTACCAAAGTGTTTTATTTTTAAGGACATTAGATTGGAGTGGGTCAACAAGGCTTCTAGTGTAATTAGTATTTTTTAATTAAAACTAATTACTAATTAAAAACTAATTCACCTAAGTGTAATTCATGACAGGAGAGCTCAGCCCCGTGATATGTTGTTCCTGCACTATGTGGAAAATCAGAGATACTTCCAGTGTCACTGACAGCCATGTGTGCAGGAAGTGTATCCATCTGCAGCGACTGGCGACCCGCATTACGGAGCTGGAGCTGCGAGTGGATTCATTGTGGAGCATCCGCGATGCTGAGGACGTCGAGGATAGCACGCTTGGTGAAGTGGTCAAAACGCAGTTAATGGCTGCACAGGCAGAAAAGAGATGGGTGACCATCAGACTAGTAGTAGGTGCAGGCAGGTAGTGCACGTGTCCCCTGTGGCCATCACCCTTTCAAACAGCTATACCGCTTTGGATACTGCTGGGGGGATGACCTCCCAGGGGAAAGCAGCAACAGCCAAGTTCGTGGCACCACGGAGGGATCTGCTGCACAGCAGGAGACGAAAAGGGTTGGAAGAGCTATAGTGGTCGGGGATTCTATCGTAAGGAGTGCAGATAGGCGTTTCTGCGGCCAGAAACGAGCCTCCAGGATGGTATGCTGCCTCCCTGGTGCTAGGGTCAAGGATGTCTCAGAGTGGCTGCAGGAAATTCTGAAAGGGGAGGGTGAGCAGCCAGAGTTCGTGGTCCATATTGGTACTAATGACATGGACAAGAAGAGAGATGAGGTCCTGCAAAATGAATATAGGGAGTTAGGCAAAAGGTTAAAAAGCAGGACCTCTAGGGTTGTAATCTCAAAATTACTCCCTATGCCACCTGCAAGTGAGGGTAGGAATAGGAAGATTAGGCAAATGAATGCGTGGCTGAAGAGCTGGTGTATGCGGGAGGGCTACAGTTACTTGGATCATTGGGATCTATTCTGGTGCAGAGGTGACATGTACAAGAAGGGCGGGTTGCATCTATACTGGAAGGGGACCAATATCCTTGTGGGGAGGTTTGCGAGCACTTTTCGCGAGGGTTTAAACTAGTCTTGCAGGGGCTGTGACCCAAAGTAAAAATCTCGCAGATGAGATAGTTGAGGTAAACGTCGAGGTTAAAGCAAGCAAGTCCTGTAGGCAGGCTGGGCAGGGGCAGGACAGGGAGTGTGGAAGCTCTGGTAGGCTAAGCTGCATTTGTTTTAATACAAGAAGCCTTACAGGAAGGCAGATGAACTCACAGCATGGATTGGTACAGGGGATTGCAATATTACAGCTCTAATGGAAACGTGGTTGAGGGATGAGCATGACTGGTCGATGAATGGTCAGGGGTACCAATCCTTCCGGCGTGGCAGAGGCGGAGGCAACAGAGGAGGGGTGTTGCAGTATTGATTAGGGTAGGACATCACGGCAGTACTTAGAGCGGATATCCCGGGGGGAATGTCCAGCGAGGCCATATGAGAAGAACTTAGAAATAAGACAGGGGTGATCACTTTGATGGAATTATACGATAGCCCACCCACCAACCCCGACACCCCCTCGCCCCGCCAAGAGTCAGAGGGAAATTGAGGAGCATATATGTAGGGAAATCACAGATAGGTGTAGGAATTATAGCATTAAAATAGTAGGTGATTTTAACTTCCATAATAATGACTGGCACATGCTTAGTGCCAAGGGATCAGATGGGGAATAATTGTTAAGTGCGTCCAGGAGAGTTTTCTGTCGCAGTATGTGGATGGCCCTACTGGAGAAGGGGCTAACCTTGACCACCTCTTAGGAAATGAGGATGGGCAGGTGGTTGATCTGTCAGTGGCGGAGCACTTTGGCACCAGTGACCATAACTCTATTAGCTTCAACATCGTTATGGAAAAGGAAGGGACTGGTCTGCAGGTTCAAATCCTAAATTGGGGAAGCCTAATTTCTATAGCATCAGACAGGAACTCTCAAAAGTTGAATGGGAGAGGCTGTTTACAGGTAAAGGGACGTCTGGCAAGTGGAAGGCTTTTAAAAGTGAGATAGGAAGAGTTCAGATGGAAGGGCAAGGCTGGCAAGTTTAGGGAACCTTGGTTGACGAGGGATATTGAGGGTCTGGTCAGGACAAGGAAGGAGGCATATGTCAGGCATAGGCAGCTGGGATCGAGCGAGTCCCTCCAGGAGTATAGGGGATGTAGACTAAACGTAAGGAGATTAGGAGGGCAAAAAGGCGCCAAGAGTTTTCCCTGGCAGATAAGATAAAGGAGAATCGTAAACGATTCTATAAGTATGTTAAGAGTAAAAGGATAGCTAGAGAGAGGGAAGGTCCCCTTAAGGATCAGTGTGGCAATCTATGAGTGCAGCCACGGGAAATGTGCGAGGTCTTAAATCAATATGTCTCGTCCGTATTTACTGTGGAGAAGGTCATGGAAGGTACTGAGTTTCAGGGAGGGAACAACGATATCCTGGAGCATATCAACATTGCAAAGGAAAGGTGTTGGAGGTTTGGAATCGCATTAAGGTGGATAAATCGCCAGGGCCTGACCAGATGTATCCTAGGATGCTATCGGAAGCAAGGGAGGAGATTTCTGGGGCCCTGGCAGAGATTCATGTATCATCGTTCGCCACGGGTGATGGACTGGAAGACTGGAGGATAGCTAATGTTGTGCCGTTATTGAAGAAGGGCAGCAGGGATAAGCGAGGGAACTGCAGGCCGGTGAACCTTACATCAGTGGTGGGAAATTTAATAGAAGGGATTCTGAGAGGCAGGTTTTATATGCATCTGGAAAGGCATGGTCTGATGAGGGATAATCAGCATGGCTTTGTGCGTGGGAAACCAAGTCTCACGAATTCGATTGAGTTTTTCGAGGAGGTGACCAAGAGGATTGACGAGAGCAGGGCGATGGACGTTGTCTACATAGACCTTAGCAAGGCCTTTGACAAGGTCCCGCATGGTAGGCTGGTCCTGAAGCTTCGAACACATAGATCCGCGCTGAACTAGCAAATTGGATACAAAATTGGCTTGGTTAACTTGGATTTGAATGTAAGGGGCATGATTAGTAAGTTTGCAGAGGACACGAAAATTGGGGGTTTAGTGGACAGTGAAGACGGTTGTCCAAGGCTACAACAGGATATAGATCAACTGGGAAAGTGGGCAAGGGAGTGGCAAATGGAATTTAACGCATACAAGTGTGAAGTGATGCATTCTGGGCAGTTAAACCAGGGCAGTACATATACAGTGAAAGACAGGGCCCTGCGGAGTGTTCTTGAGCTGAGAGACCATGGGGTGCAAGTACATAGTTCCCTCAAAGTGGCAAAACAGGTAGAAAGGGTGGTAAAGAAGGCGTATGGCATGCTTGCTTTCATCAGCCGAGGCATTGAGTACAAGAGTTGGGACGTCATGTCACAGTTGTACATAACGTTGGTTGGGCCGCATTTGGAGTACTGTGTGCAGTTCTAGTCGCCGCACTGCAGGGAAGAGGTGATTGAGCTGGAGAGGGTGCAGAAAAGATTCACAAGAATGCTGCCTGGTTTGGAGGGCTTGAGTTATAAAAACAGATTGGATAGGCTGGCTCTATGTTCCCTGGAGCAAAGGAGGCTGAGAGGGGACATGGTAGAGGTATATAAAATTATGAGAGGCAAAGATAGAGCAGCTAGCCAGAGTCTGTTTCCCATGGTAGGGGTGAATAAAACTAGAGGGCATAGATTTAAGGTGAGAGGGAGGAGGTTTGAAGGGGATCAAATGGGCAATTTTTTCACAATAAGAAAAGTGGGTATCTGGAATGAGCTGCCCGAGCAGGTGGTGGAGGCAGGAACTGGAGCGACATCTAAGAGGCATCTAGACAGATACTTGAATGAGCAAGGCATGGAGGGATATGGGATTAATGCAGGCAGGTGGGATTGTATAGATAGACATTACAGTCGGCATAGATGTGGTGGGCCTAAGGGCTTGTTTCTATGCTGTACGACTCTATGACTCTATGACATCCACTCATTGCTAATTACACACAGAGCGGAACTCGATTCTCCGTAGATGACTTATCAAATACATTAAAAATGTTAAACACGTTGATTAAGTCATATTTGCGAACTCAACAGTTTATCATAAAGTGTGTGATGCATCAAGGTAAATGAAAGGAAGCGTGGAACATATTAGCTGCCAAAATGGAGTAGTTGTCCTTGCAGGCAGAGGCACATGATGGAGTGCAGTGCTTCTGTTGCTTTTTGTTGTTGGCTCAGGGCTATCCATGGCGTCAGCTGAGGTACTCATATTATCAGTATGAGGTTGCGTCAAATGTTTCTCCATTTCAAAGTAAGTTACTCACATATTATCAGTAATTAGCTTTTTTGCGTGTCTTTTTGTTGAACAGAAGTATACAGCTGCCAGAAATGGCGGCAAATGCGAAATGTGTTCAAAGAGGTATATTTCTATTGACTTTTGTTTGCTCTAAATGGCACCCGTGAGCCTTTTGTGGAGCTTTCAGGCACAGTAAACAAGAGCATGTTGTTTTGATTTTAACAGTCTGTCTCGGAAGCAGGGCTGACCGGTGGTACAATAATGCCCTGGGTGAAATGTTACTTTGCCTCACTTGCTCTCAGTTTAAGTAAGCCGTACATAAAATATTGGAGAACTTGCATTCTATCATTCAAGGGTGAACGTATCTGGGCCCAACTACCAGCCTTGTATCTGTGGGTCCTTCTGCCGATCTGTGGGCCGCTCCCAGAACTCATCCATTTGTGCTCCTCTCCTAGATGAGGCAGCTGATGCACGCTGAGCTGCAGATAGGGCGAAGCACATTGCGGCCCAGCACCCAGGCTCACACGAAGCCCGCCTCTGGCCTCCGCGCAGCGTCTAAAATTCCAACTGGACCCTCGGTGCAGGCAGAACTCAGTATGAGTATAACGACCCCTACGTAAGACAGCCCGTGCACACTGACATTTGAGGAGGGGTAGTGACACAACTCGTGATGTATCGAGGCAGAAATCCAAACTGGAATAGACAGACAGGAAGAGAGAAAGGTGAATATAGAGACATTCACATACTGTACTATTACCATCCCTGGTTATGTATAGTCCAACCAGCAGGACAGAAATAAACAGATGCACTGTTATACCACGGAGGTGAGATAAAAATGAAGAAGAGACTATAATAGTGATCACGTTCTATGAACTGAGCTAGAAACAGAAACGGTGATGGAGACAGAGATGGAGATAAAGGTAGTCATAGAAATCAAGATACAAATTGAGATGGATAGTGAAGTGATAGAGATGACAATGCAGGACACTTGAGAACGGAATTGCTTTTGAGGGAAGGACTGTGATGGAGCTATGGATAAATGGAGATCGAGACACAATTTGGCATAGACAGAGACTCAGAACAACGATGAATATAGAGGCAGTCCTAGACAAAAGGAAGTGAAAGAGACGGTCCCGATGTAGGCAGTAATTGTTTGAAATAGTGATAGTGATATCGCTGGGGTAGTTGTACACTGGCAACGAGTGGGAAGGTTGCTTGGCAGCCATAAATGTGTTTTGCTCAAGCGACAGAACTTACAAAGCAGCATTAATCATTTACAGTTTCCGTGGTAATAAAGCAAATCTATCATGCATAAAGCGTCTGTCATGAACTCATGGCATGCCATTTCGATTCAGAAACAATGCATTGCTTTGGAATTGCAATGGGACTTTCAATGTAAGTAAATTCACCAGATTAAAAAAAATAATTCATTCCTGGGGTGGCCGTCGCTGGCTGGGCCAGAATTTATTGCTTGTCCCTAATTGCCCTTGAGAAGGTATTGGTGAGCTGCTTTCTTCAACCAATGCAGTCCATGAAAGGTAGGTACACCTACAGTGCTGTTAGGAAGGGAGTTCCTGCATTTTTGATCCAACGACAGTGAAGCAACGGCGACATAGTTCCAAGTCAGGATGGTGTGTGGCTTGGAGCCGTACTTCCAGGTGGTGGTGTTCCGACGCATCTGCTGACCTTATGTTTCTAGATGGGAGAGGTCACCGGTTTGGAAGGTGCTTCCCGACTCGACTTGATCCGTTGCTGCAGTGCATCTTGAAGATGGTACCCACTGCTGCCACTGTGTGTCGGTGGTAAAGGGAGTGAATGTCTGTGGACGGGGTGCCAATCATGCGGGCTGCTTTATCCTGGATGGTGTCTAGATTCTTGAGTACTGTTGCAGCAGCACCCATCCAAGGAAGTGGAGAGTATTCCATCACACTCCTGGCTTGTGCCTTGCAGATTGTGGACAAGCTTCGGGGAGTTAGGAGGTGAGTTAATGAGCGCAGGAATTCCATTTTCCGATCTGTTCCTGTAGCGACGGTACTTATATGACTACTCCAGTTCAGCTTCTGGTCAATGGTAAGCCCTAAGATGTTGATAGTGTTGGATTCGGCGATTTCAATGCCGTTGAATGTCAAGGGAAGATGGTTAGATTCTCTCTCGTTGGAGATGGTCATTGTCTGGCACTTGTGTATGCGAATGTTACTTGCAATTTGTCAGCAGAAGCCTGGAAAAGAGGCGTCATGACACGGCAATGATACCAACTGCACGATAATGTCAGATATTCAATTCAAATGTTTTGAAATGTAACAGCTACCTTACCGTTTTAATCAGAACTTAGTACAATGCTAGATCTAAGCGCGCTTGGTGAAGGAAACAACATATTTTGCTTTCTATGAGTCTCTCTCTGACTGAAAGATCCAACCCACTGAGCACTGTTTCCAAACTGCATAGTTTATTTTTGTTTGTGCAATTCATTTGTCTTGCTTAAAGAAAATGCTTCGAAATTTCATTTTTTTGTAGTTTTCTTAATATAAATTAACGGTTGTATGCACTTCTAATTGCAGCATTGGCTCGGTGGTAAGTTTCATTCCCGACTTTTGCTAACGATGCCGAAATTCACGTTTATTCGTTCTGTTTCCCCATGCCAATCTTTGCCCAAATCTTTGACTCGTGATTTCATGTAGAACAAGCACGGTTCGTCTTGGCAACCTGCCATAATTTAAAGTTAGACACTCAGAAGCATGCAGAAAAGAGAGAGAGAAAGCAACAAATACTGAGTCAGAGGCAGTAATGAGAAAGAACAATAGAGAGAGAGGGAGTGAGATAATAAATTACAGGGGGAAAGAGGCAGATATGCACAGGGAGTAACAGAATCAACGGGATGCAACAGCAAACAGAGACAGAGTGATAACACCAGAAGGGGTAATAAGGAATGGCAGAGACATAGACATAGATTAACCAACAAACTAGGCATAGACACGGGGGCATATAAAGCGAGAGATATACAGACTCAAATGCGGACGCTGACCTGGACATAGAGAAGGATAGAGTGAGATCTTCCAACAGATGAACAGATATAGAGTCAGAAAGAGTAACTTTCTGGGAGGGAGGGAGAGACGGTGAGCAAGAGAGAGTGAGAAAGGTGCAGAAAGAGCTAGAGAAAGGAAAACCTTCAGGGAGACAAAAATACAGAAAGACAGAGGAATAGTCAGAGCGATAGTTTTTATTTCAGTTATTCCTTGATGTAAAGTGTGCCTGGTTGGCAAATCCAATAGTTTTCTGCCCATCTCTAATTGCTGTTAACAACTGACAGACTTGCTCAGCCATTTCAGAGTGCAGGTAAGAGTGACCACAATACTGTGGGTGGGGAGTCACATGTAAACAGACCAGGTATGGATGGTAGATTTCCTTCATTAAAGGATATTATTGAAGCAGTTGTTTTTTTTTTAAGGACAATTGTTGATAGCTTTCAACTCCCGATATTATGAAACAATTGAATTTACATTCCACAGGCTGCCGTAGCTGCATTTAAGCCGATGTCCCTTGACAGTGGCCTGGGCTGCTAGATTAAAGGTTCTGGGACATTACCACTAGACCACTGTCCGCAGATGCCAAACAGTTTGTGACAAAGAGCAGGGAGACAGAGATAGCGAGAGAGTGACAATGAAATGAATTAAATGGAGACAAAAACACAGAGGGATGAAGCAGCAGTGTTCACGGCAACTCGCCTTCACTACAGTCAGTTTTTGTTTTGTTATTTTCTAGTGTCAATCAGAAAGCATAAAGTAAGGTGTTGGCATGATATTATTTCCAACTGCTACCTGTCAGTGAATTAAAAAAAGCCGAAGGGAAAACAGTTCCAATATTATAATTTACCCTAAACCTATACCTTAAGAATTATCTGGCAGCGAACTTTATAGAAATTTGTAGCAGTACATCTTCACTCTAAGTTTCATTCGCAGTTTGCTCGAATTGCAACAGGAAATCGTGTGTTGTTAGTGCTTCCACTAATATTTTGCAATATAACCTAAATACCGCATTGTTGACATGACTGCATTAATGTAGTACTTGAAGCAGTCACGCACCGGAAGCTTAATTGGATGGTTAATCAAGGTTTTGGTCGTCGAACAGTTAGATACAAATACAATTCCACTCACCTACAGTGTAATCTTTTGCAAATGTATTTGCAACGCTTGCAGCAAAGATGCACTGCCTTTTTAATGTCATTTCCTGTCGACTGCGGTGTGAAGGACGTTTTGTGTGGTCTGCTGTTTGGTCAGCTATGTTTTCACCGACAATGGTAAGCCTGACAAACCAGACATGAGTAAAGGTGATGATGGTTGAGACGGGAATAGAAGCGAATGAAGAGAAAAATGTCATTCAGCCACTCGAGCCTGATCTGCAGTTTATTTAGATCATGGGTGGTCTGTTTTCCACTCCATTTCTGCCTCCACCCTCCTCCTCCGCATATTTCCCTTTCACATCACAATCTTACCCTTGAAATATTTATCAATCTAAGTTGAAGTCCCCTATTGTCCGTGAACTTTAGTATCATTTTGGGAAGATAGGTACAGAATTTTGCTTGCGTGTAAGTGGAAAGATACTTGCTGAATTCTCTCCAGACTTGCTTGGCTCCAATTTTAATATGACTTTCACTCATTGCTAATTCCACACACAGAGTAACTCGATTCTCTGTAGCTAACTAAACAGATCCATTAAAAAATGTTAAACACATGGATTAAGTCATATTTGTGAACTCAACAGTTTATCATAAAAACGTGTGAGACCTGAAGATAAATCAAAGGAAGCGTAGAACATATTAGCTGCCAACACAGAGTAGTTGTCGTTGCAGGCTGAGGCACATGGTGGACTATCCAATCTCTCCTCATAGCTTAAATGTTCCATCCCGGACAACATCCTGGTGAATCGACAATTCACCCCCTCCAATGCAATCACATCCTTCCTATAATGTGGCGACCAGAATTGCACACAGTACTCCAGCTGTGGCCTTACCAAAGTTCTGTACAACTCCAACATGACCTCCCTGCTTTTCTAATCTGGGCCTCGATTGTTAAAGGCAAGTGTCCCATATGCCTTTTTCACCATCCCATTAACCTGCCCTTTTGCCTTCAGAGCTCCATGGACAAACACGCCAAGGTCCCTTTGTTCCTCAGAACTTCCCAGTGTCAGGCCATTCATTGAATACTTCCATGTCGCATTACTCCTTCCAAAGTGTATCACCTCACACTTTTCAGCGTTAAATTCCATCTGCCACTTTTCTGCCCATTTGACCATCCTGTCTATATCTTCCTGTAACCTAAGACACTCCACCTCACTGTTAACCACTCAGCCAATCTTTGCGTCATCCGCGAACTTGCTGATCCTACCCCCCACATAATCATCTATGTCGTTTATATAAATGACAAACAATAGGGGACCCAGCACAGATCCCTGTGGTACGCCACTGGACAATGGCTTCCAGTCACTGAAACAGCTGTCTGTCATCACTCTCTGTCTCCATACAGCGAAGTCAACTTTGATTCCACCTTATCAATTTACCTTGCATCCCATGTGCATTTGCTTTCTTGATAAGTCTCCCATGTGGGACCTTGTCAAAGGCTTTGCTGAAATCCATGTAAACGACATCAACTGCACTACCCTCATCTAGACACCTGGTCACATGCTCAAAAAATTCAATCAGATTTGTTCGGCATGATCTCCCTCTGGCAAAGCCATGCTGACTATTGCTAATCAAATTTTGCCTCTCCAAGTGGTTAGATTCCTTCAGAATTTTCTCTAATAGTTTCCCTACCACTGACGTGAGACTCACTGGTCTGTAGTTCCCTGGCTTATCTCCACATCCTTTCTTAAATAGTGGGACCACATTAGCTGTTCCCCAGTCCTCTGGCACCTCCCCCGTGGCCAGAGAGGAATTAAAAATTAGGGTCAGAGCCCCTGCAACCTCCACCCTCGCCTCCCACAGCATCCTGGGACACAAATCGTCCGGACCTGGAGATCTGTCTATTTTTAAGCCTTCCGAAACCTCCAATACCTTGTCACTCCCGATGACAATTTGCTCAAGAACCTCACAGTCTTTCTCTCTAAGTTCCATATCTACATTCTCTTTCTCTTGGATGAAGACATATATGAAGTATTCCTTCAACACCCTATCAATGTCCTCTGACTCCACCCATAAATTTCCCCCTTGGTCCCTAATGGGCCTATTCTTTCCCTGGTTATCCTCTTCCCATTGATATACTTACAGAACATCTTGGGATTTTCCTTACTTTTAACAGCCAGAGCTTTCTCATATCCCCTCTTTGCTCTCCTAATTGCTTTCTTAAGCTCCATCCTGCACTTTCTGTACTCCACTAATGTTTCCATTGATTTGTTCTCCTTGTATTTGCCAAAAGCTTCTCTTTTCCTTCTCATCATACCCTGAATGTTTCTGGTTATCCATGGTTCTCTGGGCTTGTTGCTCCTACCTATTATCCTAGAGGGAACATGTTGGGCCTGCACCCTCCCCATTTTCTTTTTGAGTGCCGCCCACTGCTCGTCTGTAGATTTCGCAATAAGTAACTCTTTCCAGTCTACCTTGGCCAGATCCTGCCTTATTTTACTAAAGTTCGCTCTCCCCCAATCCAAATACTTTTTTTGCAACCTGTCTATTTCTTTCTCCATAACAATCTTAAATTGTACCATGTTGTGGTCGCTATCGCCAAATTGGTCCCTCACCAACACACATCAACCACCTGTCTGGCTTCATTCCCCAGAATTAGGTCCAGCACTGCACCCTCCCTTGTTGGATCCCCTGAATATTGAGCTAAAAAGTTCTCCTGTATACATTTTAAGAACTCTATTTCATTTAAGCCCTTAACACGATGACAATCCCAATTAATGTTGGAAAAGTTGAAATCACCTAATATAATTAATTACCCTATTACTTTTACACACCTCTGCAAATTGCGCAAATATTTGCTCCTCAGTTTCCCGCTGACTATCAGGGGGTCTACAATAAACACCTAGCAATCTGGCTGTCCCTTTTTTATTCCCAAACTCTACCCATAAAGCTTCATTTGATGCACCCTCCAAAAAATAATCTCTCCTTACTGCAGTAACTGACTCCTTAAGTAATATTGCAATGCCCCCTCCTCGGTTACCCCCTCCTCTGTCTTGCCTGAAGATTCTATATCCCGGGGTATTGAGCTGCCAATCCTGCCCCTCCCTCAACCATGTCCCTGTGATGGCTACTCTATCACAATTCCACGTGTCAATCATTGCCTTTAACTCATCCGTTTTATCTGCAATACTCCAGGCATTAAAGTAGAGGCCTTGCATCCTGTTCTTACTCACTTGAAACTTACTTCCACTGTATTCCCTATGACTTGTTCGCTTTCCTGTGTTTAGCAGTGTCCCTATTCTGTTCGGAGTCTGCATCCCCTCCCCCTGCCAAATTAGTTTAAATTCCTCCCAACAACACTAGCAAAACCGCCAGCAGGGATGTTAGTCCCCCTCTAGTTCAGATGTAGACCGTCCCGCTTGTACAAATCCCACCTTCCCCAGAAATGGTCCCAGTGGTCCCGGAAACTGAAACCCTCCTTCCTGCACCAACTCTTAAGCCACGCATTCATCTGTGCTATTCTCCTATTTCTATACTCGCTAGCACGTGGCACTGGGAGTAATCCAGAGATTACAAACTGGGAGGCCCTGCTTTTTAGTCTACTGCCTAACTCCCTGAATTCTTGATGCAAGACCTCATCCCTCTTTACACCTATGTCATTGGTACCAACATGTACCATGACGTCTGCCTTATCACCCTCCCCATTCAGGATGCCCTGCAGCCGTTCAGTGGCATCCCGGGCACTGGCACCAGGGAGGCAACACACCATCCTGGAGTCACGTTGACGGCCACAGTAGCGCCTATCTGTTCCCTTGACTATAGAATCCCCTATTACTATTGCACTTCCTCTCTTTCCCCCTTCCTGTGCAGGCAGGCTGCTTGCAGTGTCTGAAGCTTGGCTCTGTCCGCACTCCCTGGAGGAACCAGCCTCATCAGCCTCCTAAATGGAATACTGATTTGCAATCAGGACCCCTGGGGACTCTGAACTACCTGCCTTATTCCTTTGGACTGCCTGGTGGTCACCCATTCCCTTGCTTCCTCAAGTCTCTCCAGCTGCGGTGTGACCACCTCTCTGTACATGCTATCCACAATGCTCTCAGACTCGCGGATGCTCCACAGTGTTTCCAGCCGCCGTTACAACTCTGAAACCGAGCTTCCCAAGAGCTGCAGCTGGGCACAGTTTCTGCACACATGCTGGTCTCGGGGACTGACAATGTTCCCGGATTCCCACATGCAGCAAGAGGAGCAAATAACGGCTTCAAGCTCTCCTGTAATGATTAAACCCTTGAAATTTAAAACTTTAGAAGATTATAATTTTTCAAAAAAACAACAAAGTCTTGCTAAAACAATGACTTACAACTCAATTCACTTTGAAAATTACCTAGCAGGACTAACTCACCAGTCAGCTGTGCTGTTTGGAAACTGTCGATACCCTTCACTCTGAGGACAGGTAGAAAATGAAAGGACCTCCTCCCTCCCTCCTCACCGAACATCCTCAGTCACCAAACTTCCACTTTAACAATCTAATGCAACCCAAGACAGCACTCCAGTGCAAACAATGTCAGCACTGCAAAATGGCTCACTTTTATACTGACTGAATGTAGCCCCTGAAAACTGTTTAACGCCAATTCTGTAATTAACAAGGTGCAGCTGCAAGCAGGGCCTGAGGGGAACTCTGTTTAAAGCTGGTCTAAAACTCACCTTCCCCAACCCAAACAGCAACTGCTAAATTAATCTGCTAAATAAAAGACAGACTGGACTTAAGATAAAATTAACCCTTAATTATCCTCAGTCACCAAACTTCCACTTTAACACTCTGATGCTACCCAAGTCAGCACTCCAGTGCAAACAAGTTCAGATTCAGCTCCAGTACAGCTTCTGGTCAATGGTAAGCCCCAAGATGTAAATGGTGGGGGATTCGGCGATTGTAATGCCATTGAATGACAAGGGAAGATGGTTAGATTCTCTATCGTTGGAGATGGTCATTGTCTGGCACTTGTGTCATGCGAATTTTACTCGCAATTTGTAAGCACAAGCCTGGAAAAGAGGTGTCAAGACACGGCAATGATACCAACTGCACCATAATGTCAGATATTCAATTCAAATGTTTTGAAATGTAACAGCTACCTTACCGTTTAAATCAGAAATTAGTACAATGTTCGAATTCAGTGCGCTTGGTGAGGGAAACAACACATTTTGCTTTCAATGAGACTCTCTCTGATTGAAGTATCTAACACACTGAATACTGTTTCCAAACTGCATAGTTTAATTTTGTTTGTGCAAATCATTTGTCTTGCTTAACGCAAATGCTTCGAAAATTTATTTTTCGTCGTTTTCTTAATTTAAATTAACTTTTGTATGCACTTCTGGTTGCAGCATTGGCTCAATGATACGTTTCATTCCCGCTTTTTGCTAACAATGGCGAAATTCGCGTTTATTCTTTCTGTTTCCCCATGCCAATCTTTGCATAAATCTTTTACTCATCATTTCATGTAGAACAAGCATGGTTCGTCTTGGACACCTGCCATAATTTAAAGTTAGACACTCAGAAGCACGCAGAAAAGAGAGAGAGAAAGCAAAAAATACTGATTCAGAGGCAGTAACTAGAGAGGGGGAATGAGAGAACAAATTACAGGGGAAAGAGGCAGATATGCACAGGGAGTAACAGAATCAACGGGATGCAACAGCAAACAGAGACAGAGAGATAAAACCGGAAGGCGTAATAAGGAAAGGCAGAGAGATAGACATAGATTGACCAACAAACTAGGCATAGACACGGTAGCATATAAAGCGAGAGATAGACAGACTCAGATGCGGACGCTGACATGGACAGAGAGAAGGAGAGAGTTAGACCGTTCGACAGATGAACAGATATTGAGTCAGAAAGAGCAACTGTGAAAGAAGGAGAGACGGTGAGCAAGAGAGAGTGAGGAAAGTGCAGAGAGAGCTAGAAATTGGAAAACCTTCAGGGAGACAGGGAGACAAAAATACAGAAAGACAGAGAAAAAGTCAGAGCGAGAGTTGTTTATTTTCAATTATTCCTTGAAGTAAAGTGGGCCTTGTTGGCAAGGCCATTTTGTTCTGCCCATCACAAATTGCCTTTAAGAACTGAAAGGCTCGCTCGGCCATTTCAGAGTGCAAGCAGCAGTGTGGGTGTAGAGTCACAAGCAAACAGACCAGGTAAGGATGGCAGATTTCCTTCTCTAAAGAATATTATTGAAGCAGTTGTTTTAGGACAATCGTTGATAGCTTTCAACTCCCGATTTTATGAAACAATTGAATATACATTCCACAGGCTGCCGTGGTGGCATTTAACCCTCTGTCCCTACGTCAGTGGCCTGGGCCGCTGGATTAAATGTTCTGGGACATTACCACTAGACCACCGTCCGCAGCGGCCAAGCAGCTAGTGACAAAAAGCAGGGAAATAGAGAAAATGAGAGAGTTACAATAAAATGAACTAAAGGGAGAAGAAAACGCAGAGGGATGAAGCAATAGAGTTTAGGACAACTCTCCGTCACTGCAATAAGTTTCTTTTTCATTATTTTCTAGTGTCAATCAGAAAATATAAAGTAAGGTGATAACATGACATTATTTGCAACTGCAGCCTGTCACTGAATTAATGACTAATTAATAATGTGGCCGAAACCGATGGCTTAAGAATTATCTGACAGCGAACTTTATAGAAGCTTATAGCAGTGCATCTTCACTGTAGGTTTCATTCGCAGTTTACTCGAATTGCAACAGAAAATCTAGTGTTGTTAGTATTTCAACCAATATTTTGCAGTATAACTTAAATACCACATTGTTGACATGACTGAACCAATTAGGTACCTGGAACAGTCACGCTGCAGAAGCTTAATTGGACAGTTAATCAATGTTTTAGTCATCGAACAGTTCGATACAAATACGTTTCCACTCAACTAACGTGTAATCTTTTGCAAATGTATTTGCAAAGCTTGCAGCAAAGATGCACTGCCCTTTTAGTATCGTTTCCTGTTTACTGCGGTGTGAAGGACGCTTTATGTGGTCTACTGTTTGGGCAGCTACTGTTTTCACCGACAATGGTAAGCGTGACAAACCAAGGCATGAATTGAGTTGATGTTGGCTGTGACGAGAATAGAAACGAATGAAGAGCAGTTTCTCATTTAGGCACCCGAGCCTGATCTGCAGTTTATTTGGATGGTGGTCTGTGTTACTTCCGCTCCCCCCAAATCCCTCCCCCGCTTAGTTTCCTTTCGAAAGATAATCTTGCCATTGGAAATTCTGTCAAACTTAGTCTTGAAATCCTCTATTTTCCATAAAACATTTGCAGCATTTTGGGGAAATAATTATAGAGTTTTGCTAACATGGAAGGGAAAGTTGTTTGCTGATTTATCTCCAGAATTTCTTGGTGCCAATTTTAAGATGACATCCGCTCATTGTTAATTTCACACAGAGGAACTCGATTCTCTGTAGCTGCCTTATCAAATCCATTAAAAATATTAAACACGTTGATAAAGTCATATTTGTGAACTCAACAGTCTTTCATCAATGATGCGATACTTGAAGGTGAAACAAGGGAAGCGTGGAACAGATTAGCTGCTAACAAGGAGTAGCTCTCATATGGTAGAGGCAAATGGTAGAGATATTATATCAGTACATTGTATCCATCTTCAGTGGAGGAGACAGTGCTGCCAATTTAACAGCAAAACAGGCAGCAGTAGCGACATTAGGTATATTAAAATAAATAAATAACCAGTTGGTCCTTGAGAAATAATTCAAAGTAGAAACGTCACCGTCTCTGGTTGAGATATATCCCAGTTTACTGAAGGGTGTAAACGTGCACATTCCTGATGCTCTGGCCACAATCCTCTAAACCCTCTTAAATTTCAGGCTGGTGCCAGAGAACTGGAGGATTACAAATTTAACACCGTTGGTCAGAAAATGCGAGAGGGGTAAATCTGGCAACTACATCCCAGTCAACCACATGATTGTGATGGGTAAAGGTTAGAGACAATATTCCAGAGCTGAATGAAGTCAGACTTGGAAAACAATGGCTGAACAAATCATAGCCTATATGGCACCATTAAAGGTTAATCGTCTTTTATCTAGCTTGTTTGAGCTATTCAATGAAGTTGAGGGGATTTACAAAACATGACTGATAATGTTCCATGATAATCTTATCAACAGCGTGTGATCCCATGGAAATGAAGTGGCATCATGCAGAGAAATTCGCCAAAGGGAAAGAAAGCAGGGAGTCGTGGTAGATTGAGTTTTCTTTCTAGACTGGAAGGAAAGATATAGCGCTATCCCTCAAGCTTTGTTGCAGCGACCATTGTTTTTTTTCTTGAGATGCATCAATGAACTGTACTTGAATATACAGAAAATAATTCCAAAGTTTGCAGATGGATATGTTGTAAATTATGTCACAGAGTCATTTACGTCTCAGAGGCATGCCATTGGGCCCATCGAGTTCATGCCCGCTCTCCACGGAGCAACTCAGTCAGCCTCACGCCCCGCCTAATTCCCATACCCTTGCAAGTTTATTTCCTTCGATTGCCCATCCAAATTCCTCTAAAATTTTACCCTATACATTGCCTCTACTCCGTCCGCTTCTACCACCATTTTGTCAGAATCCTCTTCCTTAGCAAACACTAGTATAAAGTACTCATTAAGTATAATAACCTTGCCCTGTACAACGAAGAATATCTTATCGCCTTTGTCCGTAATACGCTCCACTTTACCATTCACTAACCTCTAACTATTTACATGCTGGTGGATGAATTTTGGGATCCATTTTATGTTGACTGTCACCTATGCTGGAACTCTGAAATAAAAACAAGAGATGCTGGAAATACTCAGCAGGTCTGACAGCATTTGTGGAGAGAGAAGCAGAGTTAAAGTTTCAGGTCAGTAGATGCCGGTAGATGAATTTTGCGTTCCATTTTCTGTTGACTGTCATCTATTCTCAAATTCTCTTTTTGATAGTCTTAAGTTCGTCTTCAGCTCCCCTCTAAACATATTGCAATTGGTTTGGTTTTCGCTTGAAATATTGGCCTGACATGCATCATACACCCTCTTTTTATTTGTTCCATATTAATCTCTATCATTGAATTGAACCCCCGCTGTTGGCATAATTCTGAAACACAAGTCAGCCTTCTAAACCTGAACCCAACTTGGTATTGCAACTGCAACCGCTGAAATTTGAAATCACTTAGGTCACCATTAATATTCCTACATCAGAATCAATAATCTATTCACTGTTTTGCCTGTAAACCCTTTTAACTTTCTGGCTTGTGTCAGAGAACTGGAGGATTGCAAATTTTTGACAGTTGGTCAGAAATGGTGAGAGGGATAAATCCGGCAACTACAGGCCAGTAAATCTCATGTCTGTGATTGTTCAAGGTTAGAGACAATATTCCCGGACAGAATGAATTCAGACTTGGAAAACAATGGTTGAACAAATGATAGCCTATATGGTACTGTTAAATGTTAATCATGCCTTTTCTAGCTTGATTAAGCTATTCGATGAAGTAAAGGGGATTTACAAAAGATGACTGTAAATTGCCCCTAGTGTTTGTAAATTGCCCCTAGTGTAGGTAGGTGGTAGGAGAATGGTAGGGAATATGGGATTACTGTAGGGTTAGTATAAATGGGTGGTTGTTGTTCAGCACAGACTCGGTGGGCCAAAGGGCTTGTTTCAGTGCCGTATCTCTATGTCTATGACTAAGGCTGATCATTGAAATCAGTTTTATCGGCGCAAGTTTGGAGGGCCGAATGGCCTGTTCCTGTGCTGTACTGCTCTTTGTTCTTTGACTGATAACGTAGCAAGATAATCTTATCAGCAACAAGGAATTGAAATAGCAGCGTGCAGACTGCATCGGCTTAGGGAAAGAAAGTGGGGAGTCGTGGTCGATGGAGTTTGCTTTCTAGACTGGAGGGAAAGATACAGTGCTGTCCCTCACGTTTTGTGTTAGGCACCATTGTTTTGATTGAGATGTATTAATGAACTGTACTTGCATAAACAGGATATATTTCCAAAGATTGCTGATGGAATTATGTTAAATATGTCATAGAGTCATTTACGGCACAAAAACATGCCATTGGGCCCATTGAGTCCATGTCAGCTCTCCGCGGAGCAGCTCACTCAGTCCCACGCACCTTGCGATGCCCTTACTTCTGTAAGTTTATTTGCTAAAAAGGGCCCATTCAAATTCCTCTCAATTTTTACCCGATACATTGCCGCTACCCTGTCTGCTTCTATCGATATTTTGTCAGAATTCTCTTCCTTAGCAAATACAATACAAAGTACTCATTAAGTATAATATCCTAGTCCTGTGCCCCGAAGAATTTATTATCCATTTGTTCCTAATATGCCCCATTTACTAACTTCTAACTATTTACATGGCGGTAGAATAATTTTGGGTTCCATTTTATATTGACTCTCATCTATGCTCATATTCTTTTTTTAACAGTCCTAAATTTCTCTTCAGCTCCCCGCTAAATATATTGTAATTGGCCTAGTTTTCGCTTGAAGAATTCAACTGTCATGCATAATACACTCTCTTGATTCATCACATTTTCTATCACTGAATTGAACGCCGCTGTTAGCGTAATTCCGAAGCAGACGTCAGCCACTTCAGCCCGAACCAAGGTTCGATATTGCAACTGCTACCGCCGCCATTTGTAATCACTTTAGGTGACCATTAATATGCCTGCATCAGAATTAATAATCTAATCACCAATTTGCTTGAGGAAATAACGTTCAGTGGTCAATATGCCCATCGGTTACAGCCCTTCAGCATTGTTCCATTTCTACCATTGTGACAGGACATGTGCACAGAGGTCACCACTTTTGTCGCTTGTAAAAGAAAAAAAATGATGAAGCCCTGGGGCTGCAGATAGCATCTGCCTCTATGTCAACAGTATAAGCTACGGATAGAGCCAATCATAAGAGACTTTTCTGACCCGAACGACGCCTGTTCGCTTCTGATAAGAATTCTTTAATTGCTGACAGGGCTAAGTTCATTTTTAGCATGTGGGTGGACAAGCTCATTGCGTACAGAGGAATTTGCTCACTTTGCAAAAGCTTTCACCAGTCACAGTGATCTTCATGTGCAGTCGCCCGATGGCTGCGTGTCATGGAACCCTCTGCAGCCATTGTCTCCTCAATCCACATAAGTGGTGTTTCAGGAGTTGCGAGTACATGTGGTTCATATTGAAGCATTAGTACCATAGGTACTGAATTTGAGCTGTAACAGCTGTAGCGAACGAGAATGTGAAGCTGACCAATGTGCTTAAGAAGAGTTTGTTGCATGTTTGACAGAAACGATTTGTTCTGGTGCTCAGTGCAAATGTTCACCCAAATCTGATGAAACCGATTCTTCATTGAAGGAAAGAAAATTGTAATCTTCAATTTATATATAAATTGGCTATTTCGGTCTTTGTGGTGAAGTTGACTGCACATGACAAGATACAATTCTGCGGGGTAAAGGTACTGGAGTGAAAGCAATTGGCCAGTTCTTTCAAAGGACCGATAGTGTCAGATAAGGCACAATGGGTCGAATGTCCTCTTTCTGCAATGTATGATTTCATGCTTGCACTTTGCAGGTAAATAGAACAGGAAGCGACTGATCCGAAGCACCCATCTCGACAGAGAGAGCTATACTCCTGTTTGGACTCCCCCTTTGCGAAATGAAATGCCTCTGTCTCCTTCAGATCTTCTGTAAGTGGATGTCAAATATTTGCAATGCATTTCAAAATCTGCTTTATTCACCAGGAAAGTGTAATCGAAGTAAAAACGTAAATCCTTTAATATGGTGTATCGCAATCAATTGATATTGACAGCAATATGAAGCTCAGACTAAATAAAGTGCAATTAAATTTTATTCAGTTAAATTGCTTTGAAATCGTATTTTTATGTTTCCGTGTGAATTGTGTTTTGCAATAACACTAAATCTAAATTTGAACGATCAGGGGAGCAGATTGTTTTTTCATTCATCGAAGAGGCTACCACTTTAGTACTGAAGGCTGAATCCTGGCGCTTCGTAACTGCAACATAATTATTCCTTAGCGACATCGATAGAACATGCTATAAAATATATTGTTCCGTTTGTGTTTACCAAATAGATAAGCATTTTTATGTACTACATGTCAGGTGTGGTGTTTGAGTTGTTAGACGCTTATTAACTTCTGCTAATAACCGTGGTGAGCTTTACGGGTGGTGGTTTCTTTAGGTAGATGTTGATAATGTCTTTATCCATGGTTTATTATGAAGCGTGACACAGGTACACTTGTTCTTAAAAATCTGCTGCACAGTCAGAGAGAAGCAGTGAGAAGCTCACACATAGGTAGAGTCTCGTTAAAAAGATACACCAGCTAAACAGAGAAAGAGAGAGAGAAAGGCAGATAGCGAAAGAGGAATATAAAAACATGAGAGCGATTCAATGGGATGAAGCTGGTGATAGACACAGATGACAGAGCAATGGTGTGAGACAGAGAGAAAGGCAGAAAGTGGATCAGAGAGCAACATAGTGACAAAAATAACACGGATAGGATAAGAAAAAGAGATCTGAGCTGCTAGTTTTTTTAGAGTGACAGATAAAGAGATGGCGAGAGTATGTGACCGAGCGAGAAAAAGAGCTGTGTTTTCGTTAACACACCCTTTCACAGGCAGTATAATTAGATTTTGTTAATTTTCGAATGTCAGAGAGAAAATATGCAGTCATGTGCTAGCGCCACACGATTTCTCACTTAATGCCAGTTCCAGAAACTGCTGCTGCTCCTTGTCATGGAAACAATTGAAGATCAAACGATAAATATGATTTAACTCGATGGAAAATGTTGGCTTATACAAGTTGAGACAGTGGAATTCATGGTGGTGGATTTACAGTATTAAGTTTCCTAACATGCACCACAATTAAAGAAACTTAATGATTTTAGTCATATGACGTTAAGGTTGCCTTTCTCGAACAGCCTGATGTCAATGTTCTGTTGTCTTGTTAAGATGCAGAAAGGAGGAACAGACACGGGATTTGCAAATTTCATGTATGACCAACGCTTTGACCAGAATCCCATCTATTTTACTGAATAAAAATAGTTATGGAGACTGGTTAACCTCACTTATTCCACAACTGACTGCAGCAGACGTTAAATGGCTTTAAATAGTCTTAAAGAGGAAATTATTGATGATATGCTGACCCTTGTGTTTCTTCTGATGCCCAGCGCATCGAACACAGTTTGAGGAAAGCATTAACCAGTTTAAATAACTGAAACAATCACCCTCTGCAAAATGTACATGAACTGTTTGTTAACAAATCAAATACAAATGTCTCCGCATTGATCATTGACCCGATTGCGATTCTTGCTTCAATATCTTTGCAGCAACGTGCATTAGCAGTGTGTTGCCTGTGATCTGAGGCACGAGAAAATGTTTTCTCCTCCCTCTCGCCGATTCCTAAAGAGCGTTCAAGGGCTAAATGGAAATCCTGACAATTGTATCATTATAATGTTGCTGCAAATTTGTATATAGTCATTTAAGAAACTTCTGAACGTAAATTTAATAATTTTGGAAATGTTCTTGCTGTCTGAAAAGCAGCAAATGTAATCTAGTCAAAAAGAAAAAGAAAGTATTCATAAGGGCTGGAAGGCTAGGAACAGACAAATACCTCGAGAATTATAAAGACAGTAGGAAGGAACTTAAGCAAGGAGTCAGGAGGGCTAAAAGGGGTCACGAAAAGACATTGGCAAACAAGATTAAGGAAAATCCCAAGGCTTTTTATACGTATATAAAGAGCAAGAGGGTAACTAGAGAAAGGGTTGGCCTACTCAAGGACAGAGAAGGGAACCTACGTGTGGAGCCAGAGGAAATGGGCGAGGTACTAAATGAGTACTTTGCATCAGTATTTACCAAAGTGAAGGACTTAGTGGATGATGAGCCTTGGGAAGGGAGTGTAGATAATATCAGTCATGTCATTATCAAAAAGGAGGAGGTGCTGGTTGTCTTGCAAAGCATTAAGGTAGATAACACCCCAGGGCCTGATGGGATCAACCCAGAATACTGAGGGAGGCAAGGGAAGAAATTGCTGGTGCCTTGACAGAAATCTTTGCATCCTCATTGGCAACAGGTGAGGTCCCAGAGGACTGGGGAATTGCCAATGTTGTTCCTTTGTTTAAGAAGGGTAGCAAGGATAATCCAGGAAAGTATAGGCCGGTGAGCCTTACGTCAGTGGTCGGGAAACTATGAGAGAGGATTCTTCGGGACAGGATTTACTCCCATTTGGAAACAAGCGAACTTATTAGCGAGAGACAGCATGGCTTTATAAAGGGGAGGTCATGTCTCACTAATTTGATTGAGTTTTTTGAGGAAGTGACAAAGATGATTGATGAAGGAGGGGCAGTGGATGTTATCTATATGGACTTCAGTAAAGCCGTTGACAAAGTCCCTCATGGCAGACTGGTACAAAAGGTAAAGTCACACGGGAGTAGAGGTGACCTGGCAAGATGGATACAGAACTGGCTCGGTCATAGAAGACAGAGGGTAGCAGTGGAAGGGTGCTTTTCTGAATGGAGGGGTGTAACTAGTGGTGTTCTGCAGGGATCAGTGCTGGGACCTTTGCTGTTTGTAGTACATATAAATGATTTGGAGGAAAATGTAGCTGGTCTGATTAGTAAGTTTTCGGATGCCACAAAGGTTGGTGGAGTTGCGGATAGTGTTGAGGATTGTCAGAGGATACAGCAGGATACAGATCAGTTGGAGACGTGGGCGGAGAAATGGCAGATGGAGTTTAATCCGGACAAATGTGAGGTAATGCATTTTAGAAGGTCTAATGCAGGTGGGAGGTATACAGTAAATGGCAGAACCCTTAGGAGTATTGACAGGCAGAGAGATCTGGGCGTACAGGTCCACAGGTCACTGATAGTGGCAACGCAGATGGATAAGGTAGTCAAGAAGGCATACGGCATGCTTGCCTTCATCGGTCGGGGCATAGAGTATAAAAATTGGTAAGTCATGCTGCAGCTGTACAGAACTTTAGTTAGGCCACACTTAGAATATTGCGTGCAATTCTGGTCGCCACGCTACCAGAAGGACGTGGAGGCTTTGGAGAGGGTACAGAAGAGGTTTACCAGGATGTTGCCTGGTCTGGAGGGCATTAGCCATGAGGAGAAGTTGGATAAACTCGGATTGTTTTCACTGGAACGACGGAGGTGGAGGGGCGACATGATAGAGGTTTACAAAGTTATAAGCGGCATGGACAGAGTGGATAGTCAGAAGCTTTTTCCCAGGGTGGAACAGTCAGTTACTGTGGGACATAGGTTTAAGGTGCGAGGGGCAAAGTTTAGAGGGGATGTGCGAGGCAAGTTCTTTACACAGAGGGTGGTGAGTGCCTGGAACTTGCTGCTGGGGGAGGTGCTGGAAGCAAGTACAATAGCGACGTTTAAGAGGCATCTTGACAAATACATGAATAGGATGGGAATAGAGAGATACGGTCCTCGGAGGTGCAGAAGGTTTTAGTTTAGGCAGGCATCAAGATCGGCGGAGGCTTGGTGGGCCGAATGGCCTGTTCCTGTGCTGTACTGTTCTTTGTTCTTTGTTCATATTATTTTAAAAAAAAGTGAAGGAGAAACTGAGAACCACAGATCTCTTAGTCTGACGTCAGAAGCATTGCAAATGTGAGAATATATTATAAAGGATGTGAACAGTAGACATTTAGAAAACACTGATATCACTGGACAGAGTCAACATGGATTTCTGAAAGGGAAAACATGTTTGAAAAACTCTTGGAATTTATTGAGGATATTTCTTCAATTTAGTAGCCTTACTGTTTAGCAGACATATGAAGATGTTCATAGTTAATGACGTACATTATTTTGTGTTGCAGTGCAAATTGCTCTTCATGGGACCACACAAGGTATGATGAGAATATTTTTCATTATTGATAATAATTCAATTTGTCGAGTGAATACTTCCAGTTTATACTTATAACAAAGGAGCGATCAAACAGTCGATTACTTTTCAGCTGGCTGCTCGAGCGCAAATACTGATGTTATGGATTCTCCACCTATAATAGAAATGGTTGATTTTCATCCTCATTGATTTCAGTGGGAATATAAATCGGGGAGTTTCTACAATGGCCGGACAATCCGATACCAAGTGCTAAGACCAAGTTTACGTTCCACCATTATATTTAAAAGACAAAGTTATTTTAAACTCAGAATATTTGCGAGCAGGAAAGATAAATCATAAGTGAAAACAAATATATAGACGAATGGATAGAGAGACATTTCATTGAAGAAATAACACAGGGAGTGATCAATTAGTGTAGTTTATGTTGCATATATAGAATTTCAAACGTTGTTTGCAGAACAAATACAAGAAGCTATCTTTATGTGTCGCCTTTAAAGAAACAAAATGTCCCAATACACTTCACAGGAGCGATATATTGCGAAGTTATAACCGAAAGTCATAAGGCGAAATGAAAGTAGGCAGATGGCCAAAAGTTTGGTTAAAATACGTTTTAAGATGCATCTGAAAGGAGGAAAGAGAGGCACAGCGGTGGACAGCGTTAGGGAGGGCATTCTGGAAATTGGGACCACAGTTAAATTCGAGGATGCTGAAGAGGCAGAATGAGGTGAATGGGTTATGGGACTGGAGAAGATTACTGCAATGTGGCCATGGGTTTTGAAAAGAGCGATGAGAATTTGAAAATCGAGGCATTGCTTAACCAGGAGTCAATGTAGCACAGCAAGCACAGAGCAATGGATGCATGGGAATTAAGTCACAGGCAGGAGACCTTTGGAAGTCTCTAATTTACAGAGGGTAGAATGTGAGAGTCCAGTGAAGAGTGCATTTTAACAGTCATGTTTTGATGTAACAAAGACATAGACGAGGATTTCAATAGCAGATGACCTGAGGTGGAGACAGAGTAGGGCGAGGCTCCAGAGATGGAAATATTCTTTATGATGCTGTATGTACGGTCAAAAGCTGATCTCAGAGTCAAATATATCAGCGAGTTTACAAATGCCTCGTTTCGGCTCAGACAGTTGCCAGGGTGAAAGATGGGGCTGGTACTGAAGGAATAGAGATTGTAACAAGAGCCAAAACGAATTGCTTTAGACTTCCCAAAATTTAATTGGAAGACATTTCCACTCATACAAATTCAGTTCCGGTTAAGCAACTTGATAGTTTCGCCAAAGTGGAGGAGTCGAGCGTGGTGGTGATGAGACAGCACTGCGAGTCGTGAGCATGTGTGTTAAAACTAATGCCCTGCTTCCAGATTATGTGCTTGAGGGGCAGCATGTAGACCAGAAATTGCAGGGGGACAACGATAGATCCTTGGAGACCAGCAGGTATAATGGTGTATTTGCAGGAATAGAAGCCATTGCAGGTTATAATCTGGCTATGATGTGATTAATAAGAATGAAACAAGACGAGGTCAGTGCCATCAGTTGTTGGACAATGGAGAGGCTTTGAAGGAGGATGATGGGGGTCAAACATGTGAAAATCCGCAGAGAGGTCAAGAAGGAGTAGGCGGGGTAGTTTAGCGATCTGTGGCATGGGCAGAAACCTGATGGGAGTGATTCTAACATGAAGATCCAATAATGATGGACACGTATTTGGAGGTGACAACACGTTCAAGGACTTGAACAGCGAATGGAGTTTGGAAATTGGACAGTCGATGCAAGGACAGAGGGGCCAAGGATTGGCTTTTTGAGGAGTGGGGTGCTGCAACTCGATTGTTAGGAGAGAGAGGTAGCACCTGAAGAAAGAAAATTATGAACAATGTCAGCTAATTTGGGGACCAGGAGCTACATCTGGGTTGTCAGCATTTTAGTTGGAATACGGTTGAGGGAGCAGGAGGTGGATCACATGGACAGGATAAGATTCGAGAGGCCATGAGGGAGAGAGCAGAGAAAAAGCCACGTACAAAGGGATGGCATGGGGAATCCTTAGAGGAATGTTATCTGGGTGGGCAAGTGAAATGGAGGGACGTGGCAGAGGCTGCTGTTTGGATGGTATCGATCTTAATGCCAGGTACGTCCATGAGCCCCTTGCACTTAATGTTGGAGGTGAAAATCGAAGAGACAGAGGACAAAGGTTTAAGAGGGCCGTTTGCAGTAGCACAAAGAGGCTGGGGCTTCCTTGTGCATTCGAGGATAATCCGAGAATAATAAATATAAATCGCAAACGAGAGCAGTACCCTGTTTTTTTTTTGTGGCCCAGACGGATCTGGTGGTAAATTGTTAACTTGGTTGGCTGCTGCATCCATGAAAGTCTGCGTCCCGAGTTGTTTTTTTTTGTATTGGGTGCCAGGGGGTCAAAGGTGTGCACTTTGCTCACTGCAGAAATTTTGTGGTGAACGGAGAGAAATAGCAATATTTTTTTGGAAATGGAATGTTCTATATTATAAGAATTGAGAGATAGTATTTTTTTCTTCTCCAGGGCGAAACAGAGAGTGCTTGTGTTAGTGCATGTAAGGGGTAGATGGATGGACAGAGACAAAATAATTGGTTAGTCATAGCCTTATCTGGGATTTATACGAAGGGAATATGGTAGAAGTTAGAGGCCCAGAATGGATAAAACAGAAGTTTTAAAAAGGAACTGGCGTAATTAAACTGATGGGTGCTGATCAGGTGTACCAGCCAAAATGCGCACACGAATGGACAAAGGAAAAACTCAAATTACATCAGTTTGTTTAAATGCAAATCGATACTTTCAAAAGCTTGATAGTAAATCAGAAACACGAAATAGATAGGAGATACTAGGAAGGGTCCATAGCTCAAGTCAGTGGCACTGTGATGCGAAAACGATGGAGTCAGTAGGGTGAAGTGAAGTGATTAATTCGCAGTGGCAGCGTTGATGCGAATTTGTCTTAGACAGAAAAAGAAGTAGTTTGGAATTTTTTTTCTGAATGGAGGGCCTTGCTAAGTGCTGCTTCATCAGTTAGGTGTTCGGATCACTACTCTGTTTGATCATTCTTAACTACTTGGACTTAGGTGTGCCAGAGATAATTTCAAACTTTGCAGTGATCCAAAAACGTGGAATTCCAAGAAACAACGAGGAAGATGGAAACAGATTTCGGGCAGAAATAGAAAGGCTAGCGAAATGGACAGACGAATTGCACATGCAATTTAATGCATTATGCTGCAGAAGAAATGTGACAAATTGAACCGAGGATACGGGTTTTCTGTTACAAAGAAACATTAAATAAACTGAAGGAATGACGTTAAAGGTGATAGCTGTTATACATTTTCAAAATAATAAAGGATTTTGACAGAGTAAATAAGGAAGCACAGCTAAGATTAAAGGAAATAGTATAGTTAATGTCTCATGAATCCATATATGGGAAGTGATCTGTGCCGCCCAGACATCGGTCCTTCTAATATCAGAAGTGGGGGCAATGTCAGTATTCACCGATACCATTTCGAGACCATTATCACCCGGTTTCCCCAATTTATAATCTCTTGTTTTGCTGAATTTTCGAACAATAGGTACCGGATAGGTATGGGCTGGTTTGGGCACTGAGTAGAAATGTCCATTGAGTTCACGACAGTGCAAAGTGCGAACCTTAGAAGTTCCAATATTGTTGATTATAAATTCATTTTATTGGCTTTTTGCAGCTCAACATCTGGAGTTTCCAGTTATTTATACGAGCAATGCAGCTGTAAAAGAAGGAGAGATATTAGAACTGCAGTGTCGATACAGTGCCAGAATTAAATGCTTTTATTGGTTTAAAGATGGCATCAAGTTCAGTGGCTGTTCAAGTTTTCATTACAAAATATTTGTGGACGGAGGCAGTGGTGGGTCTTACCAGTGTGGAGTGCAGTTGAACAATTGGAAGAAGAGTCAATCTGTGGATGTATTCACCATCGGTAGGTGAATTTTAAAACTTATAATTACAGAACGTATGAAAAACAAATAAAGGATCTGCATTTATATAGCATCAATCACCTCCAGTAATTTCCACAGATTTGGTATACCCCTCGTGGCTACAATTTCTAATACGTGGTAGCCAATTTTCACAGAAAAGTGTCCCACACATGGCTATACTTTTGATGAGGTAACTTGTTTCCGTTATGCTCGCTTTAATGATTGTTCTTCTTCCGGTGCTGGTTTTGGTTTCTTTTTCTTGAGTGAAGAATGGACTTGGATTGCATGTCTAATTCAAAAGATGGCACATCAGGCAGTGCACAGCGAGACAGTATTGGCAAAGGTACCCGTCAGATTAGGGCTCAAACCTATGGATCTGTTGCCCTAGTGTCGTGTAAGCTATCAGCTGGGCCTAGGTTGCTGACAGACTTTCTGCTGAAGATTATAGCCTCTGGAATAGGCCAAAATGGGTAGGTAAGCTTTCGCAGTAAATCTGTCAGCATCTATCCAAAATACTTATTTTTAAAGAGGCTCTAACGTAAAATTGTAAATGAAGCGCCTTCAATCATAGAATAAAACTGCAGAGAACTGTTCGGTCTGCCCCAGAGTTCAAATGGGTATGAGTGTTGGTGGCACAACATTTTTATATTGTTCTTAGAAATTTAATTTGCAATTACTTGAAGGGAGACATAATACGGTTGTCAACATTTGAAGATAGGCTCTGTAAATTAGTAGACAAAAGAAAGCAATCACTGAAAAATGGGCAATGTGTCCTGCAATAATTTCATATTGATCTTGTTGGTGTTTTTACATTATATCCGTGAATGCACTTTAAAAACAGTACTTCATTGGTAATGAAACATTTTGGGAGGTTTTGAGAGTGTGAAAGACATTGTGTAAATGCACATATCCGGTTCTTATCTGAGAATTGTTGCATTGCATCCAGGCTGCACTGTGCTAACTCTAGGAATGTAGGCAGTGATTGCTGTGATTTAATGTTGCTTCTATGGATGCTCCAAAAGAGCAGATAAACGTCAATTCCCATATACGTGTTAAATATGCGTTAAATATTTGGTATTACACCTGTTATCCGTGGCAAAACTAGACCAAATATGTTCTACATCAGTAAAGAGTATAGCCTGCTCCACTTGTTGGCGTCCCTTGAACAGTGGAATTTTACCCTGAGGGAGCTTTCTGCCAGTGTCTGCATACGCTCAGTTCAATCGTTATCTCGAACAGTAAAAATAAATCAGCCAGGACAAGTTAATTCAAATGTTTAATCAGTCACTCTCTTGACTTAAGAGAAAGGGAGTCTAGAAGATATGAGTATGCACAGTGAATCTGCGATCATTTCATTGAACACCAAGTTGTGGAACCAACTACCAATAAAGCGGTATTATATCTAGGATTGCGCAACGAGACTAGTTTCATTAATACCCTCAGAGTAAAAGAGCCTTTCAGAAGGATCATGACGCAAATGAATTCCTTATTACGTTTGAAAGCTACACAGTCCAGTCCCGAACAACAATCTTGAACTTAAATAAATCCAAATACATAGATATGAGAGAAGAGCCAATAAAGATAGCTGGGATAATTAAACTGATTGAATGATGGAGCAGGATCGAAGGGCCGAATGGTCTACTGCCACTTCTCTTTGTTATGTTCCTGTGTTCCAAATGACTCCAAAATAGGCCGCTATTTACAATGGAAGCAGTGTTGCCCATTTTCTTTTTGATGATTAAAGTGCAAATTCCCTCCAATAGATCTATCTCGCCCTTCAAGGGGAGGGGAATCAGTTGGAATGGCAGCTGCAGGACTGAAGCCTACACATCGTGCCTTGTTTGCTGCCTCAGTAAGAAGTGACGTGCAGAAATGATAACAGGATATTCCTGAGGATCTGCGAAAACACCGCTGTTGTAAATTCACTGGCGGTGTAATAGAAAACCCCATTAATGAGAAAGTTAGGTTCCTGCTGCTTACATTCTGGAGCGATAGAGGCGGAGTGAAAGCAGTCCCAGGCTATTCCCAAGTTCTTCCACCAATCGTTATCAAAACAACGCACTCAAATTGTGTCATGGCCTTTGTAACTGGTAACTGGCACGTGAGCAGCCAACACCTCGATTTTAAGGCCCTGACTCAAAACATAAAAGCTTGGAAGCAAAGGAACACATTATTACTCCCATTGGGCATATGCCTGCTCTTTGAACAAATTTATCCAATTAGCCTCTTCCCCAAATCAATCATTATAGATTCAATTTCCCTAAGGCACTTCTGGCATCTCTGTTAAATCTCGGTCCTCTCCTTACCAGACATCATACCAATGGAAACATTTGCCAACTATCAAAGAACATTATAAATTTCTACAGCTCAATCTTCTAATTTTTTGTTTAAGTGATCTGATTCCCGTTGGAAAACGTGCAGTTTTACTTTTTCATGGGACTTGTGCATCGCTGGCGATGCCTGCATTTATTGCCATCCTTAATTACCCTTGAGAAGATGGAGGTAAGCTGCCATATTGAACCATGTGGTGTAGGTACACTCACAGTGCTATTCGGAAGGGACTTCAAAGAATTGCAGGGCTGCTTTATTCAGGATGGTATCGAGATTCTTAAGTGTTGTTGGAGCTGCAATCATCCAGGCAAGTGAAGAGTATTCGATAACATTCCCAACCGTGGCCGTGTACATGGTTTTACAGGCTCTGGGGAGCCCGTTGGGCTACTCGCCACAGAATTCCCAGCCTCTGTCGGTGATACTAAAAATCTGGATATTATGCTGCTAATTAAAGCCAATGGCCTTCATGATTTGCTTTGTGCACTGTGATATATTCTAATGTTTACTTGCTTTATATTACTCGTGTATTTACAGCTGCTGATATGAAGTTATCTCTGGAAGTCAGACCAATAGGAGCCCTCTCAGGTGAAAGCATTACGATGAATTGTTTACTGCCGGCTGGGAAATGGAAAGGTTACAAAGTCTTCTTGTGGTATCGAAACGAAAAGTTAATAGCACGGAATAATCAAGCTCAGTACATCATTAGAAGGGCGAAAAGATCAGATGCAGCATCATATCGGTGTGAACTCCAAATAAACTACAGGAAATGGATCTCACTGGACGTTAACGTCAGCGTAACAGGTTGGTAACTTGCTGTGTTCTTTCTCTCCCAATATGCTCATTGGAAAGTTCATGAACCATGGAATATGTTTTCCAGGAAATCTTTGTTGTAGTTTGGGAATGTTTGCAATTGCTTGTGAAAGCAACCAGCTGGGTTCATTTCTTCAAGTGTCTGGGGTTCATCTGACAAAATTACTCACCTTGTTAATTGTAATAGGATAAACGTTGGAAGAACGTTTTATACGAAAGCAATTACTGGAGATTGGAATGACTTGTCACGTGGGGCTGTCTATTTAGATACCAATACAATTCGGTAGAATAGTGCTTATGGGACTTGATTACTGATTAATCCAGTCGGTCACTCTCAGATTTGTTTTAATCAGGGTCAGGACGGAAATATATGTGTTTCAATCTGAAGAATTGTACTTCCAGAATCAAGCGTGCTTCTGTTAAATCTGCATCAGAGAAGGGAAGTCTGGCGCCATGGATTGGAGTGGCAACCTGATTAACAATGCTGATTCTAATGATGAGAGTTCTTGTTGTTCTTTAAAGTAACACTACACATTTGACCAACGCAAGTGGAATCCCAGTTTCAAAACCTGACCGAGAATCCAGCCCTAGTAATGAGTTAAATTAAGGAAACACAGCATCGTTAGTCTGCACAGCGTCAAGCGGTTCCACCCCGATTACTTATATTGTCGACATAGACTCAGATATAGAACTCGACTGAGAGGATTCCGACCTAACTGAAATTACACACAAAATCAGTAACCTTCACGAAAGCACCGGAGGACGTTGCAGTTGCACTGTTGGAAACGACTTTACATAACTTCCGAGACATGGAGTCATAGAGTTATATAGGACGGAAACAGGCCCTTCTACCCATCGTGTCTGTGCCGGACATCAAGCACCTTTCTAGTCTACTACAACTTTCCAGCACTTGGCCCGTAGCCTTGCTTTCTATGGCGTTTCAAGTGCTCATCTAGAAACTTAATAAATGTTGCCTCTACCGCCCCTTCAGGCAGTGCATTCCAGATTCCAATCACCCTGGGTGAAAATATTTCCCTCAAATCCCTTCTAAACCTCCTGCCCGTTACCTTAAATCGATGCCTCATGTTATTGACACCTCCGTGAAGGGAAGAAAAGTCTCTTCCTATCTACCCTATCTATAGCCCTCATAATTTTATATAGTTCAATCAGGCCCACCCCCCCCCCCCCGCCTCAGCCTTCTCTGCTGTAAGGAGAATAACACTAGCCTATCCAGTCTCTTTTCATAGCTGAAATGCTCCAGCCCAGGCAACATCCTGGTGAATCTCCTCTGCACCCTCTCCAGTGCTTTCACATCCTTCCTATCGTGTGGTGAGCAGACATGTACACAGTACTCCAGCTGTGGCCTAACTAGCGTTTATAAAGCTCCATCATAACCGCCCTGCACTTATATTCTATGCCTCCTCTAATAAAGACAAATATCCCCCATGCCTTCCTTACCAGCTTATCTACCTATGCTGCAGCCTTCAGTGATCTGTGGACAAGTACACCAAGGTCCCTCCGATCCTCTGTACTTCCTAGGGTCCTGCCATCCATTGTATATGCCCTTGCCTTGTTAGTCCACCCAAAATACATCACCTCACACTTCACAGAATTAAATTCCATTTTCCACGGCTCTGCCCATCTTACCAGCCCATCTATGTCGTCTTGTAATCTAAGGCTTTCCTCCTCACTATTTACGACACCACCAATTTTCGTGTCATCTGCGAATTTACCGATCATACCTCCTATATTCACGTCTAAATCATTAATGTACAGTACAAACAGCAAGGGTCCCAGCACCGATCCCTTCGGGACACCATTGGTCACAGGCTTCCAATCGCAAAAACAACCCTCGACCATCATACTCTTGCTCCTGCCAGTAAGCCGATTTTGGATCCAATTTGCCAAATTGCCCTGGATCCCATGGGCTCTACCTTCTTAAACAATCTCCCATGTGGGATCTTATCAAATGATTTACTGAGGTCCATGTGGACTACATCAACTGCTTTACCCTCATCCACACACCTAGTCACATCCTCGAAACTTCAATCAAGTTTGTTAGAAGTGATCTCCCCCTGGCAAAGCCAAGCTGGCTATCCTTGATTAATCCTTGTCTTTCCAAGTGGTGTTTAATCCTGTCCCTCAGAAGTTTTACTAATAGTTTCGCTGCCACTAATGTTAGACGCACCGGCCTGTGATTACCTGGTTTTTCACTGCTACCCTTCTTGAATGATGGTTCCAAATTCGCTGTCCTTCAGTCCTCTTTCAGCTCTTCTGTGGCCAGAGAGGATTTTATTATTTTTTTTCTTATCTCAGAGCCCCTGCTATCTCTTCCCTATACAAAGTGAATTCGTTGCAGTTGCAGTAGCAGATCAGTTATTATAAGTGCACCAGTGGTAAAAAGAAACAAGCGACTCAAAGATACATAATCCCAGGATTGCTGCTTGTTATCTAAGATTGTAATTTGTAACTTCTTATTGACATCCATCTGTTTAAATTGAGCCACTTAATGCTAATAAAAGCAAGCAATGTCTCCTGAACGCATCAAGTATTAATTCTATCAACAATTAGAGTTAGTTGTGCATTTAAACAAGTTGGTCTGTCTTTTTATTGACACATAGAGGGGAGGTATTCGGAGAGGTTAATGCTTCTCGACAGATGTTGCTGATATTCCTCAGCGCAGGTGTGTCGAATTTGAGGCAAGATATGAAGTTTTTGCAGCTGTAGCTGTGGCTCAGTTATTCACTCACTTGCCTCTGAGTCAGCAGTTTGTCTGCACAAATCCCATTGCAAGACTGGAGAACTGAAATCAACGCTGAGGTTCCATTTCAGTATTGTGGGAGTGCTGAACAGTCGGAGAGTCAGTCTTTTCACCGAGAATGTAAAATCAGGCTCTATCTGGACTGTCACAGCATCGGAGATTTTCTTTTTTTATTCATTCATGGGATGTGGGCGACACTGGCCAGGCCAGCATTTATTGCCCATCCCTAATTGCCCTTGAGAAGGTGGTGGTGAGCTGCCTTCTTGAACCGCTGCAGTCTATGTGGGGTAGGTATACCCACAGTGCTGTCAGGAAGGGAGTGACAGCATTTTGACCCAGCGACAGTGAAGGAACGGCGATATAGTTCCAAGTCAGGATGGTGTGTGACTTGGAGGGGAAATTGCAGGTGGTGGTGTTCCCATGTATTTTGCTGCCCTTGTCCTTCTAGTTGGTAAAGGTCGCGGGCTTGGAAGGTGCTGTCTAAGGAGCTTTGGTGCATTGCTGCAGTGCATCTTGTAGATGGTACACACTGTAGCCACTCTGCGTTGGTGGTGGAGGGAGTGAATGTTTGTAGATGGGGTGCCAATCAAGCGGACTGCTTTGTCCTGTTTGGTGTCGAGCTTCTTGAGTGTTGTTGGAGCTGCACCCATCCAGGCAATTGGAGAGTATTCCATCACACTCCTGACTTGTGCCTTGTAGATGGTGGACAGGTTTTGGGGAGTCAGTGGGTGATTTCATCGCCGCAGGATTCCTAGCCTCTGACCTGATCTTGTAGCCACAGTATTTATTTGGATGTTCCAGTTCAGTTTCTGGTCATTGGCAGCCCCTAGCATGTTGATAGTGGGGGTTTCAGTGATGGTATTGCCATTTACTGTCAAGGGGAGATGGTTAGATTCTCTCTTGTTGGAGATAGTCATTGTCTGGCACGAATGTTACTTGCCACTTATTAGCCCAAGCCTTGATATTGTCCAGGTTTTGCTGCATTTCTACACGGACTGCTTCAGTATCTGAGGAGTCACGAATGGTGCTGAACATTGTGCACTCATCAGCCAACAACCCCACTTCTGATCCTCTGATTGAAGGAAGGTCATTGATGAAGCAGCTGAAGAGGGTTTGACCGAGGACACTACCCTGAGGAACTCCTGCAGTGATGTCCTGCAGCTCAGATGATGGACCTCCAACAAGCACAACCATCTTCCTTTGCGCTAAGTATGACTCCTGCCAGCGGAGGGTTTTCCCCTTGATTCCCGTTGACCTCAGTTTTGCTAGGGCTCCTTGATGCCATACTCGGTCAAATGCTGCCTTGATGTCAAGGGCAGTCACTCTCACCTCACCTCCTTTGTCCATATTTGAACCAAGGCTGTAATGAGCTCAGGAGCTGAGTGGTCCTGGCGGAACCCAAACTGAGCGTCACTGAGCAGGTTATTGCTCAGCAAGTGATGGCACTGTTGATGACACCTTCCATTACTTTACTGATGATTGAGAGTAGGCTGATGGGCGGTAATTGGCCGGTTGGACTTGTCCTGCTTTTTGTGTACAGGACATACCTGGGCAATTTTCCACATTGCAGGGCAGATGCCAGTGTTGCAGCTGTACTGGGACAGCTTGGCTAGGGGTGCAGCAAGTTCTGCAGCACAGGTCTTCAGTACTATTGCCGGAATATTTTTTTTATTTTTAGAGACACAGCACTGAAACAGGCTCTTCGGCCCACCGAGTCTGTGCCGACCAACAACCACCCATTTATACTAATCCTACTTTAATCCTAGATTCCTACCACATCCCCTCAATTTCCCTACCACCTACCTATACTATGGCCAATTTACCTATCAATCTGCAAGTCTTTGGCTGTGGGAGGAAACCGGAGTACACGGCGAAAACCCACGCAGTCACAGGAGGAATTTACAAACTCCACACAGGCAGTACCCAGAATTGAACCCGAGTTGCTGGAGCTGTCAGACTGCGGTGCTACCACTGCGCCACTGTGCTGCCAGGGCCTATTGTCAGGGTCCATAGCTTTTACAGTATCCAGTGCCTTCAGTCGTTTCTTGATATCGCGCGGAGTGAATCGAATTGGCTGAAGTCTGGCATCTGTGATGCTGGGGACTTCAGGAGGAGGCCGAGATGGATCATCAACTCGGCACTTCTTGCTGAAGATTGTTGCAAATGCTTCAGCCTTATTTTTTGCACTGAAGTGCTGGGTTCCCCATCATTGAGGATGGAGATATTTGTGGATGGTGTTTTGGCCAATATTTCTCCCAGGAAAAAAAAATGATGTCTGATCACCATCACATAGATGATGTGCAGATTTGTTATGTGCAAGCTGACTGCTGCGTTTCCTACATTGCAACAGTGACTGCATTTCAAAATTATTTAAATGGCTGTAAAGCACTTTGCGACGTCTGATGCACGTGAAAGCGCGACATAAATGCAGGTTTCTCCCCTTTTTGAGACGGTGCAGAGAGGATTTACAAGAATGGGCTCAGGAATTTGGGACTTCAGTTACGTGGATAGATTGGACATCCTGAGCTTGTTCTCATTAGCCAACAGACGGTTGACAGGTTATTTGATGGGGTTGTTCAAAAACATGAAGTGTTTAGACAGAATAAAAAGGGATAAACTGTGCCCTTTTCGCGGAACTGTCCAGAACCATTGGACACAACTGATTAGCAGGACATTTAAAACTGCCATGAGGAAAACCTTTATTACAAAGCGAGTGATTACAGTCTGGACCACATTACTTGAAAGGGTAGCGGAATCAAATTCAATTGTGGCTTTCTAAAGAGAATGGGATTAGCATCTGAAGGGAGAACAATTGCAGGTCCATATGGAAAATGCAGGGGAGTCGGACTAGGCAAATGACATTTTCAGTTGTGGCTTTCTAAAGAGAATGGGATTAGCATCTGAATGGAGAACAATTGCAGGTCCATATGGAAAATGCAGGGGAGTCGGACTAGGCAAATGACATTTTCAGAGAGACAATACGAAATTGAATGGCCGAATGGCCTCTTGTTGTTCTCTAACCATTTGTGCTACTGTTCTATTTAGGTTTCAGCTCTGTAACATTGGAAGATTGTAAACAGTCCGGCGCTTAGTTTCCAATCCTCTGTTAAGAATCTGAAAGGGGAATTTTAACTTTGAGTGAAAGAGACCCATGAATCAGATTGAATTGTCTACACTACTGTAAACACAACCCGATTATCGCTTCCATTGCCTTACATGGCAATGAAAGCCAGCAGAGGTGCAGGATTTGTGGCATTGGGCAATTCTCACGATCTTACAAAATTCAAATTACCATATGAAACTCGGCCTAATTTTGTTGTAGGCGCATTGTCACCGTAAATGACACGAAGGTCCGTAACAAAGAAATTCAGCATGTGCGTCATTCACTACATTAATGAACCGTGTGCTGACTGGTAGTGCGAAGGTGATGGCACCTCATTGTCCACCTTCGATACTGTCTGGTTGGTACTGTCATGATCCTATTTTTTTCCAGGAAATATACAGTGTGCATTTAAGGCTGTAAGAGCTATACTGCTGCAAGAACCAGCAAGCCTCAGGAGTTAAAGAAAGTGCATTTTCGTTGCCTGAGATGCAGCCACTAGGAGTGAGCATCGGGAGATACATTTGTTACAACTTAATTTTGAACTGGCTTATCGTGCAAATATTCTGTTCTAACAGGGAGGCTCAGGCAGACAACTATGTGTTAGCATATGAAAGAAGTGTTGTCAGCCCATTTAAGCAAAAGGAAAAGAATTTAAACTGTTTATTTATTATTATCCCTCGAAATTCTCAAAGCAGTCGAGCCAAAACAGATATCTCTGATAATTTAAACTGAAGGAAGGCAAGCTAGACGGTGACAATTTTTCATCCGTCAAAAACTCTGAAGTCAGATTGATTCTATCGAAAATGTTTGCAAGTTGTTAATTGGTGAAATTCATCACGGGAGAAGGAATGCATCACTTGCTGCTGAAATTGGACTATGGTCTGTTCTCCTGTTGAAGAACCTTTTTCTCGACATCGGACGGCTTTGAGAACTTCAAGGAACCTTGGACATTTTCACCTCCAACAGGGGCGTAAATTTTTGAGGGTTTTTTGTTTCTATTTTAAATGTTATTTATATCTTCATGGCGTTTAAGAATTTAGTTTGTCTAATTAAAAAGTTAATTTGTTGATTTAAAGACACCTGGTTTGGTTAGCCACATTCCATGCTATTTGGTACAATTTGGCTGGGTCTTCCTTTAATTTGGAAAGTTTAAAATGATATGTTAGGCGATCTGTGGAGGGACAGGATTGAATTAACAGTGCCTTTCTACAACCGCAATCAGAATCACATATTTTGACTGGGGGCTTTGACTGGAGCTGTTGGTCGTAACAGTACATAGTCCTTTTTAGACTTGCACCTTTCGATGAAAACTTGCTCTTGCAGTAATGCCCAGTAAAGATTAGTCAGAACGAATAATTTCTAATAGTTTCTCCCTCTTTTCTTTCCTCTAGTTCCAGTAGCTGGTGCAGTTTTGGCCTCCAATAGCAACAACACTGGGATTTCAGCCGGGGACCTTCTCGTTCTCCACTGCCAGGTGAAGGCAGGCACAGAACCACGTTTTCACTGGTACTTAAACAATCAACAGTTGCAAAACACCAGCGAATCGTATCAGATAAACACAGACGGGAGTGTGCTCATTATTGAATCATTCCAGAGAGGCCATGGAGGGCGATATCATTGTGTAGCGACAAACCAAGGGGCCAATGACTTGGAATTTAATACAACCAGCAATTTTATCGATGTCAAGATGCAAGGTAACACATTTGTTATGTTTAATCTGATATAATGAATTACATTTTTTTCTGTAAATATGTTGAATACACACATCATATTTCTTATTAAAGGTACATCGATATACTCAACGACTGAGCATCCACAACATTATGGAATTTAAAAAAGTCAAACATTCACAACCCTTTCTTTGAAGAGATGTTTCCTTATCTCGATCCTCCAGGTTCGAATCCTTATGGCGAGACTCTGGCCAAATGTGTCACTCACTAGCCAGTGGAAAACATCTTCTCAGCATCCACCCTTTCAAGTCCCTATGAATTATAAAGCAGCATTAAGATTATGCTTCATAATTTTAAACTTTAAGGAATAGGGATCAAGTCTGCTCAATCTTTCCTTCAAGGACAAACTGTGAATCGCAAGAGTTAATCTAGTGTTCTCTCGTTGCACTCCCTCCAAGGATTGAGATGAGGATACATTTCTTCACTCAGAGGGTTGTGAATGCGTGAAAAGGTCTACCACAGAGGTTGTGGGGGCTCCATCATAGATTATTTCAAGCCTGCTATTGGTAGCTTTTTGATCTCTCAGAGAATAAAGGAACATGGGGAGAGGGAAGGAACGTGGAGGTGAGATACATCAGCCATCACCGTATTGAATGGTGGAGTAGGCTCAAGGGGCCGAATGGTCAAGCTCTGTTTTTCTTTCTTATGTTCTTATATTCAAATGAATGGAAAATCTGGCGCCGTGTACAAGAGAAGCTGATCCACTGCCGGCCATTTTATTTCTGATGGTAACAGTGAAAATTCCCTCCAACGTAACTTATTCACCCTCCAATGGGAGGGTATCAGTTGGAATAGCAGTTAAATGATTGAAGCATACATATTGTGCCTTCTGTGCTTCATAAAATCGCATTAATAACCAAAATAGTTTTCTACTGCATGCATGCTGGAGCGAAAGAGGCAGAGTGAAAGCAGTCCTGGGATGTTCCCATGTTCTACCACCAATCCTCATTGGATCAATGCTCTCAAAACAGTGTTATATCCTTTGTAACTGACAGTTGATGCAGGCCAGGTTGTGATGTTAAGGTTGATTCGACATTGAAGCATTGAATCATACGGTACAGGGCAGATCATTTGTGGCATTAGGCTTGTGCCAGCTATTTAAAAAGAAAAGCTTTCCAATTAGTCCCTCTCTCCAATTCATTCAGTTGAGCCACATATTCCTTCAGGAACGTTTTCCAATTATGTTAAATATCGGTCCTCTCCTTGTTGGACATCATTGTAATGGAAACATTTGCTTCCGATCAAAGCACTGCATCAATTGCAACAACTCATTTTCTCTTGTTTTTTATAACTGTTCAAACAATGTCATTCCCGCTGGAAAACGTGCATTTTATTCCTTCATGGAATGTGGACGTCACTGGCTCGACTAACATTTATTGACCACCCCCATCTGCCCTTGAGAAGATGGTGGTGAGCTGCCTTCATGAACAGCTGCAGCCCATGTCGTGTCGGTACATCCACAGTGCTGTTAGGAAGTTCGTTCCAGGATTTAGATCCAGAAACAGTGGAGGCACTGTGATATATTTCCAGTTCTGGACTTCGTGTGACTTGGAGGGGACCGTTCAGTTTGTGGTGTCCCCATGCGTCTGCTTTTCTTGTTGTTCTAGGTAGTAGAGGTCGCGGGTGTGGAAGGTGCTATCGAGCTAGCCTTAATGAGTTGCTGCAGCGCATCATGTAGATGATACACGGCGCTGCCACTGCCGGCTGTTGGTGGAGGGGGTGAATGTTGCAGGTGATGCCTGGGGTGATAATCAAGTGGGCTGCTTTATGTTGGATGGTGTCAAGTTTAATATGTATTGTTGGAGATGCACTCATCCAGACAAGTGAAGAATACTCCATCACATTCCTGACTCGGGCCCTGTGGATGATTGATAGGCTTTGGTGAGACAGGGGTGAGCTAATCACCTCAGAATACCCAGCCTCTGTCGGTGCTCCCAATGATTCTGGATATTGTGCTGTTAATTAAAGCAAATGGCCTTCATGATTGATTTGTTTATTATGAAATATCCCACTTTTTTTCTCACTTCATATTCCTCTTATCCTTGCAGCTTCTGATACGAAGATATCTCTGGAAGTCAGCCCAAAAGTACCCCTGCCGGGTGAAAACATTACCATGAATTGTTTACTGCAGGCTGGGAAATGGACGGGTCCTAAAGTCTGCCTGTGGTATAGAAACGACAAGTTAATAGCCCGAAATAATCAATCTCAGTACACCATCAGAAGGGCGAAAATATCAGACGGAGCATCATATCGGTGTGAACTCCAAATACACTACAGGAAATGGACCTCACCAGAGGTCAATTTCACTGTAACAGGTTGGTAACTTGATGTGTTCTTTCTCTCCGAATTTGCCAGTTGGTAAGTTGATGGACAATGGAATGGGTTTTCCAGGAAATCTTTGTTGAAGTTAGGGAATGGTTGTGATTGAATGTGAAAGAAATTAACTGGGTTAATTTATTCAAATATCTGGGGTACATGCGGCAAAATTACTTACCCTGTTAATTTAACAGTGTACCCGTTAGAAGAATTTCTTTGCGGAGGCGATTTCTGGAGCATTGGAATGTCTTGAATACATGCGAATTATATTTCCGTAAAGGTAACTCAATATTCTCCACGATTGAACATCCATAGCAGTCTGAGGTAGAGAACGTCAATCATTCACAGCTCATTCAGTGAAGATATATTTGCTCATCTTGGCCCTACACGTTCGACTGCTATGCTGAGACTCTAGTTCGATGTTTTCACTCGCTGCCAAGGCAAACATCTTCCCAGAATCCACCCTTTCAAATCCCTTACGGATTTGTAAGCGTCAATGCGTTCACACCTCAGAATTCTAAGGAATATTCATCCAGTCCGCTTAAGCCTTCCTTAGAGGACGAACCCTTAAATCACATGAATTAATCTAGTGTACCTTCGTTGCACTCCCTCAAGTGAAAGCAAATCCTTCCTTACGTCTGGAGACTAAATCTGTACAAATGCTCCAGCTTTGGTATCAAAAATCAAAAAAATGGTATTATTGCAGTTGGACAGTTTTATTCTTATACTCCTAACCCATTGTACTGAACGGGAACATGCCATTTGCTTTCCTATTTGTTTACTGGACTTTGATTCGTGTACAAGGACATCCAATTCTCTCTGAATCCCAGTCCATCACCATTTAAATTAATTCTGCTTTTGCATTCTTCCTGCCATGTGTATCGTTTCACAGTTCTTCACATTAAATTCCTTCTGCCATGTTCTTTCCACTCACCCAGCCAGCGTAAATCCCTTCCCTGCATCCTCTCATAGCTACCTTACCTGTTAACTACGTATCAACAGAAAATATGGATACATTACACTCAGTACCCTCTGTTAACTCATTGATATAGCTTGCAAAATAGCTCTCAGCACCAAGACTTGTGATACCCTGACGTTTCAGGATGCCTACCCAGAATTGATCCACTTATTATTAATTGCTGTTTACTGCCCATTACCCAATCCTAGATCCATAAACTATTACCCCCAATTCCGTGAACCTTAATTTTGGATAACAACCTTTTGTGAGATGCCATACTGAATTCTTTTTGAAAACACAAACACACTACACCCACTCGCTTCCCCTTATCGACCCTAATTGGCAGCAAACGCAAAAAAAACCCCAGATATAATAAAGACGACTTTAATTTCCTAAATTTGTGTTAATTCAGCTGGATGATGCTATGAACTTCTAAGGGCCTTATTATCACATCCTTAATAATATATTTCAACATTTTGGTATACTGCTATTAGGCTAATAGGTGCATAGTTTCTTGCTTTCTCTCTCCCTACATTATTGAGCAGTGGTTTATGCTTTGTAGCTTTGAAATACTCTGGGACCGTTCCTGAATCTCAGAAATTCTGGAATGCCAAGACCAGCACTCCTATTATCACTATACCCACCAGTTCTGAAACCCTGAGACGTAGACCATCAGGCTCAGATGCTTTATGGATTTTATCCCGACTAATGTATCCTATACCATATATTTACTAACGATATTTTGTCTAAGTTCTTCAATTTCACGGGACTTGGTTTCCCACTGTTTCCAGAATGTCTCCCTGTCTTGTGCCGTGGAGGCATATGCAAATGTTCATTGAATGGCTCTGAAATTTAAATTTTTCCCATTATAATTTCTTCTGTCTCTGCCTCTAAGGGAGCCAAGTCTGATTTTGCCAATCCCGTCCTTTTTGTGTGACAATCAAACATTTCACAGGAAAACAACACGGAGCCATGGAGGCAACGTGAGTGAAAAAGAGATAGAGAATTGGAGGGGTTGGGAAAACCTTGTTTGAAAATAGACCTTTGAAGCAGGAGGTAGTTGAGACGGAACAAGGTTATTGAAGAGCGTTGAGAGCATGGGACACAACCACTTTTTTGTAATTGTGTGATGAAGGAGCTAAATAGCTCAATAGGCTTCAAATAATTAAATTAAGTGCATAAATACATATATTTGGAGGCGATTTGTCAGAAATGTGGTGAATTTGAGGACCTGCACGTTATATTAGCTACATCAGGAGATAGAAAGCTGAAGGAGAATAAATGCGAGTTGCACTTTGAGTAGGAGTAGAGCCTTTGGTTAGATTGGAGCTTTTGGACAGTGGGGTCTGGAGCCCAGAACATAAATCATGGCAACCACTTACATTCAAATGGTGCGGTAAAGTAATAAAGAAGCCATGGTACTTCAAAGGGGTGTTGAACGAAAACATTACACAGAGCCACAAAAAGCGATATTAAGGCACATGAGCCTGTGTTCGTTAAGATTAGGCTTGAAGGAGTGCCTTAAAGGAGGAAAGCGTGGTGGAGAGGTAAAGAGGTTTGTGAAGGAAACTTTAGAACTTAGGGAGCTTAGGACTGAGACAGCTGAAGGCACATCTACCAATGGTATCGCGCTTAAAATTGTAGACGCGCAAGAAGGCAGAATTCAAGGAGTGCATATATATCCCAGAGCATTGTCGGGCTGTACGAGATTGCAGAGAAAAACAGCGGGTGTCCGTGGAATGATTTGAAAACAAGGATTTTAAAAATATCGTTCTGCTGTTTAAGTGGCAGCCAGTATCGATCAATGTGGATACGATCAATGAATGAAAGGGGGTTGGTGCAATTCAGGACATGGACAGCAATGTTTTGGTTGACCAGTCATTTATGGGGACAGAGTATGGGAGACTGACCAAGATTGTATTAGAATAGTCAATTCTGGAGGTATCAAATAAAGGTCTGCTACCCGACTCGAACCCAACTGGACCCGACGACATGTGTCGCACTTCCGGGTCTGACATTCGGGCTCAGGTCGGGTTTCCTTTGCCGACCTTTAGCAGCAACGGCATGGATTAGCCACAGGTGAGCTGAGACACTGGCGCAGTCGTGTTACGTTGCAAAGGTAGTAAAAGTCGGTGTTAGTGATGGCACGGATATGTGGTTAAAACCTTATTTCCGGTTTATATATGACAACGAGGCTGCGAACTGTCAGGATCGCTTTAAACACCCGGCAGGGAGAGGGATGGAGGTGATGTGTGAGGAGCGGAATTTATGGCGGAGACAGAGGGAAAAAAATGGCCTCACTCTTCCCCACGTTTCATTGGCGTAAATTTCTTCTGATGCAGTACCGGATGTCAGCCAAGCAGTCTAACAACACATTGTCAGCGTCAGGGTTGTGAGCGCTGGCAGTGAGGTAAAACTGGGTGTCATCAGCAAAATAATGCTGAAACACTGGAATGTTTTCAGGTGATGTCAAAGGGGCAGCATATCAGTGACAAATAGGAGGGAGCAACGATAGATCCTCACGGAGCACAGGACATAACTGTGCAGCAGCGGCAAGAGAAGCTATTGATGGCGTTTTTCTGCCTTCGGTTAGATAGGTTAAAATGAACCAGATGAGAGCAGCTGATCATAGATGGTTGCAGTGTGGTGGTACTGCAGGACTAAAACGTGATCAATTATGCTAAGGGCGACGAGAACGGAAGGCATTGTTATAATCGAGCCTGGAGCTGACAACTCCAAGGATCAATCTATCCGTGGAATGGACTGAGATGGAGAGACAGGGAAACATTTATCAGTAGATGCTAATATCCAATACTAATTATGCATGACGTTCGGGGTTGAATGTCTAATATTTGGAGCGATATAATGTTATTCACTGAATCTGCTTATTTGATTCTAGTACAGAGTTACACAACCACCATCACAGCATTGTTTCTTTCACCTTTTCTGATCGCCTTCCTGATTGTATTGATTTTGCACAAACGGCGCAACAAGACGAAAGGTGAGTAATATCTTCAGGGAAAGTGAGTGGCCGTCTGATCACGTGACGGGCTTCCAGTAACTCCATTTTCCGCTGCAGCATTGCACATGTGTCGGTCCGATTTCAAAGGCAGTTAGTTTGGATCGGAGAACGAAAAAATATTTCCAATGATATGTTTGGAACTGTTTTTTGCTGAGGAAATTTTACCCCTTTTCAATTTTGGAATTGTTTACATCTGAAAGGAACAAAGCAGCCGCTGGCCATGGTTCGCGTGAGCAGGGGAAATTAGATTGCGAAATTGTAATACATTGTGCCCGGGCGTCTTTTGTAAATTCGTGCTGTATTACTACCATGAGTGCACATTTGTAAATGTTTACCAATCAGACCAATGTTATTTTCTGTTCGTAAATTACATAAATAAGCACAAACCACCTGTTTACTCTAACATTCAATATTAACTGTGCAAGTTGCTGAACTTTCTCTATTCCTATTCTATCTAGACAATTTCTCAAGCTTTTCACTGCCACCGGGGTAAGTGAGCAACATTTTTTATGTTAGTATGTAATACCTGTGTTCGTGAACATCCTGAAAGGATGAAAGTTGCCTTGGGTGTGGAATCAAAGCCGGTGAATTCACATTTGCCACCAGTTATTTGTGCCAAATAGAACTAAACAATCAATGGCGCTATCGGGCGAAAGATGCAATGACGCCCAGTTTGCCTTCCATTCCATTTCGTGTTTCACCCCATTGTCAATGATGTACCTCAGCTTGAGACCGTTACAGGTTATTAGACCTGAAATGTTATTTTATTTAAGTTCCGTTGCTCTTACATTGATGAGTGGGAAGTTATTTGAAACCGCGATCAGAGACAAAATAAGTTTTAATTCAGAAAGGCATGAATTAATTAAGGAGCGCCATCTTGAATTTGTTAAAGGCACATCGTGCCTGACGAAATTTTTTGAATTACTTGAAGAGGAAACAGGGAAAGTTAATCGTGATTTATATGTCAGACATTCACACTGGTAGTGTCTTCAATAAATTGCCACATTGGAGGATTTTTGAGTTCATGGAACATGTAATTATGAAATTAAGGGGAAACGACTGTATGGTTACGGAATTGATGCAATGACAGGAAGCAGTGTGTGGTGGTAGATTGAATGTTTTACAGACTTGGAATTGGCTTGCAGTGGTGTTTCACAAAGGTCAGTTGCGAGGCCATTACTCTTCACAATTATGTAATCAAGCTAGACCTGGCTGTAGGGAGCAACATCATAACGTTTGCAGGCGATGCAAAACGTTTAAACATAATGGATAGAAAATTGACTGCTTCAGGATAACATAGACATGATTGTTAAGTGAGTCTCAGCAGGTAGAGGGATCACAATGCGATCAAATGGGAAGTGTTGCACTTTGGGGGAATTTATATAGAACGACAGTATATCATAAGTGTCAGGATTGAGATACCTATAGATATCCATATATACAAATGCTAATTATTGCAAGGAGGCTGATAATATAATGCAAAAGCATAAGTGTTACTTGGTTCTGTTATGACAGACATGGACTATAAAGGCAAATAGAGTTTATAACTCAGTGTGCAGGGTTCAGCCTGAGTACTATGGACAACCCCGTCTTCCAAACATCAGGAAAGCTGCAAAGATCTTAGAAATTGTTTGATGGCGGTCTACAGCATGTTATCAGTGGTGAGGGAGTTCACTTCTCAGCAGAGGTTGGAAAAGCCCGAAATCTTTCTTTGTAACAGGGAAGATTAAACATTACCTACAGAGAATACAGAAAGAAAAATCTGCTTTTGTTACATGGACAACCTTTACCAGGGATGATCCAATAGGTGTTTGTAAGATTATGAGATGTTTTGGCAGATTAAGCAGGGGAAAATGTTCCCTCTGACAAGTGACGCAATAATAAAAGTCATAGAGTTAAAATAAGTATGAACACTAATCTTGAGGGAAGATGTGGAGAATTGGTATGCATTTGAGGATGAATAATCTACAGGCTTACAAAAAATGCAGTGTTGTTGCACCAAGCAGGACTCTTTCAAAGACGTCCAAGTTCTGTAATCTTACTGAACTAAGTGTCTATGATACTTTAACATTTTATTGAAAGTGAGGTTTGAGTTACTTCTGCATTATTCCTTAATATCTGACAACATTTCTTTGCAAAGTGAATCAACCAGAAATGAAAATCAACCCTCGAGCGAAGGATCTTCTCCAAACAATTGCATGCCTGCATTTGTAGCATCAGCCACAAATATAGGTAAGAGTGCAATGAAGCATGTGATAAAATGTGGTAGATTGCTCGTGGTAACATTTTTGTGGATGTTCTGGCCAAATCTCCCCCGAATCTTACCAGAGGTTTGGTGAAAATCTCAGAAAAATGGTGCGTTCAGAATTCCTGATATTGATAGTCTACTGATGTTCTGATGCGAGATGGAAAATCCTGAGAGAACATTTGCTTTCTTCATCCGCATGTATTTCATCAAATCTTGGGTTAGATGTTTGTCTTTATTTCCCGGATATTAAGTATCAGTTGGGGAGGACGTAAGAAAAGCAGTAGTTTGGGGAGTTCGGTTCCGTCCTATTGTCTCATGTTAATCGAAAAAATACTTGATAGGTTTAGTGAAGGATGTGAATCTGTGCGGTTGCTATTTAACGTTCGTGTATCAAGATTTACAAGAACAATTAATTTCTTTCTATTTTGTGGTGCTTGTACTCGTATTACATCCTCACACACTTTCATTTCATACGGTGCTGTTCATTCTTGGCCAGGATAGAAGTGGGGTTCTGTTCCTCTGGGTCCTAGTCTGAATGTGTAAATCTAGGGCCCTGATATTCAGAAAAAATGAACAATACCTTGTGTGCTTAATGGCATTTGAGTATTTCTCTCTTCCACATCATTACAAATCAAATTTTCTGCCAGACGATGCTGTACATGAACCCCAAAATATATCTGGATGCTTAGCGTGGGACAAATTCGATCATGTGTGTTGCTCAGCGTCACTCCATTTGCTATCTAATATCTAAACTCTGATGCCCCTGGCCTTCATCGCTCAAACTGAAGCCACTTCGTGCCTTTACTCTCGGGACTGTGGAGATCTTGAATTGATCAGGTTAATTAGCTGTTCATTTTAAATTCAGTAAAGATTAGACCAAATTTTCAATCATAAATTTTGCAATGGATCTGGTATCCATACGTTTCTTTGTTTGAAGTTGTCAGTGAGCACAATGGATTCGTTTTGTTCTCTGCAGCTTCGACTTCTAATCAGCCATTCCACTGTGTAGTACAAGGACTGGAAATAAGAGAAGGTGGACGTTCATTTTGTTCCTTGGTTGAAGGGATTTGTATATGTCACAGGGCTTAGTCACTACTTCAATGGCAGTAGTTAAGTTATAGCTGTGGGAGGTTATTTCAAATGGGTCTGAATTAATTAGTGCATTGTAAGGCAGGCACCACAGTACCTGCATTTGTTAATTGCAAGAACGCTATTGCCACTTTATAAATTCAGTCTTTGGTTATAGGATCCTTAGGACCCGCATGCAAACACACTTGTTCTGGATATTAGATAACTACTGAATGATTCACAGTAATTGACCTGGCTATTATTGTTGCTGTAACCTGATGCAACTATTGCAAATGTAAAATATACGTCGATTATATAGTTGTGGGAAAACGCATTAAGCAAATTTTGCCCAGTCCTCGACATTGCAATGAAAGCTATCGACTTGCTTATGTTCGGGCTGTATACACGTAGGATACATACCGTTTAACATATATCCTTCTTGAGACAGGATTTATAAATAAGGCAAGAGAAGTCTCGCGAATATTAAGATCTAACTGGAGGATGACAGGAACAGATCTCACACCCTACACAGTGACATGCCAGGCCAGCAAAAAGAACGATCTTCGCCATGAGAAGCGTATTTCAAGACTTCCACGTGCACTTTAGAATTCCATAAATTACTAAAATTCTGGGGGAAAAGTCAGCAAGCCTCGCAACATCTGTGCAGAGAGAAAGAGTTTGCATTTCAGCTGGATGACCTTTCATCCGAATTGGAAACAGTTCGAGCTGTAATGGCTTTTAAGCAAGTGGGAACAGGGAGGGTTGGCTAAAAAACAACAGTACATGTCTGTGTTCAGGCAGGAGGCAGCAGTGATTAAATGACAAAAGGGCTCCTATTGCAAGGCCAAAACGACTGGTATAAGTAAACAAACAGCAGATGGGTCTCGGTGAGTTGTCAATTGCAGAATCATGAACAGCTGCCACCTGTAAGCAGCAAAAAAAAGTTTTAAAAAAGGAGAGAGGAACAAGAGAATAAAAAGTAAAGCCGAAAGAGAAGTGGCAGAGGTTACAGTCTAACATTGTTGAATTAATTTTTGCGTTTGGAAAGCTTTAAGTTCCTAGGCAAAAGTTGAAGTGATGTTCCTCCAGTTAACCTTGAACTTCATTGGAACACTGCAGGCCGCCGAGGACAGAACTGTGAGAGCAGGAACAAGGTGCAAATTAAAATTGCAGGTGGCAGGGAGCTAGGGGTCATGTTTGCGAACTGAAGGATAATGTTCAGCAAAGCTATCACCCAATTTTCGTTTGGTCACACAAATTAAATGAAATCACATTCAGGAACAGCGAGTACAGTACACAAAAATGAAATTTAAGCAAGGAAATCGCTCTCTCACCTGGAGGGAATGTTGAGAAGGGAGAAAGTAAATGGACAGTTGTTGCAATGGGCTGCATTTGCCTGGAAAGGTGCCATGGGAAGGAGAAGGCATGTTGGGGGTGAGTAACGAGTGGGCTGGCTTATCGGAGAGTGAGCTCTCACTTTGCTATGCTGAAAGGTGAGGTCAATGGAAGATGTGTCTGGTGCTGGTATCATGATGCAGGTGTTGGAAATTGTGGAGGAGACGCCATTGAAGGGTTGAGAAAAATAGGACGCGCATCACGGTTCTGGGAGGGAGGGGAAGTGCTCAAAGCAAAGTTGCTTGAAATGGAATGGATGCAATCAAGGGCCCTGTCAACAATGGAAAGGGGAATATTTGGTTGAATAAAAAGGATAAACTGCCGGAAGTGTTAGTATGGAAGGTTGCATCCTCAGAAGAAGGTGACGGTCGTCATGCAAATTAGGTACTATTAAATTGAATGTTCTATCTATCTATCTATCTATCTATCTATCTATCTATCTATCTATCTATCTATTTATGCATCCATCTATCGATCAATCTATCTATCTATCTGTCTATCTATCTGTCTATATCTCTACCTATCCATTATCCATCTATCATCTATTCATTAATCCATTTTAATACAGCTTTCTTATTGTTATGTTTCATCTTTTTGCTTCTATTTAGCTGATGACAACACTGCTGCTGATTTGACTTACTCGATGATCACGGCCACGAAGTCAAGCGTCGCTGGTAAATTACGTCAATATTTGATAGCTATTGCTAAGCAGATGATAATTACAGTTCTAAACTTCGAACTGAAGTGGTCGGTTTCCTTATTTGCGTGTTTTCAGGAACACCTTCGTGAAATAATTCCTGCAATGATTTCGTATAAATGAGCATCCGACTCGCTGCCAGACGTTTTCTGCCTGCAGTAAAAGTGCAAAATAATCTGAGCAAACATAAGCCAATTAAAAAAAAACTTGCATTTAAATAAGGCTTTTAACATAAATAAAACAACGCAACGGGAATCCCAGAGGTTTATGGGATTGATCCTGTCAGTTTTACTCAAAAACCTGTTCGATTAAAATGACCCCAATCAGTAGTGATTTATGTAAGTCCCCTCGATAACATGCACAGTTTTCCACCTGTTCAATGTTTGTTTCATTTACAGATAACGGTGCTGGCGTCTCAGGTGCAAAGAGGGTAAGTGCCCCAATCGAGCAAGTTTCGGTTGATAATACCACAATAAATGCTGACAAATAATTAACTTACTGCCACCAGCTGGAAAGCTTGGTGTCAGTTTTAGCGAGGGCACAACTGAACAATTCATATTTATGGAAAATAATGGTGGGTGGCATATGAAACAAGCAGCATATTCACTGCTGCCCTTTAGCTCCCACTGCCCAATAATCATGTCAATCATGATGCTTGGGGTTGATAGCTAAATGCGTGTGCTTAAAGGGCGTTGTGAATCTGCAACACATATTAGAAACCATCTAATTTCCATTTGCATTGAGTTGAATTAAAATTGAATTATGTCAGTTCCGATCCATGCCAGATTTGAGCTTCGACAGCAACTCATAAAATCGACGTCAGCTGCGCTTGACATTTCAGCTGCACTCCACGCCGTTGACAAACAAATTGTAGTTTTGTTCCCATTCATTATCTTAAATTTTTATTTGCGATTTCCTGACAGAATGATCAAGGATATTGTAGCTAATTCCCCCAAAGACGTAGCACCATCATCTCATACTTAAGTTTGGTGGGTGCTTTCTTCATAGCTTCCTCCTTCCAACTAATAAATATTTTCAACTATGAAAATAAACTCAGTCGGGGATCGTAAGTGGAACGTTGGAACCTCAGCCAGTTAGATGTAGGCAAGACGTTTTTAAAAATTATTATTCTTTCATGGGATGTGGGCATCGCTGGCAGGGCCATCATTTATTGCCCATCACTCATTGCCATTGACAACTGAATGACTTGCTAGGCTTTTCAGAGTGCAGGAAGGAGTCAACAACATTGCTGCAGGGCTGTAGTCACACGTAGGTCAGACCATGGAAGGCCAGCAAACTTCCCTCCCTGAAGGACCTGTGTGAACCAATGGGTTTTGACAACAATCGACGATCATCACAGAGACTAGCTTTCAATACCGCATTTTTATTAATAATTTGAATTTAATTTCCACCAGCTGTCGGTTTGAATTCATGTCCCAGTCACATTACCAATAGGGCACCGTCTCCCCTAATGCTGAGCACAGTGTAAACTGGGTGATAGCTTTGGCCGCTCTTATAATCCTCTGACGTCCCTGCATTCCTGATAAATCGCTTTTGATTCGCTCTCGTCACTTGTCTGCTACCGTCAAAGACCAATTTCACCCCCATTTTTTTTGATTGCAGCATACCAAGAGTGGCTCCAGTGGCCACAGTGTCGCATACTCTGTGGTTAATCGCGAGGAGATGGAAGCTAGTTTGGAAGGCAACCAACTGGAGGAAGCGAACGGCCGCGATGCAAATGTCTACGAAAACCTTCCTCGGAAACAAGAGCGAATCAGGAAGAAAAAACCCAGAAACAATAAAAAAGGGGAAACGTCAATGATGTTATGCTCTCGCAAATATACTGACCCCGGGGATATCAGCCTGAAGACAGACTAATCCATCGTAACTTGCACACGTCTTTCTAAGCATAGATTTCAGGCTCACTAGTGATTTACACAGATCAGTTCGGCTTGTATTCTTTACTCTGACTGAACTTCACATCTCAAGCCATATTAAATGGCATGATCTGTCGTTCATATTTTGCGGAAGGATACTACATTTTACTTTGGTGTAGCTAGTTGAGCATCTTTGTAACGTGTTTCAAAGTAATATCCTAAGGTATACACAGGTTTTCTATGTTCTTGTGCAATTAGTTAAAGGGATGTGGTGAGGTCCTGTCCTCAAATTCTGCCCTGTGTCTTGCATTCAACTATAACTGCAGAGGGAAACCAGTAGATCCGATGGAGAAATTATGCAAATGACTGAAGAAAACTAGAGACCTCACGCAACAAAATTGAATCTTTATGGGAAATTCACCTTTGAATCGCAGAATCACTGAATTGTTACAATGCCCACTGTGTCTGCGCGGGACCACCGTGTGAGTAATTCTCTTAACATCATTGCCCCAACACCACCCCCCGCCATCCCCCCCCCCCCCACCCCGACTTCTGCCCGGAAGCCTGCACGGTCTTCCTTTTCAGGTACTGGTCTAATCCCCCATGGAATGCTCCAAGTGGAATTGCTTCCACCTACCTCTCTGGTAAAACATTCCACACGTGAACCACTCGATGTACTCGATGTTTCCCTCATGTCGCTGTGGCTTCTTTTGCAAATTACTTTAAAGCTGTACTCTTTCATTCACGATCCTTCCACCAACGGGAACAGTATTTCCCTCTCCACTCTGTGCAGTTCCCTCATGATTTTGAATAGGTCTATCAAATTTCCTCTATGCCTTGTTTTCTGCAAGGAAATTAGTCCCAGCGTCTAGCTTCATAACTCACATTCTTCATCCATGCAACCATAGTCGTGAATCTTTACTGCTCTCTCTCCAATGCCTTCATATGCTTCCTAAAGTGTGTCATCCAGAACTATACAAAGTATTCCAGCTGGGGTCGAACTAGTGTGTTATGCAAGTTCAACATAACCTCCTTGTTCTTGTACTATTTGTTCCTATTAATGAATGTTTGCTTGTTATTGAATGAATGGTAACAAAATGGCCTCCTATTATACCCCTTAATGGTTGTTTTCTTCTATTGACATCAATATGAAAGAAATTCGTCTGAGTTGGATAATGTGAGCCTTATTTGATATTGTCAATTTCACAACATTGTTCAAAGTTGCAACGATTCCCATTGTCTCTGAGTCTCGCAACTATACGGCACAGACAGAGTGAATGTATAGATGTTATTACCAGCAGTTGGATGTTTATCATTCCATAGGCAGATCGCAAGAAATAAAAGTAGGTGCGGGGGGGGGGGGGGGGGGGAGGTGGGTGGAGGTGTTTGTGGTGGAGGTGATAAGTCCATTCCTTACAAAGCCCAGTAGATTTTCATTTCGCCCATTCTTACTAATCCAGACGGTTCTGTTATTAGTATTCCTCTTATGAAATTTCCTTCTGCTATCCGGCACTCAAGGCTACATTCCACCCCATTATATATGTATATATATGGGCGGCACAGTGGCGCAGTGGTTGGCACCGCAGTCTCACAGCTCCAGGGTCCCGGGTTCAATTATGAGCACTGCCTATGCGGAGTTTGCAAGCTCTCCCTGTGAGTGCGGGTTTTTGCCGGGTGCTCCTGTTGCCTCCCACAGCTAAAGACTTGCAGGTGATAGGTAAATTGGCTGTTGTAAATTGCCCCTAGTGTAGATAAGTGGTAGGAAATATGGGATTACTGCAGGGTTAGTATAAAGTGTCTGGTTGTTGGTCGGCACAGACTCGGTGGGCCGAAAGGGACTGTTTCAGTGCTCTATCTCTAAATAAATAAATATTATGCTGGTTGCTTGCACTCTAAACTGCATTTCTGTCATGTTTTCCATTTTTATTCTAGAGGCATGTAATGCTATAAAATATGATGAAATACACTACATAGAAAAACACAGAATTTATTGCATAACGATGTGACATTCGGCCCAACTAGTATGTGCAGGTTCTTATTTTCCTGTCGCTTTCCTTCAACTAACTTTACCAGCACTTGTTCTATTCCTTCCAACTTCATGCATTTATCTAGAGCCCCTTAAATGCAACTGATATTCGCCTCAAATAATCCACGGAGTAGCAAGTTCCACCTTCTCACCATCCTCTGGGTAAAGATATTTCTCTTGATTTTTTATTGAAGGGATTAATGTCGATCTTACATTTCAATCCCTTAATTTTGTACCTTTGCACAAGCCGAAAAATCTTGCCTACTTCTACCAAACCCCTTCATATCTTGCAGAAACTTTACTGGTCACTCCTCAGACTTCCCTTTTCTAGAGAGAAAAAAATCCAGCCTTTCAAGCTTTCTTCTGATCTCTCACCTCTCATTACCGGTGTCATCGTTGTCAATCATTTTGGCACCTTCTCCTGCACCTCTATCCTCAATACGGAATATAGAGACCAGAAAGCTACACAATTCTTTAATGTGGTGCAACAAAGGTTCTGTAGAAATTTAACATGCCTTATTGCTTAACAATTTAATTGCTCTAGAAATTATCCCCTCTGCTTTTGTTGTCTTTACCATGGTCTTATTAACTTACAATGCGAATTGTAATGTTTCTGAATGCGTACTTCAAGATCTCTATGTTCATCTAACCTATTTTTCGAGGAAAATGTGGCTTCCTAATTCGTAGCACCAAAATGCCCAGTCTCAGAGCTAATGGCGCTGAAATTAATTTGTCTTGTGTACTTTCAAGTTCATTCACGTCTTCTGGTATTTTGTAGCGATTCCACAACCTCTTATCATTGAATAATAAAGATACATATAAGGTACAATCTTTGTTGTCAATAGATTGCTGACAAATGGATAGATATTCACAGTGATTTCCACCAAATGTCCTGCTGTGTACATGGAGAAAACCTGTGTAACTGGGAAATGCCGATACCTCTCTTTCAGTGTTTCGCTGGGGACCGCGTAATGAGCGGATTAGTCAAGAGAGGGAATATCATTTTTTTCCAGATCTTTCACACTCATGAAGCTTATTTAAAGGAGTACATCTATTTAAATCAAGAAACATTCGATGATGCCAGGCATGATGAGCATTAAAACAATTAAGATCGGTGGATGATGACGCAAGAAATAGGAGCATGCGTAGACCAAACGGCCCGTAGAATCTGCTTCACCATGCAATACGATCTTGTCTGATATTTAGCGTCACTCCCACCCTTCCCTTCCCTCCCATTCCCTGAGACAACAAAGAACTGTCTATCACAGCCATAAATATATTTCACGATGGAGCTTCCATTACCGTCATTGATAGAGAAGTTCAAATATTCACAACCTGTTGAGTAAAGACGTTTTTGCTCATCTCCCGTTATCCTGAGACTGTGCCCCCGTGTTTAGATTCCCCAGCCAGTGCCAATAGCCTCTCAGTGTTCAACCTGTCAATCCGCCTTCATTCTTGTGCACAATCCAATTGCAATAAAGGCCAATGTGCCATTTGCCTTGCTAATTGCTTGCTGTACTTGCATGTTCACATTTTGTGCTGCTTACCCGAGCACCGCCATGTTTCTCTGAACAGAAGACAAGCGATTACACTGTTAGTTTTGAAATTTAGTGGAAGGAGCAACAGAAATCTTTTACTTACCAATTCGAATGTCATATGTTGTTGAATCGATTTGTCTATCTGTTTTTTTCCTATCTCTTTATCAATGCATTTGTTTATTTTTCCTTTCCGTCTAACTATCTGTTTATTTATGCATATCGATTTACATCATCCAAAACTGAAGTTTCGAGGTAAAGCCTGGCTCGGGTATAAAATTAAAACATGTCCTGGGCCCAACAACAGCCAACTCAAACCCGTCCCGGGCAGAATCCTTTAATTCATTTTCATGCCCGATCCCACCCTAAAGTATCAAAGATATTATTGAAAGAGGAAAAAAATTGCAGATTAAAAAGTAAAACAATACCACCAGCTAATGGGAACGGTAATTAGTATTTCAAATTGTAAATCTACATCAGAAGTACTGTGTCAGAGAGTTCCCAAACTTTGCTAGGGTGCCTAAGGCAGACGAGATAAGTCAACAAGTGTGAGGAAGAGCCATCCAAATTAATCTTGCATTCGCAGACAGTTCAGGAAACCAGAAATTGTGCTGTTAGAAAGCATAACCAACTTTTGTCTGTTTTAGATCCTCTTCTACTTACTTCTTCATCCGCAATATTGAGGAATGAGGTACTTGTAGCATTTGTTGCATTCAGGTCCCTGTACCATTTGATTAGACATAGAGGGAAATTTCTAGCTTACAAACCTGTGGACATGACTCAGGAAGGCTAGCAGGCCCATCAAGACGGCCACACACCGAGAAAGCTCGACCACCATGGCCATACATTTCTTCCTCTCCCTAACTCGCATATAAATCTACGAGGAGTGGCAAAAACCATTATAAAAAACTACTCCAATGAAGGAAGAAAAGCTCAGTAAATTTCCTCTCCAATGCCCTGCAGTCAAAAACTTTCCCAGGAGATTACATGGATCACCTGTTCTTCTTTGGCCTCCTTCTCTCGACAGACAATGGGGAAGCGCCTAGAGGTGGTCAGTGGTTTGTGATGCAACGCCTTCAGTGGCTATAAAGGCCAATTCTAGAATGACAGACTCTTCCACAAGTGCTGCATATAAAGTTGGTTCTCGGGGTTGTTCCACAGTTGGCTCTCCCCTTCGTGTCTGTCTTTTTTCCTGCCAACTGCAAAGTCTCAGACTCGCCACACTTGAGCCCCACCCTTATGGCTTCCTGCCAGCTCTGGCGATCACTGGCAACTGACTCCCACGACTTGTGATCAATGTCACAGAACTTCATATCATGTTTTCAGATGTCTTTAAAGCGGAGACATGGACGGCCGGTGGGTCTGATACCAGTGACTAGCTCACTGGACAATGTCCTTGGGGATCCTGCCATCTTCCATGTGGCTCACATGGCCAAGCCATCTCAAGCGCCGCTGGCTGAATAGGGTCTATATGCTGGGGATGTTGGCCACCTCGAGGACATCTGTGTTGGAGATATGGTCCTGCCACCTGATGCCAAGGATTCTCTGGAGGCAGCGAAGATGGAATGAATTGAGACGTCGCTATTGGCTGACATACGTTGTCCAGGCCTTGCTGCCATAGGGCAAGGTACTGAAGACACAGGCTTGATACACTCTGGCTTTTGTGTTCCATGTCAGTGCGCCATTTTCCCACACCCTCTTGGCCAGTCTGTACATAGCAGTGGAAGCCTTTCCCATGCACTTGTTGATTTCTGCATCGAGAGACGGGTTACTGGTGACAGTTGAGCCTCGGTAGTTGAACTCTTGAAGCACTTCCAGAGCGTGGTCGCCGATTTTGATGGATGGAGCATTTCTGACGTCCTGCCCGATGATGTTCGTTTTCTTGAGGCTGATGGTTAGGCGAAATTCGTTGCAGGCAACCGCAATGCTGTCGATGAGGCTCTGCAGACACTCTTCAGTGTGAGATGCTAATGCAGCATTTTCAGCAAAGAGGAGTTCCCTGATGAGGACTTTCCGTGCTTTGGTCTTAGCTCTTAGACGGGCAAGGTTGAGCCACCTGCCACCTGATCTTGTGTGGAGAAATATTCCTTCTTCTGGTGACTTGAATGCATGTGAGAGCAGCAGGGAGAAGAAGATCCCAAACAGTGTAGGTGCGAGAACACAGCCCTGTTTCACGCCACTCAGGATAGGAAAGGGATGTGATGAGGTGCTGCAATGCTGAATTGTGCCTTTCATATTATCATGGAATGAGGTGATGATACTTGGTAGCTTTGGTGGACATACGATCTTTTCTAGTAGTCTGAAGAGACCACGTCTGCTGGCAAGGTCAAAGGCTTTGTTGAGATCAATGAACGCAATGTAGAGGGGAATCTGTTGTTCACGGCATTTCTCCTGTAGCTGTCGAAGGGAAAACAGCATGTCAATAGTGGATCTCTCTGCTCGAAAGCCACACTGTGCCTCAGGGTAGACACGCTCAGCCAGCTTCTGGAGCCTGTTTAAAGCGACTCCAGAGAAGACGTCCCCCACTATGCTGAGCAGGGAGATTCCACGGTAGTTGTGGCAGTCACCAATATCACCCTTGTTCTTATAGAGGGTGATGATATTGACATCGCGCATGTCCTGTGGTACTGCTCCCTCATCCCAGCAAAGGCAGAGCAGTTCGTAGAGTGCTGAAAGTATAGCAGGCTTGGCACTCATAATTATTTCAGGGGTAAGACCGTCCTTCCCAGGGGCTTTACCGCTGGCTAGAGAATCAATGGCTTCACTGAGTTCCGATTTTGTTGGCTGTCCGTCCAGCTCATCCATAACTGGCAGAGACTGGGCTTCATTGAGGGCAGTCTCAGTGACAACATTTTCCCTGGAGTACAGTTCTAGGTAGTGCTCAACCCAGCGGTCCATTTGCTTGCTTGGTCAGTGATTGTGTCCCCTGATTTAGATTTGAGGGGGGCGATCCTATTGATGGTTGGCCCAAAAGCTCTCTTAATGCCATCCTACATTCCTCTGATGTTTCCGGTGTCGGAGGTCAGCTGAATATGACTGCCCAGCTGTTGCCAGTAGTCATTTGCGCAGCACCTTGCTGTGCTTTGCGCAGCACTTCTGGCTGCTTTAAGTGCTGTGGATGTTAACTCGCTGGGGGCTTTCTTGTAGTTCAGCAGTGCAGTGCATTTCGCGGCTATGATAGGATCCAGCTCTTCAATGTGAGATTGAAACCAGTCTGCATTCCGCTTCACACGTTTGCCATAGGTGTTCATGGCTGACTCATAGATGGCGTCTCTGATGTGGGCCCACTTGGTCTCTGCATCCCCTGTAGGAGTGTTTTGAAGGGCATTTTCAAGTGAATTTAGAAACTTATGTAACAGCTGTGAATAAGAAATTCAGCTCGTGCTGTTGCGCGGGCGGCCCTTCAGCTTGGAGTGATGCAGTTTATTTGGTTTGTGTCTAACCTTGCTGCACACCAGGGAGTGTTTGATGTCGCAGTCCGCACTGTGGAAGCTGCGTGTGATTTGAACGCTGTTTAAAGAGGCTCGTCTTGTGATGATGAGGTCCAGCTGGTGCCAACGATGTGATCTTGGGTACCTCCAAGAAACCTGGTCACAGGGTTTAGTATGAAAGTACGAGTTGCTGATGCAGAGGTTATGATAGGTACACAACTCAAGCAGTCTGTGTCCATTCTGATTCATCCTTCCAATGCCATTGCGCCCAAGGCAGGAAGGCCATGAGTCATGGCTGGCCCCAACCCTGGCATTAAAGTCCCCCAGCAGGAACAGATGATCGGTATTGGGGAAGCTACTGATGATATTATGTAGTTCCTCGTAGAACTGGTCTTTAGCTTTAGGTGGGGAGCAGAGTGTTGGAGCATAGATGCTGAGTAGGTGAACTAGACCAGAGGCGGTGAGCAGACGGATGGACAGTATGCGTTCTGAGCCATTTGAGGGTGGCTCTATCATGCTGAGCAAAGAGTTTCTGATGGCAAAGCCCACTCCATGCTGTCTTTGTTCTTCAGGATCCCTACCTCGCCAGAAGAAGGTGCAGTCTCGCTCTCTTAGAGATCCACTCACAGGGAGGCGTGACTCCTGAAGTGCTGCAATGTCCACGTTGAGCCTACTGAGCTCGTTGTTAATTATGGCGGTCTTCCGAGAATCGTTGATTTGTGTAAGGTCTTCCAACAGGCCAAAACACATAGTTCTGACGTTCCAGCTTGCAAAACGATCGGGTAGTACCTTCTTTCCTTTTTTTGTCGTACAGTTTGGTGCGGTGTTGCATTCCACTTTTCGGGCAATGACCCTGAGTACCAAGCACCAAATGAAGCAGGTGGACTGTGGTGGGACAGAACCTTACTGACCAGGATTGCCCGGTTTGAGGCGGGCGGTAGCTGTCCAGTAAGATGTGCTGACGTCTCCCACCGACAAAGGCAACCCGTGGCGCCCAATCTCTACGCCAATTGAGCTGGATTTATAACCCATAACTGCTGCCTTCTGTGTTGTTTTGGTTGCTGTTGCGACTATGGAGTGACCTCTCCATGGCACATGCCTGGGCGGATGTACGGAGGTTGTGCTTTGCCCAAGCGTCAGAACCCCCTCTCGGCCTTCCTGGTGGGGTCCAAATGAGTGCAGAGCACGATGTTTGGCAGCGGTATGGCTTCAGGAGCTGCCGGAAACATGCCAAAGGTGACACATGACTGTCTTCGGGGTTCCGATCCAGGTTTTCTGTTAGCGTTTACTCCCTTAGCCTTGGTCTCTCACGAGATGCCCACAAGGCAGTGGCGTTAATAGGGCCCCTGGTCAGCGATAGGTGGATGCAGGTGGGAGGAGGTGGGGGGAAGGAGGTGCGGGGCGGAGGGGGTGTGGGTGGGGGAGGGAGTGCGAGGGGGAGGGATGCGGTGGGAAGGGGTGAATGGAAGGGCATGCGAGGGGGATCTGGGAAGGCGGCTGCAGGGGTTAGGAGAGGGGGTGCAGGGGAAGGGGGTGCGAGGGGAAGATGGAACGAGGGGGGAGCTGGGAAGGGGGAGTGGGGGGTCCAGGGGGTGGGGGGAAGGGTGCAGGTCACAAAACATTACATCAGCATCCACCATCGCCGCCGAGAAAAGCTCACCGCGTCCTCCGGGAGGTGGGCGATAGCTTCGAACACCAGTACCAGCAGGAATTCGCTGACATTGCGCTGCAGATGCTCTTTGAGCCGAACACTGCCCGAGGGCGCTTTGAAGTTGTGGCCAAGGAGCTGTTCCACAATGGAGTCAGCTGGGACCAGGTCGTGGCTGTGTTCGTGTTCGGGGGCACCTTTATTCCCAATAGGCTGTCCACATCGTACAAACACATTCCTCGTCCAGGCTTTTCCAATTGCCATGTTCTCTACCTGATGAAAAATTACTGCGATGTATTTTGTGGTAAAATTTTGTGAACCTGTTCTTGCATTTGGTCTTTGTGGCTGAAGTCATGTATTTCTGGGGTGAGTAGCAGGAGCATGATCCTGATAGTGGCATAATCAAATAGGCATATGCAGTAATTCCATGATCTTGTTACGAAGAGAAGCTTGATAGTAGTGTTCAAAATTATGATAGGTTTTGAATGAGGCCGGCGGCAGGAGGATCACGTGTAACCTATAAACACACTTACCTTATACATGACGCAATCTTTCTCACCATCAGGAACAGATCGAACTCCCTCTTGAAGCTGCTGAGAAGGCCAGCATCCACCACACCAGCTGACAATGTAATCCAGAGGCTCTACATTCTCTGGGAAAATAACCACCCAACATCCTGTCTATTCCTATGTGTACTTGGTTTGATATACTTAAAAAAAAATTAAGCTCCTAAATTTTTCTCCAGATGGTTTTCTCCCTGCAATGTTACTTATCTGTGACTGAAAAAATGAGTTGGCAAGTCATGGGGCAAAGGCTTGCTTTTGAAAATCAATCAACATTACTTCGACAGCATTATAGCGTGTTTGAAAATATCTGCATTTGATGGGAAATATAGTATTAATAATGCTACTCTGTTTAATGTCTTCAAAATGGTATTGACGTGAACCGAAGTTTCTGGAGATAGCCAACACTCTATTCACTCCCTGGAACAGAACACTAGCCCTTTGGGATCAGAGAAATACTTAATTCAAGCAACACAGCTATTCGGTTGACTAATAGAGACTGCAACGGCAGATTAATATTCCAAGGCGTTTTAATTCATTACTGTGAAAGATTTAGAATTTATACTTGGATGGCCAGTGGGGATTTTGCAATCCCACCCACGCCATAAAAACGAAAGAAATCAGTGTGCACAATGGCAATTAACGCCTCGTCTAGATAAAATCAATATTGTTTCCAGGCATTTTCATTTTTAATATTTGCATTTTCAACACTGTATTTACAAAATTAATACGACTTGAGTAGACGTTAGTATCTCACCTACTCAGTACTGAGAATTAAGTAAGTTAGATCCCATGTTTTGGCTTTTCTCATAACTCCTAGTGGATTTTGTCCACAAGATCCATTGATGTGGTTAATGGCACTCGCTTTCAATCACAATATCGCAGCTTTCCAGATGTACATCACACAACAGCTGCAACATTATTTTATATATAAACAAGCCCATCACGGTATTTCGTGGTAGACTAATTTTTTGTCCTCTTGCAATAGCCGGGTAGATCTAATTCTTGAAAATGCTTTTTGTTTTAAGTAAAATAACAATCATCAACGTTCTAACAACCAGGGTGGTCTGGGCAAGGCTCTACAGCTATTTTTCCAAGTCTGTACTTGCAATGTTAAAAAAAACAAGTTCATAAATTATATTTTAAGATTGTTTGATGTATAAAATGAGATATTAGTATTCATTTAGAGGCTAATGTTAACTCATATGAGTGTTCCTCGTATTGTCAAGTAAATTTCATAGAATTCTAGCAGCCACTGTAACTGAATTATGAATGGACCTTATTATCTACTCCTGGGTCCTGGGTTTTCTATGGGCAGAGAAAGCAGCCTCTAACTCGTGTGATTGAATTTTATACTATAAAGTCCTTTCAAATACAATTGCCTTAGAAATGCAATTCACAAAAAAATTCCAGACTTAAAACCAGTCGATAAAGATACATGTGTTCCCACATTTTGATTTTTTAAATATTGTAACAGTGCAAAGTTTGGTTGAATAATGTCACAGCTAATTTCAATATATGTTTTTTTTTTTACGTAAACAGACATGACAAGTGGCACCAAGACTGCCAAAGCTAAACAGGAAGTCCATCTCTTCCCGACCGGAGCCCGAACGCTGGACACAGAATATCGACCCGACCCGAACCTGACACGAGTAATTGGGTTTTGTTGGGTTCCGGTCGGGTAGCCAGGCTTTATTTCCAGAGATCCAAAATTCAGGTTAGTCAGGAGAGTAAATCAGGCAGAAAGGCCTTATGTACCCCAAACGACATTCACTTCCATTTTCCTTCCATTGTGAAGTAGAATTCTCGAAGTATTTAGGTGAACGTTCAGTAATAGAGAGAGTGAACGTTCTTGTGTTGGATTAGTTCTATCTTATCGATGGCCTATCAACGTGCACACGAACGACAGTTATATTGAAAATGTCCAAAGCGACTATATGCGTCCAACCATTGTTTTGCGATGACAGTCGCCTCATTATTGGAACTATCGATGTTCAAGCACGATTGATTAGGAACTGAAATTATACAATCAAGTTATAAGCAGCCAATTAGTTACAAAAAAGACATTTTAGGTGAAATAGGTCAATGAAGTGAAATGTCCATTATTTAGATACATTTAGGTACATATTTAGGTTGTTATTTAGGTACATATGAAAAAAATACCATCATATTCAGGAAGTTGTTCTACCCATCATTCCAATAGTTTACTGACCATCTAAAATCGGGATCCTTATTTTTTGGCAAATGTAATTAAGATAGATGCTTTATTCGAGAGATGTATAAAACATAGGAAAAGATACAGGATCTGCACATGGAAGCTCATCTGAAGAGAGATGCAAATCGTCGTTGAAATGTGGGGTTTCCACACATTGTGCTGCGATTGAAATGAAGCACTCCACTGGCGATAAACCTCTTCACATCACGGAAGGCAGAACATTTTTGCTTTTACTACTCGCTCCGGAAATGCACACAGAGTCCTGTAGACTCTGAACAGCAGTGCTTTTGCTCACAGGCCGTGTCTCAAGATCAATTTCCCGTCTTAAGTATTTAAGGCAATGGTTTTCAAACTATTTTGTCTGAGGGAACCCTTTTCTAATGGATTAGTAATCGTGGACTCCCAATGAAATTATAAACTCGACGATATACGTAATATGTGTTGCAGTTAAATAGAGTTTTAATAATTCTTTTAAGAAAACATTTCGTTAGTTGCAGTTACCGATGGCATGGAAATGTTTTCTTCTCACTGTAGACTCTGTTTATCCTCTGTGCGATGCTCGACAACGCAACAGTTAAATCACACTCCAGTTCCAGCCAGGCCTGCACGTTGACTATATTGCTGCCAAAGTAGAAAATGATGCTTGGCAAACTTACTTTGTTGGGAATATTGGGAATATTCTCATTGCTTCTTTAACAAAATCTGATTATGTCACAGCCGTAGGTGCCTAAAACTAAATTTGAGTTTTCTGACGAATGGGCTGTTCTTGTATCGATCAAAGAAATCCTGAGATCGATCTGTATATCTAGTTGTCACCTGTCGCTTTAGCTTTTCAGGTTTAATTGCATTACTGAATAAATTTTATGAGCTCGCAAAACTCATTGTGCTCCTTAAATCCATCTCGGAAAGTTGTTGCATTGAGTTAAAGAATCGTTTTTTGGTCTCGATTGTGCATTTTTTCCAAACTAAATCAAGTCGAAGGGATACAATTAATAATCACACAAAACGTATTGCGCTCCATAAATCCTAATTTTATGCACCTCTGTTAATGCTTTGCAAACTTCGACTAATTTTTACTTTTGGTTTCAAGACTATCCATGGCGTCAGCCTAAGTAATTGTAATATCAGTAAGAGGACGTTTAAAATACTTCTTCAATTTCATGCAAATTACTCACACACTATGTGGTTAACTCTTATTAGATAATAAACACTGTGTTGCCCACATCTGAAGAAAGAAAATTACTTCATGCAAAGAAAAATTTGCATTTACGTAGTGCTTTTCACACCTCAGGATACCCCAAAGCCATGTGGTAATTTTTGAAGTATACCTCGATCACCAGGTTCAAGATGGCTCCTGGGCTGGAAGCTCCCTAGGAAGCTCCCTTGCTGTTCAACTCTATCCATGGCCATCTGCTCCCATCCCTAACGTTTTCTCCCCCAATCTGCCCTCTTAAACTGTTTAAATTCCCCGGGCTCTTTAAATCAGTTCATTTTCGCCCTATCTAAAAGTTAACAGTTAGTTTAGTGTATGTTACCTGGGCCCACTGCCCTCCCCCAGCCACACCTGCTCTTTGTTTTCTCAATGAAATTGATCCGGATGAAACTGACGAGCACAGCTGCCAATACTTCAATCTCCGATCCTGCTGTCTTCACAGTCCAGAGTGTCTGCAGCCACGGCATGCGGTAAGTCCATTGAGGTGAAGAAGGAGCTGCGGGACCCGAGAGAAGTCCTGTGAAAAGGTGCCCCGAACACCCAAAACATCCACGAACTGCCCCCCCGGCCGCAACTTCAAAGCGCCCGCGGGAGATGGCTCGGAGAGCATCTGCAGCGCACTGTCGGCAATGCTGCATGCCTTTATTTAAACCACTGCAAAAAAAAAAAAAACCCTTAGCAAATGTAATCACCTCTAAGTCTGCCAAATGATGCTTCACCTCCCGAAGGACGTGGATGAGCTTTCCGGACGTCGATGGTGGGCACTGAGGAAATGGCTTATTACCTGCACCAGATTCCACCCCCCCTACCCCCCTTTACCCCCCTTCCACCCCCCCACCCCCGTCCCCTTCCCTGCTCCACCCTCTCAGCTCACCCCCTCACAACCCCGTCCCAGCCCGCCCCCCCTCGCACCATCTTCACCCCGCACCCCCTTCCCCTGCACCCCCCCACCCCCTCCCTCTACCCCTCCCCCTTGCATCCCCTCCTCCCACCGGCACCATCCTACAACTGTGTAGGGGCCCCAACAACCCCACTGCCTTGTGGGCGTCTCGGGAGAGACCAAGGCTAAGGGAGTAAACCCTAACAGAAAATCCGGAGCGGAACCCCGTAGGCGGTCATGTGTCACCTTTGGCATGTTTCCGGCAGTTCCTGCAGCCATACTGGTGCCAAACGTCGTGTCCTGCACTCCTTTGGACCCCACCAGAAAGGCCGAGAGGGGGGTTTTGACGACTGGGCAACTCTCAACCTCCATAAATTTGCCCAGGCATGCGCCATGGAGAGGTCAATCCATAGTTGCCTCACAGCGACTAAAACAACACGGAAGGCAGCAGTTACGGGTTATAAGTCCAGATAAATTGGCGTAGAAACTGGGCGCCACGGGTTGCCTTTGTCGGTGGGAGAGGTCATTGCACCTCACTGGACAGCTACCGCCCGCCTCAAACCGGGCAGCCCCGGTCAATAAGGTTCTGTCCCGCCACAGTCTGCCTGCTTCAATGGGTGCTTGGAGCTCAGGGTCATTGCCCGAAAGGTGGACTGATACACCGCACCAAACAACATGAAAAAAGGAAAGAAGGTACCAGCCCTTCGCTTTGCAAGCTGGAACGTCAGAATTATGTGTCATGGCCTGTCGGAAGACCTTACACAAATCAACGATTCTCGGAAGACCGCCATCATTAACAACGAGCTCAGTAGACTCAATGTGGACATTGCAGCACTTCAGGAGACTCGCCTCCCCGCGAGAGGCTCTCTAGCAGAGCAAGACTACACCTTCTTCTGGCAGGGCAGGGATCCTGAAGAACCAAGACAGCATGGAGTGGGCTTCGCCATCAGAAACTCCTTGCTCAGCATGATAGAGCCTCCCTCAAATGGCTCGGAACGCATACTGTCCATCCGACTGCTCACCACCTCTGGTCCAGTACACCTACTCAGCATCTATGCTCCAACACTCTGCTCCGCACCTGAAGCTAAAGACCAGTTCTATGAACAACTCCATAACATCATTAGCAGCATCCCCAACACCGAACACCTATTCCTGCTTGGGGACTTTAATGCCAGGGTTGGGGCCGACCATGACTCATGGCCCTCCTGCCTTGGGCGCTATGGCGTTGGAAGGATGAATGAGAACGGGCAGAGACTGCTTGAGTTGTGTACCTATCATAACCTCTGCATCACCAACTCGTTCTTTCACACTAAACCCTGTCACCAGGTTTCATGGAGGCACCCAAGATCACGTCGTTGGCACCAGCTAGACCTCATTGTCACAAGGCGAGCCGCCTTAAACAGTGTTCAAATCACACGCAGCTTCCACAGTGCGGACTGCGACACCGACCACTCCCTGGTGTGCAGCAAGGTTAGACTCAGACCAAAGAAGTTGCATCATTCCAAGCAGAAGGGCCACCCGCGCATCAACACGAGCAGAATTTCTCACCCACAGCTGTTACAAAAATTTCTAAATTCACTTGTAACAGCCCTTCAAAACACTCCCACAGGGGATGCTGAGACCAAGTGGGCCCACATCAGAGACGCCATCCATGAGTCAGCTTTGACCACCTACGGCAAAAGTGCAAAGAGAAATGCAGACTGGTTTCAATCTCATAATGAAGAGCTGGAACCTGTCATAGCCGCTAAGCTTATTGCACTTTTGAACTACAAGAAAGCCCCCAGCGATTTAACATCCGCAGCACTTAAAGCAGCCAGAAGTACTGCACAAAGAACAGCTAGGCGTTGCGCAAACGACTACTGGCTACACCTATGCAGCCATATTCAGCTGGCCTCAGACACCGGAAACATCAGAGGAATGTATGATGGCATGAAGAGAGCTCTTGGGCCAACCATCAAGAAGATCACCCCCCTCAAATCTAAATCGGGGGACATAATCACTGACCAACGCAAACAGATGGACCGCTGGGTTGAGCACTACCTAGAACTGTACTCCAGGGAGAATGTTGTCACTGAGACTGCCCTCAATGCAGCCCAGCCTCTACCAGTCATGGATGAGCTGGACATACAGCCAACCAAATCGGCAATCAGTGATGCCATTGATTCCCTAGCCAGCGGAAAAGCCCCTGGGAAGGACAGCATTACCCCTGAAATAATCAAGAGTGCCAAGCCTGCTATACTCTCAGCACTACATGAACTGCTATGCCTGTGCTGGGACGAGGGAGCAGTACCCCAGGATATGCGCGATGCCAACATCATCACCCTCTATAAAAACAAAGGTGACCGCGGTGACTGCAACAACTACCGTGGAATCTCCCTGCTCAGCATAGTGGGGAAAGTCTTTGCTCGAGTCGCTCTGAACAGGCTCCAGAAGCTGGCCGAGCGCGTCTACCCTGAGGCACAGTGTGGCTTTCGTGCAGAGAGATCGACTATTGACATGCTGTTCTCCCTTCGTCAGATACAGGAGAAATGCCGTGAACAACAGATGCCCCTCTACATTGCTTTCATTGATCTCACCAAAGCCTTTGACCTCGTCAGCAGACGTGGTCTCTTCAGACTACTAGAAAAGATCGGATGTCCACCAAAGCTACTAAGTATCATCACCTCATTCCATGACAATATGAAAGGCACAATTCAACATGGTGGCTCCTCATCAGAGCCCTTTCCTATCCTGAGTGGTGTGAAACAGGGCTGTGTTCTCGCACCCACACTTTTTGGGATTTTCTTCTCCCTGCTGCTTTCACATGCGTTCAAATCCTCTGAAGAAGGAATTTTCCTCCACACAAGATCAGGGGGCAGGTTGTTCAACCTTGCCCGTCTAAGAGCGAAGTCCAAAGTACGGAAAGTCCTCATCAGAGAACTCCTCTTTGCTGACGATGCTGCTTTAACATCTCACACTGAAGAATGCCTGCAGAGTCTCATCGACAGGTTTGCGTCTGCCTGCAATGAATTTGGCCTAACCATCGGCCTCAAGAAAACGAACATCATGGGGCAGGATGTCAGAAATGCTCCATCCATCAATATTGGCGACCACGCTCTGGAAGTGGTTCAAGAGTTCACCTACCTCGGCTCAACTATCACCAGTAACCTGTCTCTAGATGCAGAAATCAACAAGCGCATGGGTAAGGCTTCCACTGCTATGTCCAGACTGGCCAAGAGAGTGTGGGAAAATGGCGCACTGACACGGAACACAAAAGTCCGAGTGTATCAGGCCTGTGTCCTCAGTACCTTGCTCTACGGCAGCGAGGCCTGGACAACGTATGCCAGCCAAGAGCGACGTCTCAATTCATTCCATCTTCGCTGCCTTCGGAGAATACTTGGCATCAGGTGGCAGGACTATATCTCCAACACAGAAGTCCTTGAAGCGGCCAACATCCCCAGCTTATACACACTACTGAGTCAGCGGCGCTTGAGATGGCTTGGCCATGTGAGCCGCATGGAAGATGGCAGGATCCCCAAAGACACATTGTACAGCGAGCTCGCCACTGGTATCAGACCCACCGGCCGTCCATGTCTCCGTTATAAAGACGTCTGCAAACGCGACATGAAATCGTGTGACATTGATCACAAGTCGTGGGAGTCAGTTGCCAGCATTCGCCAGAGCTGGCGGGCAGCCATAAAGACAGGGCTAAATTGTGGCGAGTCGAAGAGACTTAGTAGTTGGCAGGAAAAAAGACAGAGGCGCAAGGGGAGAGCCAACTGTGCAACAGCCCCAACAAACAAATTTCTCTGCAGCACCTGTGGAAGAGCCTGTCACTCCAGAATTGGCCTTTATAGCCACTCCAGGCGCTGCTTCACAAACCACTGACCACCTCCAGGCGCGTATCCATTGTCTCTCGAGATAAGGAGGCCCAAAAGAAAAAGAAAAAGAACTCACACATTATTATCAATTAACTTTTGAAGGGTGTCTGTGCTGTACAGGAACATATAGTTAACTGAATGGTGACAAGCACGAAATGTGTTCAACGATAACATATAGGTATATTGTATTTGTTTTGTTTACTCTAAATGATAACCGTGAGCTTCCACTGGACACTTTTATGGAGTTTTCAGGCCCTGTAAACAAGAGGAATTTTGTAACAGTCATTCTCAGTAGCAAGGCTGGCCTCTGGGAAAATAACACCCTGGGTCTGCTTCTATTTTAGCTCAGTTTCTCTCAGTTTAATTCTCTCCGTTTAAGTATGCCATAATTGAATATTAGAAAAGCTTCCTTCTGTTGAGCAAGGGTGAATTCATGCGGGGACCACGGCCAAACTTGTACAGTGGATCATCCTGGTAATTCTTGTGCCGCTCTCGGTGCTCATCCATGCGTGCTCCTCATCTGTGTAACGCAGCTAGCAGTGCACTGATGGCGAGGCGCACTGCGCTGCAGCATCCAGGCTCATATCAGGCCCGCTTCCAGCCTCGGTGGACTCCTGATAATTCCCACTGGGGCTCCCAGACGTCGACATAACACAGTTTGAGAACGAAGCCCCTCCTAGGCCAGACAGACTGCTCACCCTGAAATTTAAAGAGGCGTTGTGTTGGAGATAGTGATAGATTGAAACAGAAAGGAAGAGAGAGAGGTGCATATGGAGACAGTCCGCAGAATCCTCCATCGCCACCACTGTTTATGTCCTCTCCAACTGGAAGGACAGAAATAATTTGTTCGCTCGTTGCTGAAATCATCTTCCCAGAGGTTTGACTGTTATGCATCTCTACCTTTGCCTGTTCTGTGCTGCCCATTCTGCATAGGCCAACTGCATTCAGTCCATTATATCTATCGTAAATTTTCTTCTCTTCTCTCTCCTACGTAGTCCATTCACCTTCCCTTCCAATAATTGTCTCGATTGAAGTGACTGAAGTTTTGCATCTTTCAGTGTTTGATGTCATGTACTAATTTCCTCTTTTCTCCAGCCATTTCCAGCTCTTCCGCATTAGTATTTCTGTTTATATAAAATATGTGGAACATTCTCCAATATGTCCATATCTCGAACACGTTCAGCTTCTCAATAGTCTCTTTATTGGTTGTCCACATCTGCGGGGCATACAATGCAGATGGCAAAATGCAACATCTCAGTATGCTTTTCCAAAGATTCATAGAATCATAGAACGTTTAAAGCACAGAAAGAGGCCATTTGGCCCATCGTGAATGTGCCAACCGAAAAAGAACCGCCTATTCGAATCCATACTTCCAGCATTTGATCCGTAGCCCTGCAGATTACGGCACTTGAGGTGCATATCCAAACTACTTTTGAATGAGTTTTGGGTTTTGCCTCAACTAACTTTTCAGGTAGTGAGTTCCAGATTCCCAGCACCCTCTGTGTGAAAACAAAATGCTTTTCCTCATCACCCCTTTAATTTTTCTACCAATCACTTTAAATCTGTGTTACCTTCGTCACTGACCTCCCTGTTAAGATGAACAGGCCCTTCACTTCAATTCTATCCAATACCCTCACAATTATGTACATTTCAATCAAATTTCTATTCCAAGGAGAACAACCCCAGCCTTTCTAATCTTTCCTCATAGCTGCATATTTCCAGTCCTGGCAACATCCTCGTAAATCTCCTCTGTACCCTTTCTAGCACATTTACATCATTTCTGTAATTAGGTGACCAGTACTGCATACAGATTGTGGCAGAACCAATGATTTATACAATTCTAACATAACCTCTCTGCTCTTATGTTCTATACCTCGGCTAATAAAGGAAAAGATTCAATACGCCTTCTTAAGCACCCTACCGTGCTGTCCCGCTACCATCAGCATAAGTTCATAAGGTCACAATAGCTAGGAGCAGGAGAAGACAATTCAGCCCTTCGAGTCTGCTCTGCCATTCAATGTGATCATGCCTGATCTCATCTCGGCATAAACTCCACTTTCCTGCCCGTTCTCCATAACCCTTCAATCGTTCACTAATTAGAAATCTGTCTATATCCTCCTTAAATTTACTCAATGTCCCATTATGTGGACATTCACTACAAGGTCCCTCACTTCCTCTGTTCCTCTACACTTCTCAGTATTTTCCCATTAAGCGGATATTCCCTTGCCATCTCTGACCTCCCGAAATGCATCACCTCGCAGTTCTCCAGGTTGAATTCCATTTGTCACTTTGCTGCCAATCTGACCAGACCATCAAAATCTTCCTGCAGCCTCCAGCTATCCTCCATACGATCAATCTTTCAGTCGCCTGCAAACTTGTTGATCGTGCCCCTAACATTTACGTGAAAATCGTGAATAGATAGCACAAAAAGCAGGGAACCCAGTATGGGGACCTGCGGAATGCCACTGGAAATAGCCCCCAGTCGCAAAAACGCCCGTCAACAATTTGTTTCCTGCAATTCAGCCTATTTTTTATCCACCTTGCAGCATTTCCCTGGATCCCATGGGATTTTACTTTTTTGAACTAGTCTGCCACGTGGGACCTTGTCAAAAACTTTGCTAAAATCCAGGTAGACCACATGAACTACACTACCCTCATCAATCTTCCATGTTGCTTCTTCACAAATATTGATCAAGTTGGTCAGGCAATATCTTTCTTTAACAAAATCATGCTGACTATCCGTGATTGGCCTGTGCTTTTCTTAATGACATTTTACCCTGTCTCTCTGAAGAGATTCATTTAAAGTACCCACATTTAAGTTTCTTTGATGTTAACAGGTCCTTCATTTTGGCAATGCAGGTCTTGGCTATCTCAATTCTTCTTTGGATCTCACAGTCAAATCTCATAACATCTGTGATAACCTGTCCAAGGTTTGTAAACATTTTGACTTGTTCCAGGACTTGTTAGTTAACTTCAATGTTCACTTCCGGCATTAGATCCCTCTTATCACCATTGTCTTGGTTTTCTTCTCATTCATTCTTAATCCAAATTCCATACTCCGTGCATTAACTTTGTTCACAATTTCCTGTAGGGCCTCTTCGTAATCTGCAATCAGTGCAGTGTCATCTGCTCATCTCAAGTTGTTAATGTTAAAACCACCAAAGCTGCAACCTTGTTCTATGTCTCTGAAGGTAGTGTCAGTGTACAGGTTGAACAGTTGCAGTACATAAAACAACCCTGATGCACTGCTGTTTCGATGAAGAAGCTGTGATAAATTGCTATCTGGTCTCCTCAGCGCTGATTGCTCCATTATAGATTCTGAATTATCGTTTTATCGTTTCTGTCAATTTTTAGTTTGTTGAAGCACATCATTATTTTGTTAAACTTCAGAAAATTCCTTCTCCGAGTCTATAAAGCATATATACACAGGTTTCTGCACTGCACGACAACTTTAGTTCACTGCTGTCAAGGTAACTATGCCCTGTCTTGCTCCTTTCCTTGGTCTGAATCCTGACTGACTTTAATCTATCTCTGCTTCGATAGATGGGTCAGAAAAGAATAGACGTACTATTAGACAATGGATGAGAGGCATAAATGAAGAGTTGAGAAATAAATAGTGATGAAGATCAATGAACTAAGATAGATATGGAAGCGAGGATAGAGACTCGGGTAGATATATAAATAGTCATAGACACAAAGGGAGAGATAGAGATGGAGCTTAAAAGTATCGACATAGCAAGACAGGAGAATTGAAAACGAAGTCGCAATTGTGAGAAGGTTTGTGATAGAGCTAGTAATAGATGGAGACAGAGATACAAATGGGCATAGGCAGATAGTAGGGAAGAGAGATGGATATAGAGACAGTCCTAGACATAGAAGAGTGTAAAAGATGTTATACAAACGGACATTTATCGACCTAGCGATAGTGAGAGAGCTGGGGTAGCTTTCAAGACAGCGAGTGGGGAGGTTGCTTGGAAGTTGCAAATGCGCCTTGCTCAAGCTATGGAACTTACAAAACAGCAATAATCATTGGCAGAATCCTTGGTAATAAAGCATCTCTAAAGTGTCAAATGCCACCACATGGCATGCCAATATGCCTCAGAACCACTGCATGGTTCAGGATTATAAGGAGAGTTTCAATCTAAGGAAATACACCAGATAATTAGCTAAAAATACTTCCTATTACAGTTAGCCATCCCATTCCTTTACCAAATAATTTCTAATAGTAAGAAGGAAGTGTTGCCCAAGAATTATTGTTCGATTCCTACGAAATTAACTCATCCTTCCAACCAATTAACACAAAATAAATCATTACCTTGTCTTGGCTTCAAGTCTTCTGCAAGCAGTATCTGATGCTAGATAAATTTCAAATTTCAAAACAAAGTTTGATAGATGTTTTGTTAGCCAAGGTTATTAAGGGATATGGGGAAAAGACATGTGCATGGACTTAGAGCACATGTCACCCATGAGGCGGTGGTGTAGTGGTAATGTTACTAAACCATTAATGTAGATCGCAGGCTAATGATATAGGACCATGGGTTTAAATCCCAGCACTGCAAATAGCGAAATTTGAATTAAACTAATAAAGCTATAATTACACGCCAATCGAATAGTGACCATTAAACCCTTGTTGTTGCTGTAAAAGCTCATTCTGCTCACGAATGTCTTTCAGAGATGGACATCTGCCGTCCTTACTTGGTCTTTGCTGCATGTGACTCCAAAACCACAGCAAAGTGTTTGACTCATGAATACCCTCTGAAATGGCCGGACACGACTCTCAGTTCAAGGGATATTGGGGATGGTCAATAAATGCTGACCTGGTCAGCGATGCCTAAATCCCAAAAACAAGTAAAAAATGATTGTGGTGAATATTGGAACAGGACTGAGAAACTAAATGCCCACCCTTATTCTTGAGTTTCTCTGTCTCGCTCTGCAGATTTGTATAGATGGTTAGCTCAGGAGACTGGAAAGAGGGAAAACTGCACTCGATTTTATTATTTCTCAATAAAGCATTTCAATGTCAAAAAGTGCCGGTGGTAGCATAGTGGCGAAGTCATTGGACGAGCAATTCGGAGGCAGAGGATAATCCCCCAGCACAATGTTTTGGACCCCATCACCGCAGCCCGTGGATTTTTAAATGTACTAATTAATCAAAATCCAGAATTGCAAACTAGTCTCAGTTCTGGTCGCCTCATTATAGGAAGGATGTGGAAGCTTTAGAGAGGGTGCAGAGGAGATTTACCAGGATGCTGCCTGGAATGGAGGTCATATCCTACGAAGAAAGATCGAGGGAGCTAGGGCTTTTCTCATTGGAGCGAAGAAGGATGAGGGGTGACTTGATAGAGTGGAACAAGATGATGAGAGGCATAGATAGAGTGGATCGCCATTGACTTTTTCCCAGGGTGGAAAGGGCTATGACCAATGGGCATAATTTTAAGGTGATTGGAGGAAGGTTTCGGGGAGAGTTCAGTGGTAGGTTCTTTACACAGAGTGTGGTGGGTGCGTGTAATGCGCTGCCAGCGGTGGTAGTAGAAGCAGATAAATTAGGGGCATTTAAGCAACTCTTGGATAGGTACATGGATGATAGTAGAATGAAGGCGAGGTAGCTAGTTTGATCTTAGAGTAGGTTAACGGTTCGGCACAACATCGTGGACCGAAGGGTCTATACTGTGCTGTAATGTTCACTGTTCTATGTTCTATTATCCGCAACTCCACCAACCTTTTTGTCGTCCGCAAACTTACTAATCAGACCAGCTACATTTTCCTCCAAATCATTTATATATGCTACAAACAGCAAAGGTCCCAGCACTGATCCCTGCGGTACACCACTGATCACATCCCTCCATTCAGAAAAACACCCATCCACTGTTACCCTCTGTCTTCTGTGACTGAGCCAGTTCTGTATCCATCTTGCCAGCAAACCTCTGATCCCGTGTGACTTCACCTTTTGCACCAGTCTGCCATGCGGGACCTTGTCAAAGGCCTCACTAAAGTCCATATAGACAACATCCACCGCCCTTCCCTCATCAATCATCTTTGTCACTTCCTCAAAAAACTCAATCAAATTAGTAAGAAACGACCTCCCCTTCACAAAACCATGCTGTCTCTCGCTAATAAGTTCGTTTGTTTCCAAATGGGAGTAAATCCTGTCCCGAAGAATCCTCTCTAATAGTTTCCCTACCACTGACGCAACGCTCACCGGCCCATAATTTCCTGGATTATCCTTACCACCCTTCATAAACAAAGGAACAACATTGGCTATTCTCCAGTCCTTTGGGAACTCACCTGTTGCCAATGAGGACGCAAAGGTTTCTGTCAAGGCCCCAGCAATTTCTTCCCTTGCCTCCCTCAGTATTCTAGGGTAGATCCCATCAGGCCCTGGGGACTTATCTACCTTAATGCTTTGCAAGACACCCGACAGCTCCTCCGTTTTGATAATGAGATGAATGAGACTATCTGCACTCCCTTCCCGAGGCTCATCATCCACCAAGTCCTTCTCCTTGGTGAATACTGATGCACAGTACTCATTTAGCACCTCACCCATTTCCCTCTGGCTCCACGCATATATTTCAATCTCTGTCCTTGAGTGGGCCAACCCTTTCCCTGGTTAGCCTCTTGCTCTTTATATATGTATAAAAAGCCTTGGGATTTTCCATAATCTTGTTTGCCAATGACTTTTCATGACCCCTTTTAGCCCCCCTAACTCCTTGCTAAGTTCCTTCCTTCTGCCTTTATATTCCTCAAGTGCGGCATCTGCTCCTTGCCTTCCAGCCCTTACAAATGCTTCCTCTTTCTTCATGACTAGGCTCACAGTATCCCGTGTTATCCAAGCTTCCCGAAACTTGCCAAACTTGTCTTTCTTCCTCACAGGAACATGCTGGTCCTGGATTCTAATCAGCTGACGTTTGAAAGACTCCCACCTGTCAGATGTTGATTTACCCCCAAACAGCCGCCCCCAATCTAAATTCTTCCGTTCCTGCCTAATATTGTTATAATTAGCCTTCCCCCAATTTAGTACCTTCACCCGAGGACGACTCTTATCCTTATCCACAAGTACCTTAAAACTTATGGAATTATGGTCACTGCTCCCGAAATGCTCCTCCACTGAAACTTCGACCACCTGGCCGGGCTCATTCCCCACTACCAGGTCCAGAATAGCCCCATCCCCAGTCGGAGTATCTACATACTGTTTCAATAAGCCCTGCTGGATGCTCCTCACAAATTCTGCCCCATCCAAGCCCCTAGCACTAAGTGTGTCCCAGTCAATATTGGGGAAGTTAAAATCACCCACCACTACAACCCTGTTACCTTTACATCTTTCCAAATCTGTCTACTTATCTGCTCCTCTACCTCCTGCTGGCTGTTGGGAGGCCTGTAGTAAACCCCCAACATAGTGACTGCACCCTTCCTATTCCTGAGCTCCACCCATATTGCCTCCCTGCATGACCTCTCTGAGGTGTCCTCCTGCAGTACAGCTGTGATATTCTCCTTAACCAGTAATGCAACTCCCCCACCCCCTTTACATCCAACTCTATCCCGCCTGAAGCTTCTAAAGCCTGGAACATTTAGCTGCCAATCCTGCCCTTCCCTCAACCAAGTCTCTGTAATAGCAACAATATCATATTTCCAAGTACTAATCCAAGCTCTAAGTTCATCTGCCTTACCTGTTATACTTCTCGCATTGAAACAAATGCACTTCAGACAACCAGTCCCGCTGTGCTCCGCAACATCTCCATGCCTGCTCTTCTTCTTAGTCCTACTGGCCTTATTTACTATGTCCTCCTCATTTACTTCACTAGCCGTCCTACTGCTCTGGTTCCCACCCCCCTGCCACACTAGTTTGAAACCTCCCGAGTGTCACTAGCAAACCTTGCAGCCAGGATATTAGTGCCCTTCCAGTTTAGATGCAATCCATCCTTTTTGTACAGGTCCCATCTGTCCCTGAAGAGAGCCCAATTGTCCAGATATCTGAAACCCTCCCTTCTACTCCAGCTGCTCAGCCACGTGCTTAGCTGCACTATCTTCCTATTCTACCCTCACTGGCACGTGGCACAGGGAGTAATCCAGAGATTACAACCCTAGAGGTCCTGTTTTTTTAACTTACCACCTAACTCCCAAAACTCCCCCTGCAGTACCTCATCACTCTTCCTGCCTATGTCATTGGTACCACAACCTCTGGCTGTTCACCCTCCCCCTTCAGAATGCCCTCTGTCCGTTCAGAGACTTCCTTGACTCTGGCACCAGGGAGGCAACATACCTTCCTGGAGTCTCTTTCACGTCCACAGAAGCGCCTATCTGGCCCCTGACTATAGAGCCCCCTATAACTATTGCTCTTCTGCGTTTTGGCCCTCCCTGCTGAACAACAGTGCCAGTCCGTGGTGCCACTGCTCTGGCTGCTGCTGTTTTCCATGGATAGGCCATCCCCCTCAACAGTATCCAAAACTGTATACTTGTTAGAGAGGGGGATAGCCACAGGGGATTCCTGCAATGACTGCCTGCCCCTTCTAGCGGTCACCCATCTATCTGCCTGCACCTTGGGTGTAACCACTTCTCTAAAACTCCTGTGTATGACGCTTTCCTCCACCTGCATGCTCCTAAGTGCATCCAGTTGCTGCTCCAACCGATCCATGCGGTCTGTGAGGAGCTGCAACTGGGTACACTTCCTGCAGATGTAGTCGCCCAGAACGCTGGAAGCGTCACGGACTTCCCACATCTCACAGGTGAAGCACTTCACCCCTCCAACTGACATTTCTATCACTGATTAGTTAATTGATATAAAATAAATAAATACTTATTAAATCCTTACTAAATTATGATACACTTCACTATGTGGTCCCTAGTGCGAGATTTCTACAATAAATATTAAATGCTGTCTAAATACAGTAATCTCCTCCCTCTGGTTTAGTTACTCTACTTATTAATTAGTTAATTAGTGTTTTAATCAATTTTTATCAGTTCTATTTTCAAATTCGGTACAGATTCCCTACCAGCCAATCAGGTCACAGCTTTCCTGTGACGCCACTTTTTCCAGTTTTTTTCCCCACCGAGCGAACTTCCTCTGTTTACTCACCGCACCGGAACTCCGCCCTCCGAGTCTGCTCCGAGAATCACCGAGGTAAGTTTTTTTTTGCTCACCAATCCGGAACTCCTCCCTCCGATTCTGCTGACGTCAGATCTTGCCATAATCGTCCAAATTCCAGAAACGCTGGGAAGGTGCCAGACGATTTGAGAGTGATAAAAAGTGGAATGCATTTGGAAAAGGAGTGTCAAGGCATTCTTTGCAAGTGCAGATGGATAATTTTCACGTCAGTGGTGATTAACATTTTAGAAAAAAAGTCATGGGAACAATCAACAGGCAATTGGCAAGGTTTGTGTTAATTATGGAGAGCGAACAGTTCTTGGTAAAAGGCAGATAGTTTTTGACTGTGAATAGAAATAATAATATCTTCTTCTTTGGCCTCCTTACCTCGAGAGACAATGCATATGCGCCTGGAGGTGGTCCGTGATTTGTGAAGCAGCGCCTGGAGTGGCTGTGAAGGCCAATTCTGGAGTGACAGACTCTTCCACAGATGCTGCATAGAAATTTGTTTGTCGGGGCTGTTGCACAGTTGGCTCTCCCCTTGCGCCTCTGTCTTTTTTCCTGCCAACTACTAAGTCTCTTCGACTCGCCACATTTTAGCCCCGTCTTTATGGCTGACCGCCAGCTCTGGCGAACGCTGGCACCTGACTCCCACGACTTGTGATCAATGTCACAGTATTTCATGTCGTGTTTGCAGACGTCTTTAAAGCGGAGACATGGACGGCCGGTGGGTCAGATACCAGTGGCGAGCTCGCTGTACAATGTGTCTTTGGGGATCCTGCCATCTGCCATGCGGCTCACATGGCCAAGCGCCGCTGATTCAGTAGTGTGTACAAGCTGGGGATGTTGGCCGCCTCGAGGACTTCTGTGTTGGATATACGGTCCTGCCACCTGATGCCAAGTATTCTCCGGAGGCAGCGAAGATGGAATGAATTGAGACGTCGCTCTTGGCTGACGTACGTTGTCCAGGCCTCGCTGCCATAGAGCAAGGTACCGAGGACACAGGCCTGTTACACTCGGACTTTTGTGCTCCGTGTCAGTGCGCATTTTCCCACACTCTCTTGGCCAGTCTGGACATAGCAGTGCAAGCCTTTCCCATGCGCTTGTTGATTTCTGCATCTAGAGACAGGTTACTGGTGATAGTTGAGCCCAGGTAGGTGAACTCTTGAACCACTTCCAGAGCGTGGTCGCCAATATTAATGGATGGAGCACTTCTGACGTCCTGCCCCATGATGTTCGTTTTCTTGAGGCTGATGGTTAGGCCAAGTTCATTGCAGGCAGCCGCAAACCTGTAGATGAGACTCTGCAGGCACTCTTCAGTGTGAGATGTTAAAGCAGCATCGTCAGCAAAGAGCAGTTCCCTGATGAGGACTTTCCGTACTTTGGACTTCGCTCTTAGGCGGGCAAGGTTGATCAACCTGCCCCCTGATCTTGTATGGAGGAAAATTCCTTCTTCAGAGGACTTGAATGCATGTGAAAGCAGCAGGGAGAAGAAAATCTCAAAAGGTGTGTGTGCGAGAACACAGCCCTGTTTCATGCCACTCAGGATAGGAAAGGACTCTGATGAGGAACCACCATGTTGAATTGTGCCTTTCATATTGTCATGAAATGAGGTGGGCATCCAATCTTTTCTAGTTGTCTGAAGAGACCACGTCTGCTGACGAGGTCAAAGGCTTTGGTGAGATCAATGAAAGCAATGTAGAGGGGCATCTGTTGTTCACGGCATTTCTCCTATATCTGACGAAGGGAGAACAGCGTGTGAACGGTCGATCTCTCTGCACGAAAGCCACACTGTGCCTCAGGGTAGACGCACTCGGCCAGCTTCTGGAGCCTGTTCAGAGTGACTCTAGCAAAGACTTTCCCCACTATGCTGAGCAGGGAGATTCCACGGTAATTGTTGCAGTCACCGTGGTCACCTTTGTTTTTATAGAGGGTGATGATATTGGCATCGTGCATGTCCTGGGGTAGTGCTCCCTCATCCCAGCACAGGCATAGCAATTCATGTAGTGCTGAGAGTATCGCAGGCTTGGCACTCTTGATTATTTCAGGGGTAATGCTGTCCTTCCCAGGGGCTTTTCTGCTGGCTAGAGAATCAATGGCTTCACTGAGTTCTGATTAGGTTGGTTGTATGTCCAGCTCATCCATGACTGGTAGAGGCAGGGCTGCATTGAGGGCAGTCTCAGTGACAGCATTCTCCCTGGAGTACAGTTCTGGGTAGTGCTCAACCCAGGAGTCCATTTGTTTGTGTTGGTCAGTGATTATGTCCCCTGATTTAGACTTGAGAGGGTGGCGATCTTCTTGATGGTTGGTCCAAGAGCTCTCTTCATGCCATCATACATTCCTCTGATGTTTCCGGTGTCTGAGGCCAGCTGAATATGACTGCATAGGTGATGCCAGTCGTCGTTTGTGCAGCGCCTGGCTGTTCTTTGTGCAGTGCTTCTGGCTGCTTTAAGTGCTGCGGATGTTAAATCGCTGGGGGCTTTCTTGTAGTTCAACAGTGCAATGCATTTAGCGGCTCTGGCAGGTTCCAGCTCTTCATTATGAGATTGAAACCAGTCTGCATTTCTCTTTGCACTTTTGCCGCAGGTGGTCAAAGCTGACTCATAGATGGCGTCTCTGATGTGGGCCCACTTGGTCTCAGCATCCCCTGTGGGAGTGTTTTGAAGGGCTGTTACAAGTGAATTTAGAAATTTTTGTAACAGCTGTGGGTGAGAAATTCTGCTCGTGTTGATGCGCGGGTGGCCCTTCTGCTTGGAATGATGCAACTTCTTTGGTCTGAGTCTAACCTTGCTGCACACCAGGGAGTGGTCGGTGTCGCAGTCTGCACTGTGGAAGCTGCGTGTGATTTGAACACTGTTTGAGGCGGCTCGCCTTGTGACAATGAGGCCTAGCTGGTGCCAATGACGCGACCTTGGGTGCCTCCGTGAAACCTGGTGACAGGGTTTAGTGTGAAAGAACGAGTTGGTGATGCAGAGGTTATGATAGGTGCACAACTCAAGCAGTCTCTGCCCGTTCTCATTCATCCTTCCAACGCCATAGCGCCCAAGGCAGGAGGGCCATGAGTCATGGTCGGCCCCAACCCTGGCATTAAAGTCCCCCAGCAGGAATAGGTGTTCGGTGTTGGGGATGCTGCCAATGATGTTATGGAGTTCCTCGTAGAACAGATCTTAAGCTTCAGGTGGGGAGCAGAGTGTTGGAGAATAAATGCTGAGTGGGTGTACTGGACCAGAGGTGGTGAGCAGTCGGATGGACAGTATGCATTCCGAGCCATTTGACGGAGGCTCTATCATGCTGAGCAAGGAGTTTCTGATGGCGAAGCCCACTCCATGCTGTCTTGGTTCTTCAGGATCCCTGCGCTGCCAGAAGAAGGTGTAGTCTTGCTCTGCTAGAGATCCACTCGTGGGGAGGCGAGTCTCCTGAAGTGCTGCAATGTCTACATTGAGTCTACTGAGCTCGTTGTTAATGATGGCGGTCTTCCGAGAATCGTTGATTTGTGTAAGGTCTTCCAACAGGCCAGGACACATAGTTCTGATGTTACTTCTTGCAAAGCGAAGGGCTGGTACCTTCTTTCCTTTTTTCGTGTTGTTTGGTGCGGTGTATCAGTCCACCTTTCGGGCAATGACCCTGAGCTCCAGGTACCCATTGAAGCAGGTAGACTGTGGCGGGACAGAACCTTATTGACAGGGGGCTGCCCGGTTTGAGGTGGGTGGTAGCTGTCCAGTGAGGTGCAATGACCTCTCCCACCGACAAAGGCAACCCGTGGCGCCCAGTTCCTACGCCAATTTATCTGGACTTATAACCCGTAACTGTTGCCTTCCGTGTTGTTTCAGTCTCTGTGAGGGAACTATGGAGTGACCTCTCCATGGCGCATGCCTGGGTAAATTTATGGAGGTTGATAGTTGCCCAGTCGCCAAAAACCCCCTCTCGGCCTTTCTGTTGGGGTCCAAAGGAGTGCAGGGCACGACGTTTGGCACCAGTATGGCTGCAGGAACTGCCGGAAACATGCCAAAGGTGACACATGGCCGCGTACGGGGTTCCGCTACAGAATATTTGTTAGGGTTTACACCCTAGTGATGTTAATAGTAGAAATACTCAGATGGGGAGAATCAAAGTGTGACTTATGGAATAGTCCAGGGAGGAGTGTTCAGATTTTGAGGCAGCACTCATCTATTAAAAAGGGACTGGCTGCAACACAACAGGAGTGGAGCCTATGACATAGCGGGGACGTTGACTAGTGTTTTCAGGAAGGACTAAAATAAATTGTCTGTGGAATGGGCATCAGCATATAGAAGTATAAAACAGCGATAAGATGCAAAAAGAATGTTGTATAAACTAGAAATGAACCCGCATTATATAGGATAGATGCAGATTAAGAACAGTTGTGAGGAATACAAGGACAATTTACAATGCATGTTTGCAAACACATAACGTGTGTTGGAAAAGGTGGGTAAGCTAGAAGTATAAATGACTGTCTGGGAACATGATCGGATGGTAGTAACGCAAACGTGGTTTTAAATGGTAAGGACTGGATTCAAATTTTGCAGTAAAAATAGGAAAGGAAGAAACTGAGGTGTGGAGCAGATTCGCGAAAAGATTGTATTGTTGGAAACAGAAGTTGTCCTTGAGGGTGAAAGACTATTTGGCTACAGATGAGAAGCAAAATGTACATGATCACAACACTATAGGCCTCAAAATATAGTGTGAGAGGGAGGTGCAAATCTGCAGTGAAAGCACAGAGATGTGCAAGAAATATAGAGAGGATATATTAGCGGACATGACTCTCAAGATGTCGCTTGGCATAGTGTTGGAGAAACGGGTAAGGCATGGGAGTGATGACTGAAATATATTCCTTGACCAGAATGTTATTGTTCCACTGGGAAGAAGCATTGAAGCATACGGTTCTGGGAAATAAGGTGGGCCAAGTGGACTACCAGTCTGTGGGGCAAACGTGGGTGAGAATAAGCACGGTACCAGAAGGTTTAGCCAAGTAGTGGACAAAAGCAACAAGAGTTCTGAAGCAGAATTGATCAATTACAAGGCGGCCACCTTCAATGGGATCAGAGGGGCTGTAGCCCGAAGAAAATGTAACCAAAGAAAGTCAGGAAACATGGTAACAGAAGGTAAGGAGGAGGTGGTTCAGGTGCAGACAAGGTATAGTCCAACAAGGACGAAAGATAGGGAAAACAAAGTCAGGATCACTTGGGTTTCGAGGTTGAGAATATAACAAAACTAAAAGAAAGAGCTGTGTGACGCTTGTCAGGTGAATACTTAAAGCGAGAGCAAGGCCATGTAAAACATGTTAGAGGGGAAGTGAAGAGGAAATTAAGATGATCAAGGATAGAATATGAGAATAGAATTGCACTTAACATAAAAAAGGAACAACAAGAAGAAACTTCTACTGGCATGTAAATATTGAGCGAGTAGTGGAAGATGGGATTGCGAGCATAATAGGGACAAAAAGGTGCCGTGTTTAGAGGCAAAGGGCAAGGCTAGAGTACTGAAAGAACACTTTGTATCGATGTTTATCAAGGAAGCGGATGCTGACAAAATATCTGTGGAAGCGGAGATGGTAGAGGTAATTGATGGGGTGAAATTAAGAGGCAGGATATACTGGAAGGCTAGCTATGCTTCGAGTGGATAAGGCGTTTGGTCAATATGGCTTGCATCCCAGATAGCTAAAGTAAGTATACATTGCGTCAGTGGAAGCGCTTGCCATATTCTTGCAATCTTTTCTTGACGCCACAGATGTGCTAAGGGATTGACAAATTGCAAATATGGAATAATTATGGAAAAAATAGGTGCAGGTGCACACCTAGTAAGTACTGACCGATCAAGTTAATTTCAGTGGAGGGTACGATTTGAGGGGGAAAAATTCGTTGGAAAGATCAACTGGCACTTGGCGAGGTTTGAAATAATTAGGGAGAGGCAGCAATGGCATGTAAAGGGCAGAGCGGGTTTGACTGATGTAATTGCATTTTGATGAAGTAACAGAGAAGATTAATAAAGAGAAGCAGCGGATGCTACCTGAAGGGATTAAAAGTGGGCGTTTGACAAAGTACAACAGAAAAGGATGGTTAATAAAAATTAGGCTCATGGAATACGATTATCAGTGTCAGCTTGGATAAACTATTGGCTGAAGAACAAAAAACAGCGAATCGTGATAAATGGTTGGGTTTTTTTTTTCAGAATGGAATCTGGTGGACAGTGGTTTTGCCCATTGTCCAGTTTCATTCATTTGCATTTCTATTAACTGAATAACTTATTGATTTACTTATTGATTTATTTATGTGTCTATTGCCAATCATAACAAAATTGAAGTTCTAGAAAACAAGGGAGGGAGGGGGCGGGTGGGGGTGGAATGTGAGCGAGAACATTATTATGCAGTGAGTGATAGTACCTGGAAATTGCTGTCTGCGATGACAGCAGAAGCAGTGATGATGAATTCTTTCAAAAGGAGATTAGATGGGCACTAAAAGGGAATGAGCATTCAGGACTGTGGTGATAGAGCGGAGGAATGGGACTGAGTGTATTGCTCTACAGAGAGATGGAATGGAATCCATGAGCCGATTGGCCTCTTGATGTGTCATACTGACTCTGACTCGGTGCTCGGTTTTGTGTCACCAAAGCTGGCAAGCCTGAAGGACAGATATGTTGTGGCGTCATCGTCACCTGAGACTGAATAGCACATTTGCCAAAAAACATGCACACATGCCAAAAATACAGATTAATAACGAAATAAGAGCTAATGGAAAGCACAATAGCATGCACTAAAGGTTCAACATATCATAGGCCATGGAAGGGAAGTCTATACAAAAGGTACAATACTCGGTCGCATTGCCCTTGAGTGGCAGAGCCGTCCCAGTGATGCGAAAAGATGAGTCAGAACACATTAATCGTCTCGTTAAAAATGACATGGGAACAACACACTGCCTCTTAACTACTGTTACCTAAACTTGGTGCTTTTATTCTAGATAGATACTGCATCCTTGAACAGCTGCACTGTGATCGCTAGTTAACATACTGAGAGTAGAAGTTAGCTGGAGAGGAGGCGGTGGCGTAGTGCCAACGTCACTGGACTAGCGATGCAGAGGCCCAGTTTACTACTCGTGGAGCATGGGCTCAAATTTCGTTTCGGAAAATGGCGCAATTTGAATTCAATTAATACATATAGAATCTATCGCTATTCATTTAATAGTAACCATGGAAACGTTGCCGATTGTCGTAACCCATCTGGTTCACTAATGCCCTTAAGGGAAGAAAATCTGACGTTCTTCCCTGTTCTGACTTACATATAATTACAAACGTAAATGTAATTGACTCTTACAGACACTTTGAAATTGCCTCAGAAGTATTCATTTCAAGAATAATTAGGGTGGACAATGAACGTTGGCCTAGTCAGAAACGCCCACATCCCATTGGAAAATTAGGAAAAAAATGAGTGAGATGGGGACTTGATGCTAAATAGCATTCAGGAAACATAGGACAACAGAGTTTAAAATACAACTCTATCAAGCAGACTGACAATTATAATAAGAAGGAATTGGGTAGAAGTGGTTGCAATCCTTCTGACAAATCTGCGTGTCTGAAATATGGGTGTTTCACAAAGCAAGATTACTTCCTTAAATCGAATCTGTAAGTCTTAAAAGAACTCTGTAACTCGAGGACGCCATGTTGAGGTGAATGGTAAAATAACCACAGGTAACATGGGGAACCATGGTAGCATTTCTCTTTCCACGCATTGAGTTGCTGTGGTCTAGAACGTGCTGCTGGAAAAACTATGGCAGAAGCCTGTTCAAACGGGAATTTGATATTATTTGAAGGGATAAAAATGAAGCAAGGATGAAAGGGAAAACAGAGGACTGGGATTAATTGGAAAGTTTCATCAAAGAGACTTTATAGGTCTGATGGACCTAATGCCGTCCTTCTGTGCTGTTTCATTGTATGGGCAACAAGAAAAGGCCCCAGACAAACTGATCAATCCCCTCCACAGCTCACACCAAACCTCACAGACATGCCTCGAAGGAGAAAGTGGCAAATGGGTCGCCCTCCTCCCCATCCCCCCACCTTTTGCAAGCCCCCTGCCCCTCAACCCGGGTGTATTCCCATTCTGGGGACATCCTCTCTGTCCCCAGCAAGGGCTAAGCTCCCTCTGGAAACTGGGTACAAGGTGTTGATTCTGCCCCACAATTTCAAATAACGGCAAATCACATTGCACTGTGCGGCATTTTTAAAAATGTATTAAAGGTTTAAATGGAGAAGGCGGGTGTGAAACAGAGACAGGAGATGTCAGTCTGCAGTTCCAAATAGCTTTCTATTCTGATACAAAACGGCCTTCGTGCTTGTGAATTATCTGCAATCAATGCATTTGTTACAAAAGGAGAGTTTCCCTTCTTTCATTCACACTAGAGCCCCACCGCTCTGTTCCCAGATTTTCTTCTCCTTTCACCCAGTGATGGATCATTTACAGATTAACATCCTGTACATCATCCAGTTAGCCACTATCCACTCCTGAGTCCAATCAGTATAAGTGGGCTGCTGAACAGGGTGATGCATCACAGCTAGTTCTTGGGCAGCGTGGGGATGTGGAAATGATGGGTGATGACCCCTTCTTTAACCCAAGGACTCCAAGCTGATATGTTGAAATGCGCTGAGAGCAGCCAGTCTCAAGATAACACCTGGCCACTTGCTGTTCGCCAGCTCTTATAAGCCGCTGGCTTAAAAGTGGCCCCATCAATGGAGCACACAATCCCATGCCCTGGCCATGCATTGTATCCGTCAGTGCATTTCTCTTCAATTGAAATTTCACTCACAAACCTGTGCCAGTACTGCAGCACAGGAACAGATTACAATTCTTTCACCTGTAGCAATGTGTAGTTACTAATCATAGAATTGGACCTAGCGAAGAATATCGACACCAATCATAGACAAGCCCCAGTAGAATTGTGTACCTATTAATTACAAACATAAATGATTTGGAATTTACTGCTACTAATCGTCGACCTGTGCCAATCAAGTGCTATATTTACTGATAATAGGCTTGTCCGACTAAGAAAGTATTGGTACTAAGTACTGACCTGTACCATTTCGACAAAATAGCTTCACGTCATAGGCCTGTAGAAGCAGGGCAATATTGTTACTAAATATAAACCTGTACCAGTAGGGAAATATAGGGCACATCATTGATGTCTAGCTGCAGGACAGGAGCGGTAATAATTATCAGCATGTAGTAAGAGCACAGTATTTCTTAAAGAATTATAGACCTATACCGGTATATGACCATCATTATCAAACAGCAGCAATGCAACTGGAAGGAGCAAGTCAAGGTTTCAAATTGAAGTGCATAGAATTGTTCATTTCTATTAAGAAAAGTAGGAAAAAAATCGAAGAATTTTCTTCAAGCAGCACTAATGAATTGCACAAATATAATCATCTATGCAATTTGATAGATTCTTATGTAAGGCCTGAACCAGTATTAGAGTGTACAGGCCTGTACCAGCAGGACAGCATAGGTATACTTAGTACTTGTGGGCCAAAAAAAAAGTCATATTGATTCCATATCGTCACAGTCCCTCCATGTGCCAACGGGAGCAATTACAGCATTAAACTTTAAATACAGCAGATAAAATGTTAACACAAGATGGCGCCTTTTTTACAACAAATCATCAGCCCTGAGAATGGGAGACATTAAACTGATGTGAAACAAAAACAAGAAATGCTGGATTCACTCAGCAGGTCTGGCAGCATCTGTGGAAAGAGAAGCAGAGTTAACGTTTCGGGTCAGTGACCCTTCTTCGGAACTGACAAATATTAGAAAAGTCACAGACTAATCTGTGACTTTTCTAATATTTGTCAGTTCCGAAGAAGGGTCACTGACCAGAAACGTTAACTCTGCTTCTCTTTCCACAGATGCTGCCAGACCTGCTGAGTGAATCCAGCATTTCTTGTTTTTGTTTCAGATTTCCAGCATCCGCAGTATTTTGCTTTTATTAAACTGATGTGTACGTCTGACCTGCGATGGCCGCAACTTTTCTGGACACCATAAGTTCTTCCAAAAATGAACCATATCATTGGTGCCGACAGACCAATATTAACGTCTAGTCGAAGTGAGCTAGAGATTGCACAGTGAGGTGCACAGTTGCAGACTGCTCTTGGGGAACTCGCTGCAGCTGCTATCTCCACATTCCATGCAAGTGCAGCTTCAGGATTTTCGCTAGCACGCCATTGACTTTGAAGAAGGAGAACTGTGTCAGCGGCTGAATGTGAGCATAGCGTCTGCCGGGAGTAAGGCTGCGAGATAGTCTAATGTTCTTGGAAAAACCTCACTTTGTGCTTGGCTGAATCGAATTTCTGTGTCTCCTGGTGGATTTCTTTTTTACACTAATCAGACTGAATAGACGCTGCTTTGAAACAAAGCAGTTGTGATCCTAGAGTGCATTTCATATTTGTCGGTTGCTCTCTTCAAAGCGAGCAAGTAGCTGGAAAGAAAAATGCAAGGCTATAGAGGAACAGCAGGGGATTCGAACCAATTTGCAAGCTCATTCGAAAGGCTGGCATGGGCACAAAGGGCCGAATGCTCTTCTTCTGTACTCTATGTTTCTATAGTCACAATTTTCAGGAACACAGAACATAAGCCCGGTCGGAAGCTCGCATCCTCACAGAGGGAATTGGATTTCAGCTCCAAGTGCCCACAGTAGAGATGAAGAACATCTTTTCCTTTCTGTGTTCTGCAAATTAATCTCTAATATTTGCAGCATCTTTCAAAACCTGCATCATACACTGCCACCGACGAATATTGGCACAACAAAAAAAAATCATTACCAGGCGTCATCACACGGCAATGGTACTAACAGCGCCTTAATGCCAGATATTCAATTCACATGTCCTGAAATGTAATTGCTACCTTACCGTTTTAATCAGAATTCATTACAATGTTAGAACTAAACACGCCTGGCGAGGAAAACAGCATTTCTCTGATTGAAATATCCAACGCACTAAATACTGTTTCCAAAGTGCATGCTTTATTTTTATTCGTGTAATTTCTTAGTCTTGCTTGAATAAAATTCTTCGGAAATTCATTTTGAGCACGTTTCTTGATAGAAATGATCAGTTCTATGCACTTCAAGTTGCAGCATTGGCTCTGTGGTAACACATTTATTACTGTTCTTTGCTAATCATGACGAACTTCACTTGCATTCTTTCTGTAGCCCCATGTCAATCATGTCATTCTTTCTGCAGCCCCATTGCAGAGCAAATTAGGGAAATGAAAATCTACAGGGAGACAAGGAGTGACAAATACAGAAAAACAAAGAAAGTCAAGACGAGAGAAATATTTTATTAATTATTGCTTCATGTGATGTGGACCTCGCTGGCAAGACCAGCATTTGCTGCCCATCCCTAATTGCCCTTAACAACCGAATGGCTTGCTAGGTCATTTCAGAGGGCACTTAAGAGCGACCACATTGCTGTGGGTGTGGAGTAACATGTAAGCAGACAAGGTAAGGATGGTAGATTTCTTTCCCTCAAGAACATTATTGAAGCAATGTTTTGATAGCAATCGTTGATCGCGTTCAGCTCCCTTTTATTTCAAAGAATTAAAGTTAAATTCCACAAGTTTCATGGCATTTATACCAATGTCCCACGATACTAGCCTGGGTTAATGAATTAAAAGTTCAATGACATTACCACTGGACCACCGTCTGCAGCAGACAAACAGCTAGTGACAGAGAGCAGGGAGACAGAGACAATGAGAAAGTGACAATAAAATGAACTAAAGAGAGAAAATTAGAGAGGGACGAAGCAGTAGTGTTTATGTCAACTCGCCTTCAGTATAACAAGTTTTTTTTTAATTTTCTAAGTCAGTCAGAAGACATAAAAGTAGGTTGTTAATATGACACAATTTCTAACTGCACGGACAGTCCAGTAACCGCAGCCTGTCAGTGAATTAAAGAAGCTGAGGGGAAAACGTTTCCAATGATATAATGTGGCCTAAACCGACGCCTTAACAATTATTTGACAGGGAAATTTATAGAAATTTATAGCAGTGCATCTTTACTGTAAGTTTCGTTCGTAGTTTACTGGAATTGCAAAAGGAAATCTTGAGGTTTTTTTAGTGCTATCAATATTATTTTGCAGTATAACTTAAAAAAACACAGTGTGGACGTGACTGAACCAATTTAGTATTTGAAACAAAGACGCTCGTGAAGCCTTATTGGACGATTTATCAACATTTTGCATATAAAACAGGTAAATATAAATACAATTCCAGTCACGCAGAGTTCAATCTTTTGCAAATGTATTTGCAAAGCTTGCAGCAAGATGCATTGCCTTTTTAAATGTCATTTCCTGTTTACTGCGGTGGGAAGGACGCTTTGAGTCGTCTGCAGCTCGGTCAGCCACTGAGATCACCGACAATGCTAAGTGTGACAAACCAGACAAGAATTGACTGATGATGGTTATGACGAGAATAGAAATGAATGAGAAGTATGTCATTCGGCCACTCGAGCCTGATCTGCAGTTTATTTCAATCATGGGTGGTCAGTGGTTTAGCTCCATTTCCCCGCCTTAGCTGTCTTTCGCTTGATAATCTTACCATTGTGAAATCTATCAATCTAAGCCTTGGAATCCCCTACTGTCCGTGAACATCTCAGCATTTTGGGGAGATAAGTACTAAGTGTTGCTGACATGTAACTGGAACATTGTTTGCTGATGTCTCTCCAGAATGACTTGGTTCTAATTTTCAGATGACATCTGCTCATTTTTTTTATCCCACAGATGAACTCGATTCTCTGTAGCTGCCTTATCAAATCCATTGAAAAAAAACTTTTAAACACGTTGATTAAGTAATCTGTTCAAACTCAATAGTCTTTCACAAAACATACTTGAAGCTGAATGAAAGGCCCTCTGGAACAGATTAGCTGCCAATATGGAAAGGTGGTCATATAGGCAGAGGCATATGGGAGAGATACTGAATGAGTACCTTGTACACATTGTCACTGGAGAAGATGATGCTGCCAATTTCACAGTAAAGCAGGCAGCAGCAGCGACATCAGATATTATAAATAACCAGCAGGCACTTCAGCGATAATTAAAAGTAGAAAATGTACCTTCTCTGATTGAAATATATCCTAGTTATCTGAAGGATGTAAATGTGCACATTCCTGAAGCTCTCGCCAGAATCCTTTGAACCCTCAAAACTTTCGGGTTGGTGTCACAGAACATGAAGATTACAAATTTAACACTGTTGGCCAGAAAATGCGAGAGGGCTAAATCCGGCAGCTACAGGACAGTCAATCTGATGTCTCTGATGGGTAAAAGTTAGAGACAATATTCCTAGACTGAATTAATTCGCACTTGGAAAACTATGGGTGAACAAATGATATGCTACTCTTAAAGGGTAACCGTGTTTTGTCTAACTTGATTGAGCTGTTCGATGATGGAAAGGAGATTTTCAAAAGGTGATTGATAAAGTAGCATCGTAATTTTATCAGCAGCGTGAGATCCAAAGGAATTGAAAAGGCAGCGTGCAGACGGGATCGGCTAAGGGAAAGGAATCAGTGAGTCGTGCTGGATTGTGGTTTCTTTCTTAACTGGAGAAAAAGATATAGTGCTGACCCTCATGCTTCGGTGCAGGAATTATTGCATTTCGTGAGATGCTTTCATGAACTGTACTTGCACATATAGGATATAATTCCAACGTTTGCATCTGGAAATGTTGTAAGTTATTTCATAGACTCATTTTCGGTGCAGAAGGAAGCCATTGGGTCCATCGAGGCCATTCCCGCTCTCCACGGAGCAATTCAGTCATTCCCACGCCCCGCTGATCCCTGTATCCGTGCAAGAATAATTCCTTCAAGTGCCAATCCAAATTCTTCTCGCTTTTTACCAAATACATTGCTGCTACTCCATCCGCTTCTACAGCTAGTACGTCAGAATCCTCTTCCTTAGCAAACGCCAATACAAAGTACTCATTACGGATAATAGCCTTTCCTAATGAGGATTTAGGGCAGAAATTCAGGGAGCGAGGGTGGAAGATAAGAGCGAGAACAAACAAACAGAGTTGTTATCTCTGGGTTGTTGCCCGTGCCACGTGCTAGCGAAGCGAGGAATAGGGAGAGAGAGGAGTTGAACACGTGGCGGCAGGGATGGTGTAGGAGGGAGGGTTTTGGTTTCCTGGATAATTGGGGCTCTTTCTGGGGTAGGTGGGACCTCAACAAACAGGATGGTCTTCACCTGAACCAGTGGGGTACCAATATCCTGGGGGGGGGGGGGAGATTTGCTAGTGCTCTTTGGGGGTGTTTAAGCTAATTCAGCAGGGGAATGAGAACCTAAATTGTAGTTCCAGTGTACAGGATTTTGAGAGTAGTGAGGTCAGGGATAAGGTTACTAGGACGCAAGAGGGCACTGGCAAGCAAGAACTTGGTTTAAAGTGTATCCACTTCAACGCCAGGAGCATCCGGAATAAGGTGGGTGAGCTTGCAACATGGGTTGGAACCTGGGATCTTGATGCTGCGGCCATTTCGGAGACATGGGTAGAGGAGGGGTGGGGGTGTCATTGTTAATCAAGGAGAGTATTACAGCGGCAGAAAGGACGTTTGCGGACAAATCTACTGAGGTAGTATGGGCCGAAGTTAGAAACAGGAGTGGAGAGGTCACCCTGTTGGCAGTTTTCTATAGACCTCTGAATAGTTCCAGAGATGTAGAGGCAAGGATAGCGAAGATGATTCTCGACAGGGGCGAGAGTAACAGGGTAGTTGTTATGGGGGACTTTAACTTTCCAAATATTGACTGGGAATACTATAGTTCGAGTACTTTAGATGGGTCAGTTTTTGTCCAGTGTGTGCAGGAGGGGTTTCTGACACAGTATGTAGACAGGCCAAACAGGGGCCATGCCACATTGCTTTTGGTACTGGGTAATGAAGCCAGCCAGGTGTTAGATTTAGATGTAGGTGAGCACTTTGGTGATAGTGATCTCAATTCGGTTAGGTTTACCTTAGCGATGGGCAGGGACAGGTATATACCGCAGGGCAAGAATTATAGCTGGGGGAAAGGAAATTATGATGCGATTAGCCAAGATTTAGGATGCGTAAGATGGGGAAGGAAACTGCAGGAGATGGGCACAATCGAAATGTGGAGCTTATTCAAGGAGCAGCTACTGCGTGTCCTTGATAAGTATGTACCTGTCAGGCAGGGAGGAGGTTGTCGAGCGAGGGAGCCGTGGTTTAACAAAGACGTTGAAGCGCTTGTCAAGAGGAAGAAGAAGGCTTATGTTAGGATGAGACGTGAAGGCTCAGTTAGGGCGCTTGAGAGTTGCAAGCTAGCCAGGAAGGATCTAAAGGGAGAGATAAGAAGAGCAAGGAGAGGACACGAGAAGTCATTGGCAGATAGGATCAAGGAAACCCTAAGGCTTTCTATAGGTATATCAGGAATAAAAGAATGACTAGAGTCACATTAGGGCCAATCAAGGATAGTAGTGGGAAGTTGTGTGTGGAATCAGAGGAGATAGGGGAAGCGTTAAATGAATATTTTTCGTCAGTATTTACAGTAGAGAAAGAAAATGTTGTCGAGGAGAATACTGAGATTCAGACTACTAGGCTAGATGGGATTGAGGTTCACAAGGAGGAGGTGTTAGCAATTTTGGAAAGTGTGAAAATAGATACGTCCCCTGGGCCAGATGCGATTTATCCTAGGATTCTCTGGGAATCCAGGGAGGAGATTGCAAAGCCTTTGTCCTTGATCTTAATGTCGTCATTGTCGACAGGAATAGTGATGGAAGACTGGAGGATAGCAAATGTTGTCCCCTTGTTCAAGAAGGGGAATAGAGACAGCCCTGGTAATTATAGACCTGTGAGCCTTACTTTGGTTGTGGGTAAAATGTTGGAAACGGTTATAAGAGATAGGATTTATAATCATCTGGAAAAGAATAAGTTCATTAGAGATAGTCAGCACGGTTTTGTGACGGGTAGGTAGTGCCTCACACACCTTATTGAGATTTTCGAGAAGGTGACCAAATAGGTGGATGAGGGTAAAGCAGTGGATGTGGTGTATATGGATTTCAGTAAGGCATTTGATAAGGTTCCCCACGGTAGGCTATTGCAGAAAATACGGAAGTATGGGGTTGAAGGTGATTTCGAGCTTTGGATCAGAAATTGGTTAGCTGAAAGGAGACAGAGGATGGTGGTTGATGGCAAATGTTCATCCTGGAGTTTAGTTACTAGTGGTGTACCGCAAGGATCTGTTTTGGGGACACTGCTGTTGGTCATTTTTATAAATGACCTGGATGAGGGTGTAGAAGGGTGGGTTAGTAAATTTGCGGATGACACGAAGGTTGATGGAGATGTGGATAGTGCTGAAGGATGTTGTAGGGTACAGAGGGGCATAGATAGGCTGAAGAGCTGGGCTGAGAGATGGCAAATGGAGTTTAATGCGGAAAAGTGTGAGGTGATTCACTTTGGAAGGAGTAACAGCAATGCAGAGTACTGGGCTAATGGGAAGATTCTTGGTAGTGTAGATGAACGGAGAGATCTTGGCGTCCAGGTGCATAAATCCCTGAAAGTTGTTACCCAGGTTAATAGGGCTGTTAATAAGGCATATGGTGTGTGAGCTTTTATTAGTCGGGGGATCGAGTTTCGGAGCCACGAGGTCATGCTGCAGCTGTACAAAACTCTGGTGAGGCCGCAGCTGGAGTATTGCGTGCAGTGCTGGTCACCGCATTCTAGGAAGGATGTGGATGCTTTGGAAAGGGTGCAGAGGAGATTTACTAGGATGTTGCCTGTTATGGAGGGAAGGTCTTACGAGGAAAGGCTGAGGGACTTGAGGTTGTTTTCGTTGGAGAGAAGGAGGAGGAGAGGTGACTTAATAGAGATATATAAGATAATCCGAGGGTTAGATAGGATGGATAGTGAGAGTCTTTTTCCTCGGATGGTGATGGCAAACACGAGGGGACATAGCTTTAAGTTGAGGGGTGATAGATATAGGACAGATGTTAGAGGTAGTTTCTTTACTCAGAGAGTAGTAAGGGCGTGGAGCGCCCTGCCTGCAACAGTAGTAGACTCGCCAACTTTATGGGCATTTAAGTGGTCTTTGGATAGACATATGGATGAAAATGGAATAGTGTAGGTCAGATGGTTTCACAGGTCGGCGCAACATCGAGGGCTGAAGGGCCTGTACTGCGCTGTAATGTTCTCATCTAATCTAATAGGCCCCACTCTACAACCTACTAACCTCTCACTATTTACATGCCGGTATAATACTTTTGGTTTCCATTTTATGTTGACTGGCGTTCTATTTTCATATTATCCTTTAGACACTCTTAGGTTCCCCTTCAGCTCCATTCTCAACATCCTACAATTGATCTGGTTTTTACTTGAAGAATTCACCTGGCATGCATCACACACAATCTTTTTGTCTCATCACAATCTCTATCACTGAATGGAACCCCTGCTGTTGGCATAATTCTGAAACACAGGTTAACAATCTAAGCTGAACCAAAATTAGGCATTGCAACTGCTGTCACCACCATTTGTAATCATTTAGGTCACCGTCAATAATCCTGCACCACAATTAATAATCTAATCACTGTTAAAAAATGAAGCCTTGGGGTTGCAGATCAAGTCCGTCTCTTTGTTAACGGTAAAAGCTGAGGATAGAAGCAATTAGACGTGAAAAGGTCTGCAGAGATGTTTCTGGCCCGGATGCCACCTGTTCAGTTCTCATAAGAATTCATTTAACTGCTTGCAGGACGAATTTCAATTTTAGCATTGGGGTGGACAAGTTCAGTGCATACGGAGAAACGCTTTGCAAATGCGCTCAGTCGTCACACTGATCTTCCTGCGCATTCACCACGCGCTTGCGCAGCGAGTTCCACGGCTGTGATCCAGTCCAATGGAACCGACTGCATCTGATGTCTCATCAATCTACGTAAGTAGCATGTTCGGATTTGCGAGTGTATGCAATTGATATTAAAGTACTAGTGTCATACCAGGGACTGAATTTTGGCAGTTTAATTTTTAGGGACCAAGAATTGAAGCTGATCAATGCGCTTAGGTAGAATTTGCTACATGATTGACGGAAACGATTTGTGCTGGTGCTCCATGGAAATATTTACCAAAATCAGATTCTGCATTGAAGCAAAGAGAATTACAATTACCGATTGTATGCATATTTGTCTATTTCTGCATTTGTGACGAAGTTGATTGCACTTGACACGATACAAATCTGCGGGGCAAGGGTACTGGAGTGTGAACAATTGGCAAGTTCTTTCAAAGGACATGCACAGACAGGATGGGCGAAATGGCCTCTTTCTGCCCTGTATGATTGAATGATTTAACTTTTTAGGTCAACAGAACAGGAAGCGACTGATCCGAAACATTCAACATGACACAGGGAGCTGCACTCCTGTTGGGACACCCCGAATGCGAAATGAAGTGCATCTGTCTCCTTCAGCTCTTCTGTGAGTGTCTGTGAAGTATTTGCAATGCTTTTGAAAATGTGCTTTATTCACTACGAAAGTGCCATCAGAGCAACAACGCAAACCTTCTAATATCGTGTATTGCAATGAATTGCCATTGACAGCAATATTAAGGTCAGACAAAACAAAGTTCAATTAAATTCGATTTAGTTACATGGCTTTGAAATATCATTTATATGTTTCCGTGTGAATCCTGTTTTGGCATGACAACAAAGCTAAATTTGACCAGTCAGGTCAGCAGAACATTTTTCACTAATCTAAGAGGTTACCACTTTCGTATTGAAGGCTGAATCCCTTTTAATGGCGCTTCGAAACGGCAACATAATTATTCTTTAGCAACATCTGTAGAACACGCTTTAAAATTTCATGTTGTTAGACATGTGTTTACAGAAATGATAAGCAGTTTTATGTACATCATATCAAATGTTGATATGTTAGTTGTTAGAGGCTTAGTTGTTAAGCTCTTCTTAACCTCTGCTACTAACTGTGGTGAGCTTTACAGATCGGGGTTTCTTCAGGTAGATTTTAATAATGTCTTTATCCTTGCTTTATTATGAAGCTTGACACAGGCGCACGTAAAAATCTGCTGCAAAAAGAGAGAGACTCACGGTTGGTGTGTTGCCTCCCAGGTGCCAGGGTACGTGATGTCTCCGATCGTGTTTTTGGGATCCTTAAGGGGGAGGGGGAGCACCCCCAAGTCGTGGTCCACATAGGCACCAATGACATAGGTCGGAAGAGAGATGGGGATTTAAGGCAGAAATTCAGGGAGCTAGGGTGGAAGCTTAGAGCGAGAACAACCAGAGTTGTTATCTCTGGGTTGTTGCCTGTGCCACGTGCTAGCGAAGAGAGGAATAGGGAGAGAGAGGAGTTGAACACGTGGCTGCAGGGATGGTGCAGGAGGGAGGGTTTTGGTTTCCTGGATAATTGGGGCTCTTTCTGGGGTAGGTGGGACCTCTACAAACAGGATGGTCTTCACCTGAACCAGAGGGGTACCAATATCCTGGGGCGGGGGGGGAAGATTTGTTAGTGCTCTTCGGGGGGTATAAACTAAATCAGCAGGGGAATGGGAACCTAAATTGTAGTTCCAGTGTATAGGCTGTTGAGAGTAGTGAGGTAGGGGATAAGGTTACAGGGACGCAAGAGGGCACTGGCAAGCAAGAACTTGGTTTAAAGTGTGTCTATTTCAACGCCAGGAGCATCCGGAATAAGGTGGGTGAGCTTGCAGCATGGGTTGGTACCTGGGATCCTGATGTTGTGGCCATTTCAGAGACATGGGTAGAGCAGGGGCAGGAATGGATGTTGCAGGTTCCGGGATTTAAATGTTTCAGTAAGAACAGAGAAGAGGGTAAAAGAGGGGGGGGGGGTGTGGCATTGTTAATCAAGGAAAGTATTACAGCGGCAGAAAGGACGTTTGAGGACTCGTCTACTGAGGTAGTATGGGCCGAGGTTAGAAACAGGAGAGGAAAGGTCACCCTGTTGGGAGTTTTCTATAGACCTCCGAATAGTTCCAGAGATGTAGAGGAAAGGATAGCGAAGATGATTCTCGACAGGAGCGAGAGTAACAGGGTAGTGGTTATGGGGGACTTTAACTTTCCAAATATTGACTGGAAATACTATAGTTCGAGTACTTTAGATGGGTCTGTTTTTGTCCAGTGTGTGCAGGAGGGTTTTCTGACACAGTATGTGGACAGGCCAACCAGGGGCGATGCCACATTGGATTTGGTACTGGGTAATGAACCCGGCCAGGTGTTCGATTTAGATGTAGGTGAGCACTTTGGCGATAGTGATCACAATTCGGTTAGGTTTACCTTAGCGATGGGCAGGGACAGGTATATACCGCAGGGCAAGAATTATAGCTGGGGGAAAGGAAATTATGATGCGATTAGGCAAGATTTAGGATGTGTAGGATGGGGAAGGAAACTGCAGGGGATGGGCACAAACGAAATGTGGAGCTTATTCAAGGAGCAGCTAATGCGTGTCCTTGATAAGTATGTACCTGTCAGGCAGGGAGGAAGTTGTCGAGCGAGGGAGCCGTGGTATACTCAAGAAGTTGAAGCGCTTGTCAAGAGGAAGAGGGCGGCTTATTTTAGGATGAGACGTGAAGGCTCAGTTAGGGCGCTTGAGAGTTACAAGCTAGCCAGGAAGGATCGAAAGGGAGGGCTAAGAAGAGCAAGGAGAGGACACGAGAAGTCATTGGCGGATAGGATCAAAGAAAACCCTGAGGCTTTCTATAGGTATATCAGGAATAAAAGAATGATAAGAGTTAGAACAGGGCCAATCAAGGATAGTAGTGGAAGTTGTGTGTGGAATCAGAGGAGATAGGGGAAGCGTTAAATGAATATTTTTCGTCAGTATTTACAGTAGAAGAAGAAAATGTTGCCGAGGAGATTACTGAGATACAGCCTACTAGGCTAGATGGGATTGAGATTCACAAGGAGGAGGTGTTAGCAATTTTGGAAAGAGTGAAAATAGATAAGTCCCCTGGGCCAGATGGGATTTATCGTAGGATTCTCTGGGAATCCAGGGAGGAGATTGCAGAGCCGTTGTTGTTGATCTTTATGTCGTCATTGTCGACAGGAGCAGTGCCGGAGGACTGGAGGATAGCAAATGTTGTCCCCTTGTTCAAGAAGGGGAGTAGAGACAGCCCTGGTAATTATGGACCTGTGAGCCTTATTTCGGTTGTGGGTAAAATGTTGGAAAAGGTTATAAGAGACAGGATTTATAATAATCTTGAAAAGAATATTATTATTTTGGGCGGCACAGTGGCGCAGTGGTTAGCACCGCAGCCTCACAGCTCCAGGGACCCAGGTTCGATTCCGGGTACTGCCTGTGTGGAGTTTGCAAGTTCTCCCTGTGTCTGCGTGGGTTTTCTCCGGGTGCTCCGGTTTCCTCCCACAAGCCAAAAGACTTGCAGGTTGATAGGTAAATTGGCCATTATAAATTGTCACCAGTATAGGTAGGTGGTCGGGAAATATAGGGACAGGTGGGGATATTTGTTGGGAATATGGGATTAGTGTTCTTTTGGGCCTCCTTATCTCGAGAGACAATGGATACGCGCCTGGAGGTGGTCAGTGGTTTGTGAAGCAGCGCCTGGAGTGGCTATAAAGGCCAATTCTGGAGTGACAGGCTCTTCCACAGGTGCTGCAGAGAAATTTGTTTGTTGGGGCTGTTGCACAGTTGGCTCTCCCCTTGCGCCTCTGTCTTTTTTCCTGCCAACTACTAAGTCTCTTCGACTCGCCACAATTTAGCCCTGTCTTTATGGCTGCCCGCCAGCTCTGGCAAATGCTGGCAACTGACTCCCACGACTTGTGATCAATGTCACACGATTTCATGTCGCGTTTGCAGACGTCTTTATAACGGAGACATGGACGGCCGGTGGGTCTGATACCAGTGGCGAGCTCGCTGTACAATGTGTCTTTGGGGATCCTGCCATCTTCCATGCGGCTCACATGGCCAAGCCATCTCAAGCGCCGCTGACTCAGTAGTGTGTATAAGCTGGGGATGTTGGCCACTTCAAGGACTTCTGTGTTGGAGATATAGTCCTGCCACCTGATGCCAAGTATTCTCCGAAGGCAGCGAAGATGGAATGAATTGAGACGTCGCTCTTGGCTGGCATACGTTGTCCAGGCCTCGCTGCCGTAGAGCAAGGTACTGAGGACACAGGCCTGATACACTCGGACTTTTGTGTTCCGTGTCAGTGCGCCATTTTCCCACACTCTCTTGGCCAGTCTGAACATAGCAGTGGAAGCTTTACCCATGCGCTTGTTGATTTCTGCATCTAGAGACAGGTTACTGGTGATAGTTGAGCCTAGGTAGGTGAACTCTTGAACCACTTCCAGAGCGTGGTCGCCAATATTGATGGATGGAGCATTTCTGACATCCTGCCCCATGATGTTCGTTTTCTTGAGGCTGATGGTTAGGCCAAATTCATTGCAGGCAGACGCAAACCTGTCGATGAGACTCTGCAGGCATTCTTCAGTGTGAGATGTTAAAGCAGCATCGTCAGCAAAGAGGAGTTCTCTGATGAGGACTTTCCGTACTTTGGACTTCGCTCTTAGACGGGCAAGGTTGAACAACCTGCCCCCTGATCTTGTGTGGAGGAAAATTCCTTCTTCAGAGGATTTGAACGCATGTGAAAGCAGCAGGGAGAAGAAAATCCCAAAAAGTGTGGGTGCGAGAACACAGCCCTGTTTCACACCACTCAGGATAGGAAAGGGCTCTGATGAGGAGCCACCATGTTGAATTGTGCCTTTCATATTGTCATGGAATGAGGTGATGATACTTAGTAGCTTTGGTGGACATCCGATCTTTTCTAGTAGTCTGAAGAGACCACGTCTGCTGACGAGGTCAAAGGCTTTGGTGAGATCAATGAAAGCAATGTAGAGGGGCATCTGTTGTTCACGGCATTTCTCCTGTATCTGACGAAGGGAGAACAGCATGTCAATAGTCGATCTCTCTGCACGAAAGCCACACTGTGCCTCAGGGTAGACGCGCTCGGCCAGCTTCTGGAGCCTGTTCAGAGCGACTCGAGCAAAGACTTTCCCCACTATGCTGAGCAGGGAGATTCCACGGTAGTTGTTGCAGTCACCGTGGTCACCTTTGTTTTTATAGAGGGTGATGATGTTGGCATCGCGCATGTCCTGGGGTACTGCTCCCTCGTCCCAGCACAGGCATAGCAGTTCATGTAGTGCTGAGAGTATAGCAGGCTTGGCACTCTTGATTATTTCAGGGGTAATGCTGTCCTTCCCAGGGGCTTTTCCGCTGGCTAGGGAATCAATGGCATCACTGAGTTCCGATTTGGTTGGCTGTATGTCCAGCTCATCCATGACTGGTAGAGGCTGGGCTGCATTGAGGGCAGTCTCAGTGACAGCATTCTCCCTGGAGTACAGTTCTAGGTAGTGCTCAACCCAGCGGTCCATCTGTTTGCGTTGGTCAGTGATTATGTCCCCCGATTTAGATTTGAGGGGGGTGATCTTCTTGATGGTTGGCCCAAGAGCTCTCTTCATGCCATCATACATTCCTCTGATGTTTCCGGTGTCTGAGGCCAGCTGAATATGACTGCATAGGTGTTGCCAGTAGTCGTTTGCGCAACGCCTAGCTGTTCTTTGTGCAGTACTTCTGGCTGCTTTAAGTGCTGCGGATGTTAAATCGCTGGGGGCTTTCTTGTAGTTCAAAAGTGCAATGCGCTTAGCGGCTATGACAGGTTCCAGCTCTTCATTATGAGATTGAAACCAGTCTGCATTTCTCTTCGCACTTTTGCCGTAGGTGGTCAAAGCTGACTCATAGATGGCGTCTCTGATGTGGGCCCACTTGGTCTCAGCATCCCCTGTGGGAGTGTTTTGAAGGGCTGTTACAAGTGAATTTAGAAATTTTTGTAACAGCTGTGGGTGAGAAATTCTGCTCGTGTTGATGTGCGGGTGGCCCTTCTGCTTGGAATGATGCAACTTCTTTGGTCTGAGTCTAACCTTGCTGCACACCAGGGAGTGGTCGGTGTCGCAGTCCGCACTGTGGAAGCTGCGTGTGATTTGAACACTGTTTAAGGCGGCTCGCCTTGTGACAATGAGGTCTAGCTGGTGCCAACGACGTGATCTTGGGTGCCTCCATGAAACCTGGTGACAGGGTTTAGTGTGAAAGAACGAGTTGGTGATGCAGAGGTTATGATAGGTACACAACTCAAGCAGTCTCTGCCCGTTCTCATTCATCCTTCCAACGCCATAGCGCCCAAGGCAGGAGGGCCATGAGTCATGGTCGGCCCCAACCCTGGCATTAAAGTCCCCCAGCAGGAATAGGTGTTCGGTGTTGGGGATGCTGCTGATGATGTTATGGAGTTGTTCATAGAACTGGTCTTTAGCTTCAGGTGCGGAACAGAGTGTTGGAGCATAGATGCTGAGTAGGTGTACTGGACCAGAGGTGGTGAGCAGTCGGATGGACAGTATGCGTTCCGAGCCATTTGAGGGAGGCTCTATCATGCTGAGCAAGGAGTTTCTGATGGCGAAGCCCACTCCATGCTGTCTTGGTTCTTCAGGATCCCTGCCCTGCCAGAAGAAGGTGTAGTCTTGCTCTGCTAGAGAGCCACTCGCGGGGAGGCGAGTCTCCTGAAGTGCTACAATGTCCACATTGAGTCTACTGAGCTCGTTGTTAATGATGGCGGTCTTCCGAGAATCGTTGATTTGTGTAAGGTCTTCCGACAGGCCAGGACACATAGTTCTGACGTTCCAGCTTGCAAAGCGAAGGGCTGGTACCTTCTTTCCTTTTTTCATGTTGTTTGGTGCGGTGTATCAGTCCACCTTTCGGGCAATGACCCTGAGCTCCAAGCACCCATTGAAGCAGGCAGACTGTGGCGGGACAGAACCTTATTGACCGGGGGCTGCCCGGTTTGAGGCGGGCGGTAGCTGTCCAGTGAGGTGCAATGACCTCTCCCACCGACAAAGGCGACCCGTGGCGCCCAGTTTCAACGCCAATTTATCTGGACTTATAACCCGTAACTGCTGCCTTCCGTGTTGTTTCAGTCGCTGTGAGGCAACTATGGAGTGACCTCTCCATGGCGCATGCCTGGGCAAATTTATGGAGGTTGAGAGTTGCCCAGTCGTCAAAACCCCCCTCTCGGCCTTTCTGGTGGGGTCCAAAGGAGTGCAGCACACGACGTTTGGCACCAGTATGGCTGCAGGAACTGCCGGAAACATGCCAAAGGTGACACATGACCGCCTACGGGGTTCCGCTCCGGATTTTCTGTTAGGGTTTACTCCCTTAGCCTTGGTCTCTCCCGAGACGCCCACAAGGCAGTGGGGTTGTTGGGGCCCCTACACAGGTGTAGGATGGTGCCGGTGGGAGGAGGGGATGCAAGGGGGAGGGGTAGAGGGAGGGGGTGGGGGGGGGTTGCAGGGGAAGGGGGTGCGGGGTGAAGATGGTGCGAGGGGGGGCGGGCTGGGACGGGGTTGTGAGGGGGTGAGCTGAGAGGGTGGAGCAGGGAAGGGGACGGGGGTGGGGGGGTGGGGTGGAAGGGGGGTAAAGGGGGGGGAGGGGGGGTGGAATCTGGTGCAGGTAATAAGCCATTTCCTCAGTGCCCACCATCGACGTCCGGAAAGCTCATCCACGTCCTTCGGGAGGTGAAGCATCATTTGGCAGACTTAGAGGTGATTACATTTGTTAAGGGTTTTTTTTTTGCAGTGGTTTAAATAAAGGCATGCAGCATTGCCGACAGTGCGCTGCAGATGCTCTCCGAGCCATCTCCCGCGGGCGCTTTGATGTTGCGGCCGGGGGGGGCCGTTCGTGGATGTTTTGGGTGTTCGGGGCACCTTTTCCCAGGACTTCTCTCGGGTCCCGCAGCTCCTTCTTCACCTCAATGGACTTACCGCATGCCGTGGCTGCAGACACTCTGGACTGTGAAGACATCAGGATCGGAGATTAAAGTATCGGCAGCTGTTCTCGTCAGGTTCATCCGGATCAATTTCATTGAGAAAACAAAGAGCAGGTGTGGCTGGGGGAGGGCAGTGGGCCCAGGTGACATACACTAAACTAACTGTTAACTTTTAGATAGGGCTAAAATGAACTGATTTAAAGAGCCAGGGTAATTTAAACAGTTTAAGAGGGCAGATTGGGGGAGAAAACGTTAGGGATGGGAGGTGATGGCCATGGATAGAGTTGAACAGCAAGGGAGCTTCCTAGGGAGCTTCCAGCCCAGGAGCCATCTTGATTAGTGTCGGATTAGTATAAATGGGTGGTTGATGTTCGGCACAGACTCGGTGGGCCGAAGGGCCTGTTTCAGTGCTGTATCTCTAATCTAATCTAATCTAATAAGTTCATTTGCGATAGTCAGCACGGTTTTGTGAAAGGTAGGTCGTGCCTCACAAACCTTATTGAGTTTTTCGAGAAGGTGACCAAACAGGTGGATGAGGGTAAAGCCGTGGATGTGGTGTATATGGATTTCAGTAAGGCGTTTGATAAGGTTCCCCACGGTAGGCTATTGCACAAAATACGGAAGTATGGGGTTGAAGGTGATTTAGAGCTTTGGATCAGAAATTGGCTAGCTGAAAGAAGACAGAGGGAGGTGGTTGATGGCAAATGTTCATCCTGGAGTTGAGTTACTAGTGGTGTACCGCAAGGTTCTGTTTTGGGGCCACTGCTGTTTGTCATTTTTATAAACGACCTGGATGAGGGTGTAGAAGGGTGGGTTAGTAAATTTGTGGATGACACGAAGGTCGGTGGAATTGTGGATAGTGTCGAAGGGTGTTGTAGGGTACAGAGGGACATAGATAGGCTGCAGAGCTGGGCTGAGAGATGGCAAATGGAGTTTAATGCGGAGAAGTGTGAGGTGATTCACTATGGAAGGAGTAACAGCAATGCAGAGTACTGGGCTAATGGGAAGATTCTTGGTAGTGTAGATGAGCAGAGAGATCTTGGTGTCCAGGTACATAAATCCCTCAAAGTTGCTACCCAGGTTAATAGGGCTGTTAAGAAGGCATATGGTGTGTTAACTTTTATTAGTGGGGGGTCGAGTTTCGGAGCCACGAGGTCATGATGCAGCTGTACAAAACTCTGGTGAGGCCGCACCTTGAGTATTGCGTGCAGTTCTGGTCACCGCATTATAGGAAGGATGTGGAAGCTTTGGAAAGGGTGCAGAGGAGATTGACTAGGATGTTGCCTGGCATGGAAGGAAGGTCTTACGAGGAAAGGCTGAGGGACTTGGGGTTGTTTTCGTTAGAGAGAAGGAGGAGGAGAGGTGACTTAATAGAGACATACAAGATAATCAGAGGGTTAGATAGGGTGGATAGTGAGAGTCTTTTTCCTCGGATGATGATGGCAAACACGAGGGAACATAGCTTTAAGTTGAGGGGTGAAAGATATAGGACAGATGTCAGAGGTAGTTTCTTTACGCAGAGAGTAGTAGGGGCGTGGAACGCCCTGCCTGCAACAGTAGTAGACTCGCCAACTTTAAGGGAATTTAAGTGGTCATTGGATAGACATATGGATGAAAGTGGAATAGTGTAGGTCAGATGATCGGCGCAACATCGAGGGCCGAAGCGCCTGTACTGCGCTGTAATGTTCTAAAAAAAAAAGTCAGAGAGAGGCATTGAGAATCGCTTGCATAGGTAGAGCCTCTGTAAAGTAGATAGCCCAGACAGAGGGAGAGAGAGGAAGAGATCACCATCGTGAAAGAGGAATATAAACACATGAGAGGAAGACACTCAATGGGATAAATCAAATGATAGATACAGATGATATGGAGCGAGAGAGTGCGACAGAGAGAAAAGCAGAACGAGGGGCAGAGAGCAACATAGCTACAGAGAAAAAAAGCATCTATCAGATAAGAGAAAGAGACCAGAGCTGATAGGTTCAGTGAGCGATAGGTAAAGAGATGGCGAGAGCGAGTGACAGAGCGAGAAAAAGAGTAGTGTTTTCTTCAAATCGCCCTTGCACAGCCACCATGATTATGTTTTGTTAATTTTCTCGCGTCAAAGTGGTAACAGACAGTTTTGCGCAAGTGCAACGCGATTTCCCACTTCACCTTCGTTCCAGAAACTGCTGCTTATCCTTGGCTTTAAAAATCTGAAGAGAAAGCAATAAGTATGATTGAACTAGAAGTGTGCTGATGGCTTTTTGAGACAAGATATTTCACAGTGGCGGATTTCCAGTATTAAGTTTGCGAACATGTACGAGGACTTAGAGAACATTTATGAATTTACTCATATGTCATTGAGACTGACTTTCTATAACATGCTGCTGTCAATTTTCTGTTGTCTTGTTAAGATGGAGGAAAGAGGAACAGACAGGGTTTGCATCGTTCATGCACTGACGGCTCTTTGACCAGAATCACATCTATTTTAATGACAAGAAGTTAGTTTTGTAAACTTGTTAGCCTCAATGCATTCCACAACTGAATGCGGCAGACGTTAAATGGCTGTAAATATTCTTAAAGAGGCACTACTAGGTGATATGATGTCCTTCGTGGTTCTTCTGATGCCCAGTGCAAAACAAAAAAACACAATTTGATGAAAGCATTAACCAGGTTAAATAACTGAAACAACCACCCTCGTTCATTCTCCGTGGATAATGCACAGGAATGCTTTGTTCACCAATTAAATGCAAATGCATCTGCATTGATCATTGGCCATGTTGCAATTCTTGTTTCGATAACTTTGAGCAACATGCATCGCCTTGCAGTGTGATTTCTGTGAACTGAGGCGCAAGAAATAGTTTTCAGCTCCCTGTATCCCGGTTCTAAACTGTGTTCAAGCGCCAGATGGCAATCCAGACAATTGTATGATTATAATGTCGATGGAAATTTGTTGATAGTTATTTGCAGAACTTCGGAACATTGGTAGACCATTTAGCATTTTGAGCCTGCAGTTCCATTCAATCATATGATGGCTGGATAGAAAGACAATTATTTGAAGATGTAAGAGAGCGGGTGATCGAATGGCTGCTGAGTACTTAAACTTTATTTACTCAGTTTTGCTCTAAATGCATTTATTCTGTGCTCAACTACAATGCATCCATCTGAGTTTTGAAGGCTTCAATTCAATACCCATGCCACAGCCTTTTTTGGAAAAAGTTGCAATTTCGCTGCAGCAAAGTGTTGAAGGAGTTGGCTGCAGAGATAGTGGATGCATTGGTAGCTATATTTCAAAAAAATATTCTGGAAAGGTTCTTGCAGTCTGAAAATATCAAATAACCCCAACATTTAAAAAAAATCAAGGAGGGAGAGAGAAAACTGGGAACTAAAGACCTGTTAGTTTGACGTCAGAAATAGAGAATACCTGAGAATAGATTATAAAGGGCGTGATGCGTAGACATTTAGAAAATAATGATCTCATTTGACAGAGTCAACATGGATTTATGAAAGGGAAAACATGTTTAACAAACCTGTTGGATTTTATTGTGGACATGTCCTCCATTTAGTAACATTACTCCTTAGCAGAATAGATTGCAGCATATGCAGATGGTCACACTTAATGAAGTTCCGTTTTTTTTGCAGTGCAAATTGTTCTTCATGGGAGAGCACAAGGTAAGATGAAAATATTGTTCATTATTGATAATAATTCAATTTGTTGAATGAGGTCTTCCAGTTTATACTTCTAGAAAGGGTTAATCAAACAGTCGATTACTTTACAGCTGGTTGTTGAAGCGCAAAACCGATGTTAAGGATACTCCCCTGACGATAGAAACTGCTGATTTCCATCGTCATTGACTTCAGCAGGAATGAAATCGTGGGGTTTCGTCAGTGGTCAGAATATGCGATAACCAGCGTCAAGGCTCTGTGCCAAGTTTACATTCCACCATTATATATAAAAGACAAAGTAACTTTTAACTGAGGGTAATTGTAAGCAGGAAAGATAAATCATAAGTGAAAAAATATTTAGATGATTGGATAGAGGAACAGTTATTTGAAGAAATAACGGAGAGGGCGATCTAACCAGTGCAGTTTATGTTGTACATATAGACTTTCAAAAGTTGTTTGTCGAACAGCAAAAAAAAAATCTTTATATTAAAGTCTGGCTCAGGTGCCAAATTAAAAGCCAACCCGGACCCGACCAGACAACAGCCATCCCAACACCCGACCCGGACCCGAGTCCTTTAATTGCATTTCATGCCTGACACGACCCGAAATATATTATTGAAAATAAAAAAAAAATGAAGATTAAAAATAAAACAATACCACCAGCGAATGGAACTGGCAATTAGTAGCGCAATTGGTAAATCTACATCAGTAGTACTGTGTCAGAGAGTTCCCAAACTTTGCTAAGGTGCTTAAAGTAGACGGCATAAGTCACCAAGTGTGAAGATGAGCCAGCCACATTACTCTTGCATTAGCAGAGAGTTCAGGAACCAAGACCTGGTGCTGTCAGAGAGCATAACCAAGTTTTGCCTGTTCTAGATCCTCTGCTGCTTACCTATTCGTCTGCAATACTGAGGAAGGAGGTACTTGTAGTATTTGTTGCATTCAGGTCCCTGTACAGTTTGAGTAGCCATAGAGGGCAATTTCGATCTTATAAACTTATGGGAATAATGCCAGAAGACTAGTTGGCCTTTGAAGACAGCCCCACACCAAGATTGTAGAACCATCATGGCTAAAAACTTACTTCCTCTCCCTAACTCGCATCCAAATCGACGAGGAGTGGGAAAAAAAAAACTTGAAAACCCTTGGCCAATGTGGGGAAAAAACTCAGTAAATTTCCTCCCCAATGTCCTGCTGCCCTGGTGGTCGAAAACCGATTATAAAGCAGGCAAATGGCAAAAAGCCTGGTTAAAATAGGTTCAAAATGCATCTGAAAGGAAAATGAGAGGAACAGAGGTGGAGAGTATTAGGGAAGGGATGCAGGAAATTAAGGTCAAGGAATTTGAAGACATGGCCACTGTTAAATTCTGGGATACTCAAGAGGCCAGCATTAGGTGAATGAACGGTTATGTGACTGGAGAAGATTACAGCAATGGATTGAGTGAGGCCATGCATTTTTTAACAGAACGATGAGAATTAGAACACCGAGGCATCGATTAACCGGGAGTCAATGTAGGCCAGCGAGCACCAAGACGAAGGTTGCGTGGGAATTAAGTGATAGGCAGAAGACATTTGGAGGTCTTTAATTAACGGAGGGTAGAATTTGAGAGTCCAGCGAGGAGTGCGTTTAAACAGTTAAGTCTTGAGGTAACAATGATGAGGGTTCCATTAGCTGATGACCTGAGGTGGAGACAGATTTGGACGATGTTGCAGTGATGGAAATAGGCCGTCTTTATGATGGTGGGTTCATGGTCGGAAGCTGATTTTGGAGTTAAATATAACAGAGAGGTTGCAAATGTCTGTTTCAGCCTCTGACAGTTGCGAGGGTGAAAGATGGAGCCAGTCGAGAAGAAATAGAGATTGCACTGGGGAGCAAAGACAATTGTGTTAGACTTCCCAACATTTAATTGGAAGACATTTCCACATCCAATATCAGTTCTGATAAGCAGCTTGACAGCTTCGCAAAAATGCAGGAGCCAAGCGTGGTGGTGACGAGACAGCACTGTGTGTCGTCAGCATGCATGTTAAAACTAATAGTCTGCTTTCAGAATATGTCCTTGAGAAGCAGCACGTCGACGAGAAATCGGAAGGGGCCAACGATAGATCCTTTTGGGGACCACGAAAGATAAGGGTCTGGTTACAGGACTAGAAGCTATTGCAAATGATAGCCTGCCAATGATGAGAAAAATAAGAATGGAACAAGGCGAGGTCAGTCGCATCCAGTTGTTGAACAATGGAGCTGCTTTCAAGGAGGATGTGAGGGATCAAACATGTGAATATCTGTCGAGAGATCGACACTGCGGAGCATGAATAGTTTTAGCTATGTAACAGCCACACAGGATGTAAATCTGACTTTGATAAGAGACATTTCAGTACTGTGGCATGGGCACAAACCTGATGGGAGTGATTCTAACATGAAGTTCTAATGATGATGGACACGTATTTGGAGGTGACAACACGTTCAAGGACTTGAACACCGAGTGGAGTTTGGAAATTGGGCGGTCTATGCAAGAACAGTGGGGTCAAGAGTTGGATTTTTGAGGAGTGGGATAATGGAATTCGATTTATGGGAGATAGGGGAAGCATCTGAAAAAATAAAATCATTAACGATGTCAGCTAACATGAGGACCAGGAGTAAAATTTAGGTTTTCAGCAATTTAGTTGGAATACGGTCGAGGGAGCAGGTCTCAGAGACATGATAAGTGCTAAGAGGGCATGAGGGAAATAGCAGAGAACTTCCGCATTCTAAGCGATGGCTGGGGGAAACCTTAGAGGAATTTTGTCTGGGTGTGCGAGCTAAAAGGAAGGAAGTGGCAGAGGCTGTTGATTGGATGGTATCGACCTTACAGACAGGGATGTCCATGAGCTCGTTGTACGTAATGTTGGGTGTGAAGATGGAAGAGACAGAAAACAACGTTTTAAGAAATCAGTCTGCAGTAGCACGAAGATGCTGGGCTGTCCTTGGCCATTAGAGAATAATCTAGAATATTGAATATACTTAGCAGACGAGAGACGCACCCTAAAGTTTTTAAAAAAATATTTGGTCCAGACAGACCTGGTGGTAAACTGATTATTCGGTTGGCTGCTGTATCTGTGAAAGTCTGCGTCACTTGGACTTAAAGGAGAAGGGACAAGATCACAGCGGGGGAACAATCACCGAAAAAGATAGCTTTCTTTGTTAGTGATTGCGAGGACCTCAAAGGTGGAGATACGGGTGTGCTTGAGCCAAACAGTCACGACAGAAATGCTGTGGTGAACGGAGGGCAATGGCAAGAGAGTTGGGAATTTGAAGGTACTGTTTCAAGTGATTTCTTTTTAAATGCGTTCCTGGGATGAGAGCATCGCCGGCTCGGCCAGCATTTATTGTCCATCCCTAATTGCCCTTGAGAAGGTGGTGGTGAACTGCATTCTTGAACAGCTGCAGACCATGTGGGGTAGGTCCACCCACAGTGCTGTTCGGAAGGGAGTTCCAGGATTTTGACCCTGTGACAGTGAAGGAACGGCGATATAGTTCCAAGTCAGGATGGTGTGTGACTTGGAGGGGAACTTGCAGGTGGTGGTGTTCCCATGCGTTTACTTCCCTTGTTCTTCTAGTTGGTAGTGGTCGAGGGTTTGGAAGGTGCTGTCTAAGGAGCCTTGGTGCGTGGCAGCAGTGCATCTTGTCGATGGTACACACTGCTGCAACTGTGCGTCAGTGGTGGAGGAAGTGAATGTTTGGGCGGCACAGTGGTGCAGTGGTTAGCACTGCAGCCTCACAGCTCCAGCGACCCGCCTTCAATTCTGGGTACTGCCTGTGTGGAGTTTGCAAGTTCTCCCTGTGTCTGCGTGGGTTTCCTCCGGGTGCTCCGGTTTCCTCCCACATCCAAAGACTTGTAGGTTGATAGGTAAATTGGCCATTATAAATTGCCCCTAGTATAGGTAGGTGGTAGGGAAAAATAGGTACAGGTGGGGATGTGATGTAAATATGGAATTAATGTAGGATTAGTATAAATGGGTGGTTGACGGTCGGCACAGACTCGGTAGGCCGAAGGGCCTAGATGGGGTGTCAATCAAGCGGGCTGCTTTGTCCTGGATGATGTTGAGCTTCTTGAGTGTTGTTGGAGCTGCACCCATCCAGGCAAGTGGAGAGAATTCCATCACACTCCTGATTTGTGTCTTGTAGATTGTGGCGAGGCTTTGGGGAGTCAGGAGGTGAGTTACTCGCTGCAGGATTCCTAGCCTCTGACCTACCCTTGTAGCCACGGTATTTATATGGCTTCACCAGTTCAGTTTCTGTTTAATGGTAGCTGGGGACTCAGCGATGATAACGCCATTGAATGTCAAGGGGAGATGGTTAGATTCTCTCTTGTTGGAGATGGTCATTGCCTGACACTTGTGTGGCGCAAATGTAATATGCCACTTATTAGCCCAAGCGTGGATATTGTCCAAGTCGTGCTGCATTGAATGAACGTTATTTTTTCCTCGGGGAGGGAACAGCGACTGCCTGTTTTGGTGCATGTAAGGTATAGATTAGCGACATGCTAATTGGTCAGCAATGGTCTTAAATGTGATTGATTGTAAGGGAAGAGCCCGATCATGGGAGATGGCAAGGACAAGGTTGTGTCCGTGAAAAACATTGATGTGTTTACATGGAGAGCATGATTAAGGAAGGGTAAGAAGATGGTGAACTGAATCAAAGGAGAGTGAGCATGATGAGTAGAGTTAGAGATTTAAATCACCGTGGTTGGGATGTCCATCATTACAGAGCATGAGGGAGGAAAAAAATGAGGATAATTGGGCGAGATTTTTTAATCATGCTTGAGTGGGTGGTAGAAATCAATGATTTTTGAATGAGGCTTGGAGCAATATGACATGCTCAATGACGGGGATCTTAACAGAGTTGTGGGGTGTCCAGCCAAGACGTGATTTTGTGATAAATACCACCACGATAGTCCTGGCAGGGCAAGTGGTATAAGGTGCAGCCAGGTGATGTCTTTCCTCAGACGTGTCATCACCCCCATCCAGTTTTCCAGTGTGGCCATGATAGCGATGCAATCATCCACAATAGGTTTATAGATGAGAACTGTCTTTTTCACTAGTTCTGGACGGAGGTGTTTAGAGGGGCTGTGAGAACTGCTCGACTAGCTAAGGCAATAGGCTCAGCAATCGGAAAGATGTTTGGATGGGAAGGTGACTGGCAAGATTAGCCCCCAGCGGAAGCACACTGAAATCAGGGACCACACCGTTGAATGGAACAATTTGGGTTGTTGTGCCGAATGAGCCAGCACTGAGTCCCTCAATGGGTCATTTTGAGACTACAAATAGAGGCACAGATGAAAGCTGTCCGTTTATCTAAGAGAGGGCCCAGCATGACATGTTGACAAGAGAGCAGGAATATCAAGGAACGCTGCAGAATTGGATTACGAAACTGGGACGGCAGAGTACCTGAAAGGGGAGATGTGAAGGAGATATTATGATCGAAGATATGCGTCCAGAACGCGTTAAGCAAAAAGGTGTTAAAAAAGGAAATAGTGTACTTAAACTGATGGGATCGGGTAAGGTGTACCAGCCAAAATGGGCACACGAATCGTCAAAGGAAAACTCAGGTTCTATCAGTCTGTTTACATAAAAATCCTGGCCCTCAAAAGCTCGATAGCAAATTGGATGCAGGAAATAGCTACGTGATAATTGGGTGGCATCCATAGTTAAAGTCGTTGCTCCTGGGATGGGATAACGATGGCATTAGTAGGGTTAAGTCAAGTGATTAATTCACAGTGGCAGCGTTGTTAAGAAATTGTCTTTGAGAGACCAGAAAGAGAGTAGTTGGGAATGGTTGTTTTTTTTTTTAAATGGAGGGCTGTATTCAGCGTTTTCTCACATAGTTAGGTGCTAGGATCACTGCTTTGTCTGATAAATATTAATTCCTTGGATTTGGGTCTGCTGAAGATAATTTCAACCTTTACAGAGGGCCCAAAACGTAGAAATCCAGGAAACGATGAGGAACATTGAAACAGACTTCCAGCAGATATAGAAAGGCTGGCCAAGTGGACAGACAAATGGCATTGGCGATGAAACACATTACGTTGCAGAAGGAATGTAGCTAATTGGACTTAGGTCATTCTAATACTGGAAGTGGGCGCAGTCTCAACGATATCACTTCGAGGCCGTTGGCACCACTTTCCCCAATTTATAGTCGTTGTTGAACAGAATGTTCGATCAATAGGTACCCGATAGGTACTGGTTGGTTTGAGCAGAAATGCCCACTGTGTTCACGACAGTGCAGAATGCAAACTTTAGAAGTTCCAACACTGGTGATTATAAATTCATTATCTTTTCTTTTTGCAGCTCAAGATCCGAAACTACTAGTAATTTATCCCAGCAATGGAGTTGCAAAAGAAGGGGAGAAATTAGAACTGCAGTGTCGATACAGTTCCAGAATTACTTGCTTTTATTGGTTTAAAAACAGTATCCAGATCAGTGGATGTTCAAGTTATAAATATAAAAATGTTGTGGATGGAGTCAGTGGAGGGTCTTACCAGTGTGGAGTGCGGTTGGACTATTGGAAGAAGAGTGAACCTGTGGATGTTGTCACTATTGGTAAGTGAACTTTGACACTCATAATTACTCAACATATAAAAGCAAAAAGTTGATCTGCATTTATATAGCTTCATTCATACTCTCCAGTCATTTCTGCTGATTTGCTGGACTCTCCTGGCTGCAATTTTTGACACGTGGTGGTCACTTTGCCCAGAACAGGGTCTCATACATGTCAGTATGCTGCTGATCAGAAAATAGGTTTCATTTATGCTCGCTGTCATGATTTCTGTTCTTCCCTTCCTGGTCGTGGGTTCTTTTCATTTCACCTGTGAACAAAGAATGAACTTCGATTACATGTCTAATTCAAAAGGCAGCACATTAGGTTAGTGCTTGAACCCATTGATCGGGTCAACTGAACTATTCACTGGGCTGAGGTTGTTGTTCGACATTCGACTTAAGATTAGAGCCGCTGGAACAGGACACAATGGGTCGGTAAACTTTCACAAGGAATCAGTCAGCTCCTGTCCAAATTTACTTCTCTTTAAAGAGGCTCGAATGTAACAAGGTAAATGAAACGCATTCAATGTTAGAATAAAACTGCCAAGGATTGTTTGGTTTGTCCCAGTGTTCAAATGGGTGTCAGTGACGTTCGTACACAATTCTTAAATTGTTCTTAGGAATTTCGTTTTCGGTTATTTCAAGGGAGACATAATACTCTTGTCGTGTATTGAAGAGAAGAAGCCTTTAAAATAGCAGACAACTTAAAGTCATCACTGATTAATCGGTAATCTCTCCTGTAGTTATCTGGTGTTTATCTCATGGGTGCTTTCTCTTTTTAAAACAGCTGTCTTTATGTTTACATTATACCCGTACTATACACTTCAAAAACGTAGTTCGTTGCAGGTGAAGAACTTTGGGAGGTGTTGAGATTGTGAAAGATATTGTATAAATGCAAATGCCCTTTTGTTATCTGAGAATTGTTGAACAGCATCGAATTTGTGCTGCGCTAACTGAAGGAATGTGGCAGTGGATACCGTGATTAAATGTTCCCTTGTACCTCTCTGGATGTTCCAAAAGGGTAGATGAAAGCCAACATCCAAATAGGTATCAAACATCCGTTAAGTTAAGAAAAGGTATGGCACAGAAGTTGGCCATTCAGACCATCATGTCAGCGCTGGCCATTATGAGTTATCCAGCCTAATCCCACTTTCCAGCTCTTTGTCTGTAGCCACGTAAGTTACGGCTGCTCAACTGCATATCCAAATATGTTTTAATCTACAATGAGTGTTGCTGCCTCTATCACCCTTTCAGGCACTGAGTTCCAAACCCCAGCCCCCAATGCTCTGTGTAAAAAGATTTCTCAACTGTCTTACAATCTTTCTACCAATTTCCTTAAATCTATGTACTCAGGTTGTTGACCTCTCTGATAATGGAAATAGCTCCTTCCTAGACATTCTGTCTCAGCCCCTCATGATTTTATACACCTTAGCTTCCTCTATACCAAAGAAAATTACCGCAGCCTAACCAATCTTTACTCTCAGCTAACATTCTCCTATTCTGGCAATATCCTTGTAAATCTCCTATATACCCTCAGTAATTCAATCACATTCTTCCTGCAAAGCGGTGACCAGAACTGCACACAGCACTCCAGTTGTGGCTTATCCAGTTCTCGTATGCTATGCCTCAGCCAATAAAAACAAGCATCACGTTTGAATTCTTAACAACCTGATCTACCTTCCCAGCTACATTCAGGAATTTATGAACATGAACTCCAATGTCCCCCTGTTCCTCTTCACTTCTCAGTTTCCGACCATTTATTGGGTATTCCGTTGCCTTTTCTGCCCTCCAAAAATGCATTGCTCACACTTCTCCGGATTGAATTCCATTTTCCATTTTTACAGAATCACAGATTTGTTGTAGCACAGAAGGAGGCCATTCGGTCCATCGTGTCTGCACCAGCTCCCCGAAAGATCAATACATCTAGTGTCATTCCCCCACCTTTTCTCCATAACCCTGCACATTCTTCCTTTTCATATCACAATCTACTTCCCTTTCGAACGCTTTAATTGAAGTTTCCTCCACCACACTCCCAGGCAATGCGTTCCAGATCTTAATCATTCACTGCGTGAAAAAGTTTTTCCTCAGGTCCCTTCAGCTTCTCTTAGCCATCTTTTTAAATCTGTGCCCTCTCGTTCTTGATCTTTCACGAGTGGGAACAGTTTCTGTCTATCTACTCTGTCCAGACCTCTCGTGATTTTAAATACCGTTATCAAATCACCTCTCAGCCTTCTTTTCTCCAAGGTAAACAGTTCCAACTTCTCCAATCTACCATCGTAACTGAATCCCTTCATCCCTGGAGCCATTATTGCAAATCGTTTCTGCACTCTCTACAATGCCTCGCATCTTAACGAAAGTGTGCCGCCCAGAACTGGATACAATACTCCAGATGAGGCCAATCTAATTTCTTACACAAGTTCAAAATAACTTCCTTGCTTTTATACTCTATACCCCGATTAATAAAGACCAGGATACTTGGTGCTTTATTAACTGTTCTCTCAACCTGCCCTGTCACCTTCAATGCCCAATGCACATATGCATCCAGGTCCCTCTGCTCCTGTACTCCCATTAATATTGTATCCTTTATCTTAGATTATCTCTCCATGTTCTTCCAACCAAAATGAATCACTTCACATTTCTCTGCAACTAAGTTCATCTGCCACATATCTGCCCATTCCACCAACTTGTCTATGTGCCTTTAGAGTTCTACACTTTCCTCCTCACAGTTCATAACGCTTCCAAGTCTTGTATAATCCGTAAACTTTGAAATTGTGCCCTGTATATCAAGTCTTGGTCTTTAAATTATATCAGGGAAAGAAAGGTTCCCAACACTGATCCGTGAAGAACACCAGTACAAACCTTCCTCCAACCCAAAACATCCATTAACAACGTTGTTGCTAGTCACTCAGCCAATTCCGTATCCATGTTGCTACTATACTTTTTATTCCATGGGCGATAACTTTGCTCACAAGTCTGTTGTGTGGCACTGTATCAAACAACCTTTTGAAAATCCATGTACACTACATCACAAGCATTCTCCTCACGAACTCTCAGTATTAACTCCAGATAAAACGCCATCAAGTAACTCAAACATAATTTTCCCTTAAGAAATCCATTCTGGCTTCAATTAACCCAACTGCCCACATGACCAGTCCATTGACATCTTATTGCAGTTTGCAGAATGCAAGTATTCAGTTCTGCAACTTCTGCCCGTTATAAAATCAGAACAAATGCGTTCTTCATTAGTCCTGAGTACAGTACCTCGGAAAGTGGAATTTTACCCTAAGAGAACTTTATGCCGATGTCTGCCTGACCTGATCTCAGTCCTGATGTCAAGCATTGTAAAGTAGCTAGTACAAGTTAATTCAAACGTTTAATCGGTGACACTGCTTTCCCTGATGAGAAACGTAGTCTAGAAGATGAGTATGTAAAGTGATGGTGTGACAGTTTAATTGAAGACTATGTTCTCGAGCGAACGAGTGATGAAACTGCATGACATCTTCGATTGTGCAATGAGGTTAATTTAATTCATAACCTCAGATGAAAAGATCCTTTGAGGAGAAAATGTGATCTTGATGCAAATGAATTCTTATTAAGTTTTTAAGCTATATGATCCAGTTCTAAACAACAATCTTGGAATTAAATAAAGCCAAATACATCGGGATGGGAGGAGAGCTGATTCAGGTTGTTTGGGTAAATAGAGTCAAAGGTTTGGTGGTAAATAAACAGTGGGAAATATTTCCCAGCTCAAAATCTTCAACTCAAATAAAATTAAAAAAAGACAAAAACAGCACGACAGATCAACCGGAGCATTACAAAGGAAGTTAAGGATATTATAAGGTCAATAGAACAGGAATCAAATAACTTCATGGCCTTTGTAACTGGCAGCTGGTGCACCTGAACAGGCCATGCCCCGAATATAAGGCCTTGACTAAACATCAAAACAAGGAATCTTAGCACAGGAGCAAATCATTCGCCCTATTTGGGTTGTGCTGGAGATTTGAACAAATCTATCCAACTAATCTCCTCCCCAATTCATTTATTAGCACCTCATCTTCCCTCCGGCACTTTTTCCATTTATGTTAAGTGAGGGGTCCTCTCCTTACTGGGCTTAATGCCAATGGAAACATTTGTTACCTATCAAAGGACCTTATAAATTTCAACATATTAATTTTCTGACTTTTTTCAGCTGTTCAGGCGTTGTGATTCCTCTAAGAAAACTGTATTTTCCCCTCTTTCATGGGATGTGGGCGTCGCTGGCTAGGTCAACATTTATTACCCATCCCTAATTGCCCTTGAGAACGTGGTGCTGAACTGCCTTCTTGAACTGCTCTCGTCCGTGTGGTGTAGGTGCACCCACAGTGCTGTTGCGAAGCAAATTTCAGAATTTTGACCAGCGACTGTGATATAGTTTCCAATACTGGACTTTGTGAGACTTGGAGGGGAGTCTTATGTTGGTGGTGTCCCAATGCATCAGCTTTCCTTGTTGCTCTAGGTGGTAGAGATAGCGGGTATGGAAGCTGCTATCGGACCAGCCTTGATGAGTCACTGCAGTGCATCTGGTAGATGATACACGCTGCTGCCAATACAGGCTGGTGGTGGAGGGAATGAATCCTGAAGGTGGTGCATGTGGTGATATTCAAGCGGAATGCTTCATCCTAGACGGTGTCGTGCTTCTAAGTGTTGTTGGAAATTCACACATACAGTCAAGTGAAGAGTATTCCATCTGATTCCTGACCCGGGCCCTGTAGATGGTTTACAGGCTCCATGGAGACAGGAGGTGACATACTCGCCACAGAATTCCCAGCCTCTCAGTGATACCAAAAATCTGGATATTGTGCTGCTAGTTAAAGCCTTCATGATTTTATTTGTGCACTATGATACTTAATTTATTTTTCTCAAATTCTTGCTTTGCAGCTTCTAATATGAACTTATCTCTGAAAGTCAGACCAAAAGAAGCCCTGTCAGGTGAAAACATTATCATGAAATGTTTACTGCTGGCTGGGGAATTGACAGGTCCGAAAGTATTCCTGTGGTATAGAAACGAAGAGTTAATCGCACGAAATGATCAATCTCAGTACACCATCAGAAGGGCGAAAAGATCAGATGGAGGATCATATCGGTGTGAACTCCAAATAAACTACAGGAAGTGGATCGCACCAGAAGTTAATATCACTGTAACAGGTTGGGAACTTGCTGTATTCTTTGTCTCTGAATACGCTAGTTGGTAATTTGATGTTCGATGTAATAGGTTTTCTCAGAAATCGTTGTTGCAGTTCTAGAATGTTTATAATTGATTGTGAAAGTAATCAGATAAGTTCATTTATTCAAGCATCTGGGGTAACTTCTGGTAAAATTACTCACCCTATTATTTGCAATAGGATGCAAGTTGGAAGAACTTTCTTCTTGCAGGCAATTGCTGGAGCATGGAATGATTTGCCACGTGGGGCGGTATATTTATATACCAATGCAATTCAGTAGTAAAACGTTTATGGTACTTATGAATACAGTCGTTCAATGGCAGAATTGTTTGAATCAGGGCCAGGGCGGAAATGCTATGGTGGCCACACATGTGTTTCATTCAGAAGGATTGTCCTTCCACAATCATGCGTGCCTCTAGTAATTCTGCATCCTGTCAAAGAGAAGAGGAGTCTGGTGCCAAATATTGCAATGGTAAACTGATGAACGAATCTCTTGATAATCATTAGAGTTCTTGGTTTCTTTGGCAGTAACACTACAAAGCAAGTGGGATCCCAGTTTCAAAATTTTTATCCAGTATCCCACCCTGGTAAAGAGTTAAATTGCGGAAACTTGCTATATTTAGTCAGCACAGTGTTAAGTGGTTGTATCCCGATTAACTTATATTCTCTACAAAGACTCAGATACAGAACTCTACTGAGAGGATTCCAACTTTACTGAAATTATGTACAAAATCGTTAACATCAACACAAGCACCAAAGAACATCACAGTTGCAGTTCTGCAAACAGGTTTACAGAACTTCCTATTCAGAGCGAATTCATTTCAGTTGCAGTATCAGGTGATTTATTAAAGTGCACCAGTGGCAAAACGAAACGAGTCACTCAGAGACAGATAATCCCAGGACTACTGCTAGATCTCGAACGTTAGAAATTGTGATATCTTGTTGATATCCATATGTTTGAATGGAGTCACTGAGACATTTAAATTGAGCAACCGAATGCCAATTAAAACAAGGAATGTCACCTGAGCGCATCAAGTATTATGTCGATAAACTATGAGATTCATGTGTGTTTTTAAAACAGGATTTATCTTTTTAATTGACAAATAGACAAAATCAATTCGGATATGTTCACGCTTCTCGACAGTTGTTGCTGATACAGAACAGTTCAGATGTTCACATGTTTTTAGAAAGCTATGCGGCTAGTTATTCACACACTTGCCTCTGACTCAGGAAAGTTCCCGGCTCAAATAACATTGCACGACTGGAAAACAGAATTCAACACTGACATCCATTTCAGTATTGAGGGAGTGCTACACTGTCGAAGAGGCGATCCTGTTATCGAGAAAGAAAAAAAACGAGGCCCTGTCTGGTCTCGCAGGTGAACGTGAATGAATTGATGATGCAATAATAGCAGGAGAGATTTCTGCGGTTTCTTGGCCATTGTTGCTCCCAGAAAAAACCTGATTATCAGAATATAATCACATTGATGTTGTGCGGATTTGTGTGCAACTTGACTGCCACGTTTCCTACATTGCAAACGCGACGACATTTCAAAATTACGTCGTAGGCTCCAAAGCACTTTGCGATGCATGGTGGACGTGAAATGCAAATCTTCCTTTTTGAGATGAAGAGAGGATTTACAAGAATGGGCTCAGGGATGAGGGAGTTAGAGTACGTGGGTAAATTGGACATCCTGAAATTCTTCTGATTAGAGAACAGACGTCGACAGGATATCTCATAGAGTTGTTCAAAAACATGACGTGTTTATGTAAATAGGAAAGCACTGTGCCCTTTCACGGAACCGTCCAGAATCATAGGACACAGCTGATTAGTAGGACAAGTAAAGATGTCATGGGGAAAACCTATATTAGACAGCTTGTGATTATGGGCTGGAACACATTGCTTGAAAGGGTAGTGGAAGCAAATTCAATAATGGCTTTTCAAAGAGAATGAGATAAGTATCTGAAAGGAGAACAATCTATGTGGAACAGGTGGGATGGTGGTGTCGGACTAGATAAATTACAATTGCAGAGAGACCAGACGAGCTCGAGATGCCGAATACCTCCTGTTGGCCTGCAGCCATCCATGCTAATATTCTATTTAGCTTTTGGCTCTGTCGTATTGGAAGATTGCAAACAGTGCAAAGCTCATTTTCCAATCCCCTGTTAACAGTCTGAAGGGGAAATTGTAATTTTGAACGAAGGAGACCCGTGAAGCAGGGCCGGCTCAATTATAAACGCAGCCCGATTATCGCTTCCATTTCTTTAAATGGAAATTAAATTCAGCAGATGTGCATGATTGCCGGCTAATTTGACATTGGGCAGCTTCCACTATCTTACAAAATTCAAATTACCACCTGAGTTGCATCGTGTAAAACCCAAACTAAGTTTTGCTGACGATTCAATGTCAACAGAACTAACGTTGAGATGGGTGGCAAATAAAATATGTGCATGATTCGTTCAGTGCCTTCATGAACTATGTTTGGATGGTAGCACGAAAGTTGTGGTATCTCACTGTCCACCTTCTATAATGCCTACTCGATACATAGTCCCTTTTTGGACTTGCATCTATGGATGGAAGCTTGCTCTTGGAACAATGTCCAGATAGAACGAGTAATTTCTAATCCTTTACCTTTCTTTACTTTGTTCTAGTTCCAGTAGCTGTTCTCACTTCCAATAACAACCGAACTGAGATTTCAGCCGGGGACCGTCTCATTCTCCACTGCCAGGTGAAGGCAGGCACTGCACGACATTTTCACTGGTACTTCAACAATCAACGGTTGCAAAACACCAGCAAATCGTACGACTTAAGCATGAACGGGAGAGTTCTCATCATTGAATCATTTCAGAGAGAGCATGGAGGGCGATATCACTGTGCAGCGACAAATCGAGGGACCAGTGACTTCGAATTTAACATAACCAGCAATTTTATCGATGTCACGCTGCGAGGTAACAAATTCGTTATGCTTAATCTGATTTAATGAATTACATTTTTCTTGTAAAACATACAGTATGTTGAAATACACGGTACTGAAATCTCATTAAGGGTACCTCCATATACTCAACGACTGAGCAGCGACAGCATTCTGGGATAGATAAAACCAAACATTCACTGCCATTTCAGTAAAGATTTATTTGCTCATCTCGGTCCTACATGTTCGACCCCGTATGCCGAGATTTTGGCCCGAATATTTCACTCCCTAGCCAGGAGAAGCATTCGACCAGCATCCACCCCGTCAAGTCCCTTATGAATTTTTAAGCTTCAATGAGATCACGCCTCAGAATTCTAAACTCGAAGGAATGTGCATCATGTCTGTTCAATATTTCCTCAGACGACAACCCCTTATTCGCAAGTATTATCCTCGTGTAGCTTAGTTGCACTCCCTCCAAGTAAAGTAAATTCTTCCTTATGGAGGGAGACTAAAACTGTACAAGTATTTCAGGTTTGGTCTCAAAAACCTCCTGTATAATTGTAGGAAGACTGCTTTAACCATATACTCCAATCTCTTTGTAATAAACGCTAACATACCATTTGCTTTCCTATTTGTTTACTGCGCATTTCTTCATGCACAAGGGCACACAGGTCTCTATGAATCCCAGTCTCTCACCTTTTCAATAAGTTCTGCATTTGTATTCTTCCGACCAAAGTGAATAATTTCAAACCTCTGCACATTATATTCCGTCTACCATGTTCTTGCCACTCGGTCTAACCTGCATATATCCCTTCTCAACCTATCGTCATAGCTACTTTATTTGCGAAATGCGTGTCATCAGAAAATATGGATACATTACACTCGATCCACTCATTTACCTCCTTTATATAAATTGCAAACAGCTGACGTTCTTACCACCAAGCCTTGTGGTAACCCCAGGTTTCAGCATGCCAATCCAGAAATGATCTCCTTATTGTTAATTGCTATTTACTGTCCGTTACGCAATCCTGGATCCATAAACTAGTATCCCCAATTCTGTGAACCTTATTTTTGGACAATAACGTCTTGTGGGACACCATACTGAATTATGTTTTGAAAATACAAATAAACTGCACCCACTTTTTTCACCTGATCTACCCTTATGTTAACAGCTTCAAAACAGCTGACATAGGTAATAAAGACGACTTTCAGTTCCCAAATTCGCGTTGATTCTGCTTAATTATGTCATGATTTCTAAGTGTCCTATTCTCACATTCCTAACAATGGATTATAGTATTTCCATATACTGATATCAGCTTAATAGGTGCATAGTTTCTTGCTTTCTCTCTCCCTACATTATTGAGCAGTGGCTTACGTGTTGTCCCTTTGAAGTACAGGGGGATCATTCCAGAATCTCGGAATTCTGGAATGCCAAGACCAGCACAGCTATTATCTCTATACGCGCACATTTTGAAACGTTGGGATGTAGACCATCAGTACCAGGGTAGTTCACGTTTTGTTTTAGAGAAATTATTGCATCCAGTAATATGTATTTACTAACAACGTTTTATCTCAGTTCTTCAATTTCACTGGAGACTTGGTTCCCCACTATTTCTGGATTGTTCCTGTGCCTTCTAGCGTGAAGGCACAAGCAAAGCATTCATTTCCTGACGCTGGAATTTCATTATTCCCTATTATAATTTCAACTGCCCCTGCCTCTAAGAGAGCCAGGTCTACTTTCGCCAATCTCTTCCTTTTTAGGTACCAACAAAGCCTTCCACAGGGAAACAACGCAAAGTTATTGCGACAAAGTGAGAGAAAGAGAGGTAGAGAATTGAAGCGGTTAGGAAAACTCTTTCTGAAAATAAATCTGAGAAGCAGGAGGTAGTTGAGATGGAACTGGGTTAATGAAGGGCAATGAGAGTAGGGGACAAAACCACTTTTGGTAATTGTGTGATTAAAGAGGTGGAGAAGTCCAATCGGGTGCAATGAATTAAATGAAGTGCGTAAATAAATAAATAGATACATTTGGAGGCGAATTGTCAGAAATGTGGCGAATTTGACGACCAGCTGGTTAAATTGGTCACACCAGGAGACAGCAAACTGAATGGGGAACAAATGCGAGTTGCACTTTGTGTGGGACCAGGGTCAGTGGTTAGATTGGAGCTTTCGGACAGTGGAGTCTGGAGACCAGGATAACAATAATAGCAACAACTGGCATTAAAATGGCGTCTTTAGTTTAATAAAATGTGCCATGGTACTTCACAGGTTTGTTTAACCAAAATATGACAGGGAGCCACAGAAGTAGATATTGAGGCACATGAGCAAATGTTGGTTCAGGATTAGGTTTCAAGGAGTGCCTTCAATGAGGAAAGAGAGGGAGAGAGACAGAGAGGTTTGGGAAGGAAACTTTAAAATTTAGGACTTAGGAAGCATAGGACTGAGGCGGCTGAAGGCACATCCACCAATAGTAGCGGGATTACAACTGTAGATGCTCAAGAACACAGAATTAGCGGAGTGACTATATATCTCAGAGGGTTGGAAGCCTGGAGGATGTTACAGAGATAGACGGGGGAGTACATAGAAGGATTTGAAAACAAGGATGAACATTTTAAAAATCCGGATGTTTCTTAAGCAGTAGACAGTATGGGTTCACGCTGACAGAATTAGTGAATGAAAATGGGTTGATGCAGGTTAGGATACGGGCAGCCATGTTTTGGATGACCAGACGTTTACAGAGACAGAGTGTGGGAGGCGAACCAGGAGTGTGTTAGAATAGTCAAGTCTGGAGGTAGCAAAGGCATGGTGTGTGGATAAGCAGCAGATGAGCTGAGGCAGTTTTGGAGTGGAAGAAAGCCGCTGTTCGTAATGTTGCCGATATATGTTTAAACGCTTATCTCGGGTTACATACGACAACGAGGATGCGAACTGTCAAGATCGCCTCAAAAGGCCGGCAGGGAGAGCAATGCCGTTGATGTGTAAGCAGTAAAATTTGAGGCGGGAACAGCCCAGAAAAAGAATGACCTCACAAGTTCCCCATGTTTCATTGGCGGAAAGTTCTGTTAATGCAGTACCGAATGTCAGCCAAGCAGTCTGACAATTTACTTTCAGCGACAGGGTTGTGAGAGGTGGCAATGAGATAAAACTCGGTGTCATCAGCAGAAAGTGTCAAAACTGATGGAATGTTTTCAGATGATGTCGCCAAAGGGCAGTCGGTATGTGGAAAATGGAAGGGAGGCAACGTGAGATCCTTGTGGGGTACCCAACTGTACGGCAGCGGCAAGAGAAGCTATTGATGGCGGTTTTCTGCCGTCGATTAGGTAGGTAAGAAAGAATCAGCCGAGAGGAGTCACACTCAGATGGCTGTAGTGTGGGGTTGCTGTCGAAGGATGATGCAATCAACTATGGAAAGGCTGCAGAATGGAAGGCTTTGCAGTCATCGAGTCCAGAACTGACAATTGCAAGGATCAGTCTCTCAGGGGGGATGGACTGATAGCAGGAGACAAAAATAGTTTATCAGCAGATGCTAATAACAAATGCTAATTATGCATATGGTGCGGGGTTGAATTTATAATGGTAGCGGGATAATTTTATTCATTCAATCTTCTCCTTTGCTTCCAGTACATAGTTACACACCTGCGATCATAGCATTGGTTCTGATACTTTTAGTCGTCTTGATTGCAGCGATTTTGTTGAAAAAGTGGCACAAGAGGAAAGGTGAGTAATATTTTACGGGAAAGTAATTGGAACTGTGATCACGTGACGGGTTTCAAAAAGCTTCATATTCCGCTGTAATATTACACATGTAACTGTATGATTTCGCAGGCAGAGAGTTAGTTTGGACTGGAGAAGGAAAACATCTTTCCAATGATATGATTGGAACTGTTTTTTCTGGGTTGAGGACATTTCCCCATCTTCACTTTCGGAAAGATAGGCATCTGGAGAGGGATAAAGCAGCAACTGGCCATGGTTCGTCTGAGGAGGGGGAATCAGACTGCGGAATTGCAATGCAAGGTATTCGGCCACACTTTGTGAATTAGTGCTGTATTACGACCACGAATGCACATTTTTCAGTGTTTATCATGCAGATCAATTTTGTTTGCTGCTTCGAAATTAGGCAAAGAAGCACAAACCACCTGTTTGCATTAACATTCAATATTTACTGTGCAAGTTGCTGAAGTTTATCTCTTTCTATTCCATGCAGATAACTCATCAAGCTTTTCACAGCCGCAGAGGTAAGTGAGCAACGATTTTTTATATTAATAAGTAATACATGTGTTCGTGAATGGACTGAAGGAATGAAACGTGTCTTGTATGGGGATTCAAAGTGGGCGACTTCACATGTGCCACCAGTTCTTTGCGCTGAAGGGAACTAAATAACCAAGGGGGCTATCGGGCAAAAGATACAATGATGCCCAGTTTGCCTCCACTTCCATTTCGATTTTCATCCATTGTCAATGATGTAGCTCAGCCTGAGACCGTTACAGATTTCAAGAGCTGAAGTGTTCTTTTAGTGTACTTGTGTTGCTCTCTCAGCTATCAGCGGTCAAGGCAGTCCAACGGGATAAAAGCAAGAAATGCTGGAAATACTCAACAGTTCTGGCAGCATCTATGGAGAGAGAAGCAGAGTTAACGTTTCAGGTCACTGACCCTTCTTCTGAAATTATAAATGTTAGAAATGCAAAAGGAGTTCAGCAATTATAACGGCGGTTTGTTTGGGGCGTAGGTGGGTGGGTTGGGTGGCGGCGGTGGGGTAAAGAGATAACAAAACAGAAAGTGTTAATAGGACATTGTCACAGAGAATAACTGATCAGAAGGTCATGGAATAAAGGCAAACGGTATGTTGATGGTGTGCTGAAAGACAAAGCGGTAGGACAGAAAAGGCATCCTGAGCATACCGTCTACCTTTCTTCCATGACGTACTGGTCAGTTACTCTCTGTGACCTTGTCCTATCAACACCTCTTTTATTATCTCGTGCTCCACACCATCCACCCCTTCTATACTTCTTAAAAGCCTTTATATTTCTGATATTTGTCAGTTCTGAAGAAGGGTCGCCGACCAGAAACGTTAACTCTGCTTCTCTCTCCACATATGCTGCCAGACCTGCCACGTAGGTCCAGCAGTTTTTGTTTTTTATTTCAGATTTCCAGCAGCTGCAGTATTTTGCTTTTGTATCGATGGATGGGAAGTTATTTGAAGCCACCATCAGAGACACAATAAGCTTTAATTCAGAAAGGCATTGATGAATCAAGAGGCACCAACATGGATTTGTTAAAGGCACATCGTGACTGACTACCGTTTTGAAATTATTTGATGTAGGAAATGCTGTATACATAGATTTTCAGAAAACATTCAATAAATTTCCACATAGGAGGATTGTTTATTAGATGGAGCATATAAGCCCATGTAGTGAAGGGAAAATGATAGTATGCTTATGGAACTGCCTCAGTTACAGGAAGAAATGTGTTGTGGTAGATGCATGCTTTTCAGACTTGGAAATGCTTTGCTGTGGTGTTTCTCAAGGGCCAGTTTCCAGTCCATTACTCATTATATTTATGTAAATTGTCGAGACCCGGCTGAAGGGAGCAATATTATAAAGTTTGAATGTGATACAAAACTTGGCTTTGTTATGAATCGTGAATTGTCTACTTCAGGATATCATAGAGAGGATTGTTAAACTATTATAATCAGGTGAATGCATCTAATGTGAAAACGTCTGAAGTGAACTTTGTGCGAATTAATGTGGAAGCAGAGCATCCCATAAGTGACAGGATTTTGAAAAGTGTAGATGAGCAGAGAGATCTTGCTGTCCATGTGCACAGATCTTTAATTGTGGCAGGACTAGATGATAAGATGATTTAAAACCATATGTGTTATTTGGGTTTCTAACCGCACATATGGACTATAAAAGCAAAAAGATCACGCTGTAACGCTTAGAAGTCTGTGTGTCGGGTTCAGCCCGACTACTGTGCATAGTGCTGGGCACGAAATGTCAGGGAAACTGCACTTATAAATGGTTTGGAAGAGACCTTCCAGCATGTTATCATGGATGAGGAAGTTCACTTCTCAGCAGAGTTTGGAAAAGCGTGATTTTTATTATTATTATTTCTTTGGATCAGACAATGCAGGGAGGATAATATGCGTTTGCTACATGGCCATCATTTACTGGTGATGATCTAATAGATGTTTGTATTATGATGTGATGCTCTGACAGATTAAGCTGGGAAAATGTTCCCATTGGAAAGTGAATCAATAATCGAAATCATAGAGTTAAAATAATTACAAACAATGATCTTGGGGGACGATGTGGAAAATTATATTTTACGTAGTGAGTTTCTTTTTGGGACATTTAACGCGCTCACCTCAAAGGTTATGCGATTACATAATTGTTAATGACATTACATAATTACCTTTAATCTGGAGTTGGCATATATTTGAGGATGAGGAATCTACAGACTTAAAAAAGGCACTCTTATTGCACCAATCACAACTCTTGCAAAGATGTCCAAGTTACGTACACTTGCTGAACCGCATGTCAATGATACTTTAATATTTCATTCAAACTGAGATTTGTGCTACTTATGTACTATTCCTTAATATTGAAATAATTTATCTGCAAAGGAAGCCAATTGGAAATGAAACTCAACCCTTGAGCAAAGAGTCATCTGGAAGTAATTTCATGCATGCAGTTTCAGGATTAAATACAAACACAGGTAAGAACGAAGGGATGCATGTGATAAAGTATTGTAGATAGTTCATGGTAACATTTTCGTGCATGTTCTGCCCCAATCTCTACAGAACTTTAGTGGAAGTTTGGAGAACAGTGCAGATAAATGTCGCGTTCTGGATGCAGGTTTTGATATTCCACTAATGTTTTGATGGGACATGGAACATCATCGGTGAACATTTGGTTTCTTCACATATTTCAAACGTTTTGGGTTAGATTACCTCTTTATTGCCCGGATCTTAAGCATCATTTGGGTGGTGCATATGAAGGAATCTACTTTGGGGAGTTCGGCTTTATCCTATTACATCATATTAATTGTGCAAATACCTGATGACTTTGGTAAAGCATGTGGGTATAACACCGGCAGGTTTCGCTTTCCACAATCTATGCAGGTGATATCTAACGTTCTGATGGCAAGGAAGAAAAATCCTGCTTTCTCTCTTCCCATTTTACAATGTTTATAAACTTATTAAATCCTCATACTGTTCCTTTTCATAAGGAGGGGTTTATTCTTCGGCAGGATATAAGTTGGCTGGTGTTCCTCTAGGTACTAGTCTGAAAGTGTTAATCTAGGACCCTGACATTCAGAAATAATGAACAATATCTTGTGTACTTTATGGACTTGGTCCACAACATTACAAATAAAATGTTCAAGCAAAGGATGTGAAATATGGATCCTTGACCGATGCCTGGATGCTTAACGTGTCGAAATTGAGATCAGGTGTGTTGCTCAATGTCACTCAATTTGCCAACAAAATTCTCATCTCAAATTCCTGGCCCTCATCGCTCAAACGGAAGCCACTTCATGCCTTTACTCACGTAACTCTGGAGATCTTACATTGGTCAGCTTAATTAGTTGCTTCATTTTAAATTCAGTAAACACTGAAATATGTTCACAATCATGATGTTTCCAGTAGATCTGGTATCCAAATGTTTATTTGTGTAAATTTGTCATTAAGTGCAATGGACTCTTTTTGTTCTATGCAGCTTCAAGTTCGGATCAGGCAACCCAGTGTCTAGTACAAGGACTGGAAAGCATAGAAGGTAAAGGTTCATTTTCTACCTTTGGTGGAAGGATTTGCATATTTCATAGCACTTGGCCACACGCTGCAATGCAATTCGTTATATTGCTGTTGTGGTAATCATCGTGAAACTGTCTGAATTAATTGATGCATTATAGGGCAGGCACCACAGCACCTGTTTTGCTTTTGTTGTTTTTCTTAATGTATTTACAAGCACTGTTGCCGCTTTGTAAATTCAGTATTTTCTCATTGGTTCATAAGTATCTTCATGCAAACGTACCTGTTCTGGGTTTTGGATAAATACTGAATGAATTAGAATAGTTCACCTGACTAATATTGTTGAAACAAACTGAAGCAACGATTGTAAATGCAAAATAAAATTTGATTATATATTTGAGGGTAAATAATGTGTCTATTTAGCAAACATTGTCCATTAATAGACACAGTAATGATGGATATAGAATTGCCTATGTTCAGAATGTATTGGAATGTATTGATGTGAGCATACAGTATTCAGGGGGTAAATGTAAAGCAACATACTGTATATGCTGGAAATCTGATATATATATATATAAAATCTTCCTCCACATAACATCAGGGGGCAGGTTGTTAAACCTTGCCCGTCTAAGATCCAAGTCCAAAGTACGGAAAGTCCTCATCAGGGAACTCCTCTTCGCTAACGATGCTGCTTTAACATCTCACACTGAAGAGTGTCTGCAGAGTCTCATCGACAGGTTTGCGGCTGCCTGCAACGAATTTAGCCTAACCATCAGCCTCAAGAATACCAACATCATGGGACAGGACGTCAGAAATGCTCCATCCATCAATATGGGCGACCACGCTCTGGAAGTGATTCAAGAGTTCACCTACCGAGCTCAACTATCACCAGTAACCTGTCTCTAGATGCAGAAATCAACAAGTGCATGGGAAAGGCTTCCACTGCTATGTCCAGACTGGCCAGGAGAGTGTGGGAAAATGATGCATTGGCACGGAACACAAAAGTCCGAGTGTAACAGGCCTGTGTCCTCAGTACCTTGCTCTGTGGCAGCGAGGCCTGGACAACGTATGTCAGCCAAGAGCGATGTCTCAATTCATTCCATCTTCGCTGCCTCAGGGGAATATTTGACATCAGGTGGCAGGACCGTATCTCCAACACAGAAGTCCTCGAGGTTGCCAAAATCCCCAGCTTATACATACTACAGAGTCAGCGGCACTTCTGATGTCTAGGCCATGTGAGCCGCATGGAAGATGGCTGGATCCCCAAAGCCACATCGGACAGCGAGCTCGCCACTGGTATCAGACCCACAGGCCGCCCATGGCTCTGCTTTAAAGACGTCTGCAAACGCGACATGAAGTCCTGTGACATTGATCACAAGTCGTGGGAGTCAGTTGCCAGCGTTCGCCAAAGCTGGTGGGCAGCCATAAAGGCGGGGCTAAAGTGTGGCGAGTCCAAGAGACTTAGCAGTTGGCAGGAAAAAAGACAGAAGCGCAAGGGGAGAGCCAACTGTGTAACAGCCCCGACAAACACATTTTTCTGCAGCACCTGTGGAAGAGCCTGTCTCTCTAGAATTGGCCTTTAGAGCCATAATATAAAGAAAATGGTGGAAATAGTCTGGCAATTAGGGCGGCACAGTGGCGCAGTGGTTAGCACCGCAGCCTCACAGCTCCAGCGACCCGGTTTCGATTCCAGGCACTGCCTGTGTGGAGTTTGCAAGTTCTCCCTGTGTCTGCGTGGGTTTTCTCCGGGTGCTCCGGTTTCCTCCCACAAGCCAAAAGACTTGCAGGTTGATAGGGAAATTGGCCATTATAAATTGTCACTTATGCAGGTAGGTGGTAGGGAAATATAGGGGCAGGTGGGGATGTTTGGTAGCAGTGTGGGATTAGTATAAATGGGTGGTTGATGTTCGGCACAGACTCGGTGGGCCGAAGGGCCTGTTTCAGTGCTGTATCTCTAATCTAATCTAATATCTGTGCAGAGAGAAAGAGTTCGCATTTCAGCTTGATGACCTTTCATCACATTTGGGAAAAGTTAGAACTGTAATAGCTTTGAAGCAAGGGGTTGCAGGGAGAGTATGCTGAAGAACAATAGCACATGCCTGCAATAGGGTGGTAGGTAGCAGTTGTTAAATAACAAAAGGGTTCATGGTACAAGTCTAAAACGAATGGTAAATGTAAACAAACAACAGATAGGTCTGGCTGAGGTGTCAATGGCAGAATCATGAACAATTGCCTCACGTAAGAAGCCATAATAAAAAAGGAAACTAAAAAACTGGGAGAGGAACAAGAGAGTAAAAAGCAAAGCTGGCAAAGAATAAAATAAAATGCGCGCAGAGTTCTCAATCTAAAATTGCTGGACTCATTTTTGCATCTGTCAGGCTTTAGTTTCCCAGGCGAAAGATGAAGTCATGTTCCTCCAGTTTACTTTGAACTTCACTGGAATGCTGCGGGAGGCCGGGAACAGAAAGGTTAGAGCGCGAGCGGGGTGGAGAATCAAACTTGCAGGCGACAGGGAGCTCAGGGTCATGCTTGCGAACTGGAGCGAGTTTTTCTACAAATCTGTCACCTAATTTGCTTCTGATCTCCCAGATTAAATGAGATCGCATGCAAGACCAGCGAACACAGTACAACAATTTGGAAGTACTACAAGGAAATCGCTGGTTCACTTGGAGTGAATGTTTAATGTTTGAAGGTTGAGGAAGAAGGATGTAAAAGGGCAGTTGTTGCGTCGGATGAGCTTGCATGGAAACTTGCCGTGGGAAGGAGAAGGGTTGTTGGGTTGATTCAAGAGTGGAGCAGCTAATTGGAGAGGGCGCTCTCACTTCGGTATGCTGAAAGGGTAGCTAAGTTTAAGATGTATTTGGTGCTGGTATCATGCCGGAGGTGTTGGAAATTGTGAAGGATACGCCATTAAATCTGGAGACTGGTGGACTGAAAGGTGAGGGCAAGGCAACACTTATCATAGGTCTGGAAGGGAAGGAAAGTACTGAAAACAAAATTGCTTGAAATGGAATGGTCAAGGGCCCTGTCAGCAATGGTGAGCAGAATATACAGTTGATGAAAAAAGTCGATCTAATGGAGGTGTTAGTATGGAAGTTGGCATCCTCAGAAGAGATGCGATGATTAATCATGAAAATTCGGCGCCATTGAATGGAAAATATAATCTATCCATCTCTGTATCCATCTTTGTATCTATGTATCTATCTTTGTATCTATCTATCTAAATATCTATCTATCTATATATCTATCTATCCATCTATCTATCCATCCATCTATCTATCCATCTGTCGTTCTATCTGTCCACCTATCGTTCGATATGCCCATCTACCCAACTATAATCTATTCATTAATCCATATTAATACAGATTTCCTATCGTTTTGTTTCCTCTTTTTACTCCTATTTAGCTGATACCAACACTGCTGCTCATTTGTTGTACTCGATAGTCACGATCAAGAATTCAAGTGACGCTAGTTAATTCCATCAACTTCTGATAGATGTTGCTAACGCAGAGGATAATTACAGTTCTAATATTTGAACAGAAGTACTCAGCTTGAAGCATGTTGAATATTTTTCGTCAGTTCAGGAACAATTTATTGAAATATTTCCTGCAGTATTATGGAGTAAATAAACGTCCGAATCGCTCCCACAAATTTTCTGCCATGCGGTAAAAGTGCAAAATAATCTGAATATGCAAACAGAAGGAAAGTGACAAAAAAAATCTTGCATTTATATAGGGCCTTAACCTTGAATAAAACAGCGCAAAGGGAATCCTTGAGGTATATAGGATTTATCTTCACAGTTTCGAAACTGGTTCGGTTAAATTTACCCCTGATTAATCTTGATTGTTCAATGTCTCCTCGATAAAATGCCCAGATTTCTACCTGTTTCACGTTTCTGCTTGATTTACAGATAACGGTGCTGGCGTCTCAGGAGGGGTCCGGGTAGGTTACCTTAAAAGAGCTGATAATACCACAAGAAATGCTGACAAATAATTAACTTGCCACCACCAGCTGGAATTCTGGGTGTTCGTTTTAGCAAGAGTCCAATTATCGAAATAAGTTCGGTGGAGGGGCAAAACAAGCAACACATGTACTGTCGTCCTTTTTCTCCCACTGCCCACGAATCATATCTATCATTATGCTTGGGGTAGATAGCTTGCTTTGTGGGCTTAGAAAGGGCGTTGTGCATCTGCAACACAGATTAGAAACCACTCAATTTCCATTTGCATTCAGTTGAATTAAAATTGAAATCTGGCAATTCCGATTCACGCTAGTTTTGAGCTTGGACAACAAGTTATAAACTCGACATCAATCTGTTTGCAAAGCTCCCTTGACATATTGCTGCGCCCCACGATATTAATAAATGAATTGTAGATTTGCTCCCATCCATTATCTTAAATGCTCATTTGCCATTTGAAGACAGAATGATGAAGGTTATTGTAGTTTAATGCCGCCAAAGACTGCCCACCATCACCCCGTACTTAAACTTAATGGGTTATTCCTTCATTTCTTCATCTTTTAAGCTGATGTATATTTTCAACTATGAAAAAAACTCTATCAGGGAATCGTAAGTGGAATGTTGTAACCTCAGCCAATTAGTTGCAGGCAAAAGTTATCTTTTTATTCTCTCATGGGATGTAAGTATCGCTGGGCCATCATTTGTTGCCCTTCGCTCGTTGTCATTGGCAACTGAATGGCTTGTTGGGCCATTTCAGAGGGCCGTAAGGAGTCAACCACATTGCTGTGGGGCTGTGGGCGCTCATAAGCCGAACCATGTAAGGATAGCAGAGTCTCTTCTCACAAGGATATGAGTGAATCAAGTTTGTTTTTTTAATGACAATGATGATCATTTCATGTCAGCATTACCATGACTAGCTTTTGATTCCACACTTTTTATTAAGCAGTTGAGTTTAAATTCCACCAGCTGTCGATTTGAACCCATGTCCCCAGAATATTAGTTTGGGACTCTACATTGCCAGTCCAGTGAGATTACCAAGATTCCATCTTCTCCCTTAATACTAATCACAGTGCAACTCAGGTGATGTCTCCATGGCCGCCCGTCATACATCTCTTCCGTCCCTCCATTCCAGTGAAACCGCTATTGATTCGCTCTCGTCAGGTATTTGCTATCGTCAAACACCAATTTCACCCCTATATTATTTAATTCCAGCAGAACAAGAGTTGCTCTAGTGGCCATTGCGTCGCACAGCCTATGGTTAATCACGGGATGTCGAAGGCTGATTTGGAAGGCAATCATCTGGAGGAAAGGGACGGCCGTGATGTAACTGTCTATGACACCCTTCCTTTGAAATAAAAGTGAATCAGGAAGAAAACGCAGAAACAACAAGACAGAAGAAACATCAATCAGACTATGCTGCTAGCAAATCATATGACCCGAGAGATATCAGCCTGAAGAAAGATTGGGCCATCGTAACTTGTATACACGGCCTTCTAAGCAGAGGTTGCAGGGCCACTCGCAATTTACGTTAATCGCCTGGGTTTTTTTTCACTCTGACTGAACTTCACATCTCAAGCACTGAATATGGCATGCTTTGTCGTTCGTATTTTGCAGAAGGATGCTGCATGTGATTCTGGTATTGCTGGGTGAACTTCTCTGTAATGTGTTTCAATGTAACATCTCAAAATATACCCATGTTTCCTGTGCCCTCATGCAATTAGTTAACGGATGTGGGGGCCCTGGCTCTCAAATTCCGCCATGCAAAGGAAGAACCGTAGATCCTTGCAGAAATGATAGAAATGCCTGAAGAATGCGAGAGACTCACGCAGCAAATTCGAATCTTTATGGGAATTTTACCTTTCAATCACAGAATTGTTGCAGTGAAACTGAGGCTATATGGCCGGCTGTCCAATTGAGTGATTCACTTAGCGTCATTCCCCCTCCTTCTGCCCGTAACCCGGAATAGTCTTGTTTTTCAGATCAGAGTTTAATTCACCTTTGAACGCCTCAAGTGAAACTTCCTTCATCACAGGTAGCATATTCCAGAACTTAACCACTCCATGCATAAAATAGATTTTCCTCACGTCGCTGTTGGTTCTTTCACCAAATACTTTAAATCGTTGCCCTTTCATTCTGGATCTTTCCACCAATAGGAACAGTTTCAGTTTTCCCTATCCACTCTGTCCAGAGCCCTCATGATTTTGAATAGTTCTATCAAATTTCCTCTCAGCCTACTTTTCTGCAAGGAAATTAGTGCCATGTATCCAATTTATCTTCATAACTGAAGTTCCTCAATACCATTTTCGTGAATCCTTATTGAACTCTCTCCAATGCCTTCACATGCTTCCTAAAGTGTTGTAAAGGCCTGGCAGTTCTGCAAATGAAACCCGACCTGAACCGGACGGAACCATATCCCACCGGAGCATGATCCGGCCCAAGAACTTCTATTTTTTTCCGCGCCCCCAGCCGACCTGAGCACCCGAATATAATCAACTTTATTGAAGAGGTTATGCTCCACCTCGGATGGAATTTTTCACTGCAGACTAGTGCGGAGTGTTTCCTGCCTTGACGTTCTGGCTGTCATTGAGTTCGTCCTGGCCTGACCTGACCCGAACTCAATGCTGGACCCAGAAGAGCGACCCGACCAGAACCCGACACATGTCGTCGTGTCCCATCGGGTTTGGGTCTGGCAGCCATGCTCTAAAGTATGGTGCCCAGACATGGATGCAATACTCCAGCTGAGGTTGAAATAGTGTTTTACACAAGTTCAACATAACCTTTTTCTTCTGCTGCATTGCCCAATTAATAAATGTTGTCTTGTTATAGAATGAATGGCAACGAAAAGGCCGCCCTTTATAGCTCGGAATGTATTTTCTCTTCTGTCGATGTCAATACAAATGAAATCAGTTCGAATTGGATAATGTACTCCTGTTTTAATGTTGTCAATTTCACACCATCGTTCAAAGTTGCAATGATTCCCATGGCCGCTGAATCTCGCAACTGCACTGCACAGCGAGAGTGCATGTGTAGAAGTTATCATCTGCATTTGGATATTTATCATTCCACGGGCAGAAGGAAAATCGGGAGGGGAGGTTAGCCTATTCCTCGCAAAACCCAGCGGATTTTCCTTTTCACCCATTCTTATTGAATCTTGCGGCTCTGTTGCAACTATTCCTCTTATGAAATTTTCCTTCTGCAATCCGACGCTCAAGGCTACACTTTGCCCCATTATATATTATGCCACTTGCTTGCACTCGACGCTGTATTTCAGTGATGCTTTACATTTTTTGCAAAGACATAAACGTTTTGGAATGCTGCATAATGTGGTGAAATACATTTCATAGAAAGATATAGAATGTAATGCAGAGCGACATGATATTCGGACCAACCAGTATATGCAGGTTCTTATTTTCCTTGCGCTCACTTTCATCTAACTGTGCCAGCGCTTTGTTCAATTCCTTCCAGCTTCGTGGATTTATCCAGCTTCCCCGTAAATACGTCCCATATTCGTCTTAACTAATCCATGGAGCAACAAGGTCCACCTTCTCACCATCCTCTGGGTACAAATGTTTCTCTTGATGTTTCAGTGAATGCATTAGTGTCCATCTTACATTTACATCCTCTAATGTTGGAGTTTTCCACAAGCAGAAAAAAAACATCTTCAGCACGTATATCAAACCCCTTCATATCTTTAAGAAATTTTATAAGCTCACTCCTCAGGCTTCCCTTTTCGAGTGAATAATAAAAAACCAGTTAAAACACGCTTCTGAGTTATAACCTTTCATTTCTGTCGTAATAAGTAATATGGGGACAGGACGGTTACGTAATTCTTAAATGTGACGAAACAAAGGTTCTGTATACATTTAACACGCCTTGTTGCTTAACAATTTAGTTCCTCTGGAAATTAACCTCACTGCTTTGGTTGCATTTTAATGTTCTTGGTTGACATACTGTGCTTCATTTAATTCATTTGAATGTGTACCTATAGATCCCTTTGCTCATCAAAACAGTTTTCCAATGACTATGTAGCTTCCTAATTGAACCCATTGAAATGCACAGCCTTGCTTTTAACAGCATTAAAATTGATTTGGCTTGTATACTTTCAAGTTTATTAATGTCTTATTGTATTTTGTAACGATTCAACAACCGTTTATCATTGTATAATAAAGATACATAAGGGGCACAATCTTTGTTGGCAATGGATTGCTGACAAATGGGTAGCGATTCACAGTGATTTCCACCAAAAAGGCAGCTGAATAAATGTAGAAATGCCGCGTCACTGGTCTGTATCTGTATAATGCAGCTACAAAGAACAAAGAACAAAGAAAATTACAGCACAGGAACAGGCCCTTCGGCTCTCCAAGCCTGCGCCGATCCAGATCCTCTATCTGAACATGTCGCCTATTTTCTAAGGGTCTGTATTTCTTTGCTTCCTGCCCATTTATGTATCTGTCTAGATACATCTTAAAAGACGCTATCGTGCCCGCGTCTACCACCTCCGCCGGCAATGCGTTCCAGGCACCCACCACCCTCTGCGTAAAGAACTTACCACGCATATCCCCCCTAAACTTTTCCCCTCTCACTTTGAACTCGTGACCCCTAGTAATTGAATCCCCCACTCTGGGAAAATGCTTCTTGCTATCCACCCTGTCTATACCTCTCATGATTTTGTACACCTCAATCAGGTCCCCCCTCAACCTCCGTCTTTCTAATGAAAATAATCCTAATCTACTCAACCTCTCTTCATAGCTAGCGCCCTCCATACCAGGCAACATCCTGGTGAACCTCCTCTGCACCCTCTCCAAAGCATCTACATCCTTTTGGTAATGTGGCGACCAGAACTGCACGCAGTATTCCAAATGTGGCCGAACCAAAGTCTTATACAACTGTAACATGACCTGCCAACCCTTGTACTCAATACCCCGTCCGATGAAGGAAAGCATGCCGTATGCCTTCTTGACCACTCTATTGACCTGCGTTGCCACCTTCAGGGAACAATGGACCTGAACACCCAAATCTCTCTGTACATCAATTTTCCCCAGGACTTTTCCATTTACTGTATAATTCACTCTTGAATTGGATCTTCCAAAATGCATCACCTCGCATTTGCCATGATTAAACTCCATCTGCCATTTTTCTGCCCAACTCTCCAATCTATTTAGATTCTGCTGTATTCTCTGACAGTCCCCTTCACTATCTGCTACTCCACCAATCTTAGTGTCGTCTGCAAACTTGCTAATCAGACCACCTATACTTTCCTCCAAATCATTTATGTATATCACAAACAACAGTGGTCCCAGCACGGATCCCTGTGGAACACCACTGGTCACACGTCTCCATTTTGAGAAACTCCCTTCCACTGCTACTCTCTGTCTCCTGTTGCCCAGCCAGTTCTTTATCCATCTAGCTAGCACACCCTGGACCCCATGCGACTTCACTTTCTCCATCAGCCTACCATGGGGAACCTTATCAAACGCCTTACTGAAGTCCATGTATATGACATCGACAGCCCTTCCCTCATCAAGCAACTGTGTCACTTCCTCAAAGAAGGAAACAATCTTTGTTTCACTGGAGACCCTGTAATTAGAGAGTCAGTCAAGGGAGGTAAAATAATTTTCCAAGTCTGTCACACTCATGCCACAGATAACTTGAAAGAACACATCTATTTAAAATATGGAGATAACAACGGTACACAGTGTTCCAGAAGTGGACTCAGCAAAGCCCTGTGCAATTGTAGTATGACATCTTTATCTTGAAATCCAATCCAATTGCCAAAAAAAGGCCAACCTGACATTTGCTTTCCTAATTGCTTGCTGTACCTACATGTTAACTTCTTCTGTTCCTTGTTCGATCACAAATAATTTTCTCTAATCATCAGACAAACATTTAAACTACTATTTCTGAAAATTACTGGGAGAACAAAAATCAATCTGTTACTTACTAATCTATATGCCATATATTGTAATGTCACATTGTCAGTATGCATTTATCTATCTACTCATGAATGTTTCCGCTTGTTTATTTTTTCTAACGATCTGACTATCTGTTCCTTTCTGCATATAATTTACATCTTCCAGGGGTATAAAATGCATGTTAGTCAGGAGTGTAAAGTGGGCAGAAAGACCTTATGTACCCAAAACGACATTCAGTTCCATTTTCATACCAGTGTGAAGCAGAATTCTCGAAGGAATTGAGTGAAAGTTCAGTCGCAGATAATGCAAACGTTCTGGTGCTGGATTCGTTCTATGTTATTGATGGTCTATCAATTCTCGCACCAAGCATTAGAATTGTGCAAAGCGGCTAAACTCAGCCAATCATTGTCCTGCGACGCCTGCAGCCTCATTTGTGGAACTATCGATGCCCAAACACCAGTGATCAGGAACTTAAGTGATGCAATCAAGTTAAAAGCAGCCAATTAGTAGCAAAGTGGACATTTTAGGTGAAATACGTCTATCAAGTGAAATGCTTGAGCGGTAAGTTACTTAGCTTCATATCAAAAAGGTTCATATCATGTTCAAGAAGTTGTTCCATCAATAATTCTAATAGATCACTCACCATCTAAAATATACATTTTAAACTTTTTGGCAAACGTAACCGGGATAGATGCTTTATTCAACAGATGTATAAAGCATCGGGAGGGATTCAGATTCTGCACATAAAAGTTCATGTGAAGAGAGATCCAAATCGTCCTTGAAATTTGCCGTTTGCACACATTATGTTTTAATTGAAATGAGGTTCTCCACTGGCGTTACACCTTCTTTACACGGCGGTATGAATAACGCTATTCTTTAACTACCAGTTCCCAACGTTTACATAGAGTCCTGTGGACAGTGAACAGCAGTTGTCTTCCTCTCAAGCCCTGGATCACGATCAGTTCCCAGTTGTACATATTTAAGACAGTGGCTTTCAAACTTGGTTGTTTGAAGGTATCCCTTTCAAATTGATTGGTAATCGAGAACCACCATCTAAATTATAAACTCTATGATGCTCATAATGAAAGTGTTGCAGGCAGAAAGTGTTTTAATAATTCTTTTAAGAAAGCATTTGGTTAAGTACAGATAACAATGAGATGGAAATGCTTGGTTCTCACTGCATCCTTTCTATCCATTCCCAGCCAGGGCCTGCACATTGACGTCATTGCCCCAAGCAGGAATTGATGCTTCACCAACTTACTTGGCTGGGAATACTGGGAACAATTCAATTGCTTCTTTCACAAAAATCGGATTATGCCACAGCAGCAGACGGAAAAAAACTGGGAAGTTCTGATGAAAAGTCACTGACAGTAAAGTGTAACTCTGCTCCTCTCCACATATGTTGCCAGAGCTGCCAAATATTTCCAGCGCTCTCTGTTTTTATTTCAGCTTTCGAGCATTGGCAATATTTTGTTTGAATAAAACTGGGAAGGGTGCAGGTTCCAGAAGCATTGCTGTCAGCGAGCTGTCACAGAAAGTTCCAACAGCATCTGCTATGCTTTTCCACCTGGCCAACAATCTGACATAGCAAATATTGAAAACGGATGCTGAACCCATTGCTATTTATCAATGTGTATATTTTCAAAATCAAAACTGAAGTACTCCAGAAACATTGGAAATGAGCAACTTCATTTCTTTCGCGCACTCGTCTGCCATTGTGTTTGCATGCATGAACTCAGACAATTGAGGGGACATATCTGAACCTCCATTGCTTAGTCTATCTTTTTCAAATCTCAATTGTCTTTGTTAGTTTTGCGATCTTGTCACTTGTTTCGAATATAGCCATATTTCCCCTTGTATTGATGCATTCAGTGTATTTGCAACATCAAAAATGTAAGCACAGTACGCAAAGCTCATTATCCGTATTTGGTCAGAGAAGTTTTCAGCTGATGCAGGATTGTGCGGCGGCGGCGGTGACGGAGTAGGAATGTCACTAGACGTGCACTCCAGAGGCACTGGCTAATTCGCCAGCCAATAAGTTCAGACCACATTACCGCAGCCAGTGAAGTTTCAATTCTTCTAATTAATCAAAATCTAGAATTGAAAGCAAGACTCAGCAAAGGGGCCATGTAACTGTCATCGATCGCCATAACAAAACATGTCTGTGGCACACTAATGGCCCTTTAGGAAAGGCAATCTGCCGTCCATACTCGGTTATGCCTACATGTGACCCTGAACTGCCCTCTGTATGACCTAGCAAGCCATTCAGTTGTGAGGACCAATTAGGGGGAAGGCTGCCCTTGCCAGCGACACCCATATCCCATGAAAGAACAAATAATAAGCAAGTCATGATATAAATGTTTCATCTCGGTCTTGCGGCAAAGACTAGTCAAGCAACTCCCTGTCACAGTCATATTTACACAATCAGACCTTTCTGCCATTGTCGCAGTCTCCTCTACTGTGATCGTTGGGTGTGACCGGTCTCACCAGAAGGACAGACCCACCAGTCTTATACAGTGGGGAAGAAGTGGCTCTGGAAGTGCTCAATGTTGACTCGAGAGCCGATGAAAACTCATAACATCAGGTAAAACATGGGCATGGAAATCTACCGCTGAATATCACTTACTGCACTCCTCCAGCTAATGAATTAATACTCCTCCATGTTAAACAAAATTTGGAAGAAGCACTGATGGTAGTAACGGCACCAAATGCTCTCTTGGGTGGGGGCCTTCAATGCCTATCTGCCGAGGGTGGCTTGGTAGTAACATTAGTGACGGAGCTGGCTGCGTTCTGAAGGACATATCTGCCAGATTGGGAGTGCAGCAGGAGGTGAGAGAACCCATAAGAGGTGGGTGGAGGAGGGTGGAATCTATGTGAGTTTTCCCTCACCAATCTAGCATACTCAAGACCAGCATTAGCATTAGAATGGCCATTAGTGAAAATAAAGTCTATCCTCCACACAGCGACGCACAGTGGCAGCAGTGTGTACCATGTGCAAGATGCACTGCAGCAACGCAACAATGCTCCTTGGACAGCACCTTCCAAACCCGCGACCTCTGCCACCTAGAAGGACAGGGGCAGCAGATGCATGGGAACACCAGAACCTACAAGACCCCTCCAAGCCACGCACCATCCTGACTTGGAATGACATCGCCGTTTCTTCATTGTCGCTGTTTCAAAATCGTGGAACTCCCTTCCTAACAGCACTGTGGATGTAGCTATCCCAAATGGACGGTAGCGGTTCAAGAAGGCGACACACCACTAACTTCTCAAGGGCACTTAGAGATGGGTAATAAATTCTGGTCCATCCAGCGACGTCCTCATCCCAACAACGAATAAATAAAATCATTCCATTCCCAAATACTTGAAGGAGTGCAGTCCAGACCCTGGCACCAATGAGCAACGTACTGCACAGGAGGTAACAGCAAATAGTAGAAATCTACTCGTTATAAGATATTCCATCGTTAGGAGTGTAGATAGGCGTTGCTGTAATCGTCATTGTGTCCCTGGTGGTGTGTTGCCACCTGAGGGGAGGGAGATATCTGAGAGGAGGTTCTGCATATTCTGCAGGGGGACAGGGAGTGAGCCAGTTATAGTGAACATCGTTTCTATCTAAATAAGGACGGTGGGAATTGAGGCTCGCCAGTCAGACGTCTAGCAGTTAGGGAGTAATTTAATAAGCAGGACTTCGAAATTTGCTATCCCTGAAAGATATGCAGTATCAACGGGTAGCTTGAGACATGATGCAGGAAGGGTGACTTCTGCTTCTGAAGCAGGGGGTATATATTTAAAAGGGATGGGTTGCATCTCAACAGGAATGGGACCAATGTCTTCGTGGGGAGTTTCACTGGTGTGGTTGTGGAGCATTTAAACAAAATTTCGAGGAGAATGGGCAGCAGTTTACCGAAGTAGAAACATGGAATTAAGGTACAGAAGGGAATGAGAATTTTGGCTAGTCCCAGAGAGGAGGTGGTACCATAATAGATAGGAGAAGTCTAAGGACTTCAAGAAATGCAAGGACAGTTTGACAATACATACGAACAATGACACACTGCGTAGCGAATAAGGTGCTGAGCAGCAAGTACAAATGCCCCTGTTAGAATATGATGTGGTGGCAGTAAAGGAAACGTGGCATAAGATGGTGAGAACTGAGTATTTATTAGCCATGGGGAAATACGGTGATGCAGTAATAATGTCACAGAGTTAATAATCCAGTGGTCTAGGCTCAGACTCTGGGTGCATGGGTTCTAATTTAGAATAAATCAAGTAATTAATTTACTTCTGAAAAAAAATATTGGAATTGAAAGCCAGGCTGTGTAAATGTGTCATGAAGCTATCGTGGATTGCTGTAAAAACACATTTGGATAATTTTGTAGAGTCAGCATTAATTTGTAAAAGGCAGATCATGTTTGCATTGCGATAAAGTGACAGAGAAGGTTGATATGGATTTGAAGAGAACGTTTGAGAAAGTATGATGTAAGAGGCTGGTAAACAAATCTGAGGCTCATGGGATAAAAGGGTCAGCGTCAGTTTGGATTAAAATATTGGTTTAAGAACACAAACAAACGAGTCGCAGCAAATTGTTGCTTTTCAGAATGGAACGTGTTGGGCAGCTGTGTTCCCTCATGCTCAGTGATAAGACTACCACAAACATGTCTGTGGCCGATGATACCTCAACGGGAGGTGTGAGAAACAGTGAGCATGATGCAGGTTGAATGCAGCAAGACATTAAGGGCAGCCAAGTGGCAGATTGAAACTAATACGGAGAAGTGTGAGATGGTGCATTTCGGCAGAAGGGACAGGGAGTGGCGATATGTACTTAATTGCCTCATTCTAAACTGTGTGCAGTGCCAGAGGGAACTTCAGGGCCTTGTGCGCCGATCCTTAAAGGTGACATGATATATTGAGGAAGTCGTTGGTAAAGCATGTGGAATCTTGGACTTCAGAAATAGTGATGTTGTGTACTAAGGCAAGGAAATTATCCTGAACCATTCGATAACATTGGTTAGGCCTCAACGAGGGATGTTTTTTTTATCATTCATACGGGAGGCACAGGACTCCTCGTGTCCCTTTAAACAGGCTCCAGAAGCTGGCTGAGCGTGTCTACCCTCAGGCACAGTGTGGCTTTCGAGCAGAGAGATCCACCATTGACATGCTGTTCTCCCTTTGCCAGCTACAGGAGAAATGCCGTGAACAACAGATGCCCCTCTACGTTGCTTTAATTGATCTCACCAAAGCCTTTGACCTCGTCAGCCAAGAGAGACGTCTCAATTCATTCCATCTTTGCTGCCTCCGGAAAATCCTTGACATCAGGTGGCAGGACCATATCTCCAACACAGAAGTCCTCTAGGCGGCCAACAGCCCCAGCATATACACCCTACTGAGCCAGCGACGCCTGAGATGGCTTGGCCATGAGAGTCACATGGAGGATCCGCAAGGGCACATTGTTCAGCGAGCTCGTCACTGGTACCAGATCCATCGGCCGTCCATGGCTCCGCTTTAAAGACGTCTGGAAACGCGACATGAAGTCCTGTGACATTGATCACAAGTCGTGGGAGTCAGTGCCAGCGATCGCTAGAGCTGGCGGGCAACCATAAAGGTGGGGCTGAAGCGTGGCAAGTCGAAGAGACTTAGTAGTTGGCAGGAAAAAAGACAGAAGCGCAAGGAGAGAGCAAACTGTGCAACAACCCCGACTGCCAATTTTATCTGCAGCACCTGTGGAAGAGTCTGTCACTTGAGAATTGCCCTTTATAGCCACCCCAGGCGCTGCTGCACAAACCACTGACCATCTCCAGGCGCTTATCCACTGTCTCTCGAGACGAGGAGGCCAAAGAGGAAGACGAAGAAGTGCCACACAGCACGCTGGACGGTATTCTGAATGTGAAGGCGGTACTTTGTCTCCACAAGGACTGTGCAGTGGTAACTTCTACCAATACTGTCATGGACAGAAGCATCTGCAGCAGGCAGATTGGTAAGTACGAGGTCAAGTATGTTTCTCCCTCGTGTTGGTTTCCCCAGCACCTGCCGCAGACCCAGTCTAGCAGCTATGTCCTTTAGGACTCGGCCACCTCGGTCAGTAGTGGTGCTACCGAGCCTCACTTGGCGATGGACATTGAAGTCTCCCACCCAGAGTACATTTTGTGCCCTTGCCACCCTCAGTGCTTCCTCCAAGTGGTGTTCAACATGGAGGATTACTGAGTCATCAGCTGAGGGAAGGCAGTAGGTGGTAATCGGTCGGAGGTTACCTTGCACATGTTTGACCTGATGCCATGAGACTTCATGGGGTCAAGAGTCGATGCTGAGGACTCCCAGAGCAACTCCCTCCCTACTATATATCATTGTGCCACCACCTCTGGTGGGTCTGTCCTACCGGTGGGACGGGACATATCCAGGGATGGTGATGGCAGTGTCTGGGACATTGCCTGTTAGGTATGATTCCGTCAGTATGACTATGTCAGGCTGCTGCTTGACTCGTCTGTGGGAGAGCTCTCCCAGCTTTGTCACAAGCCCCCAGATGTTAATAAGGAGGATATTGCAGGGTCGACAGGGCTGGGTTTGCTGTTGGCGTTTCCGTTGCTTTGGTCGATGCCTGGTGGTCGGTCCTGTTTCATTCCTTTTTATTGACTTCGTAGCGGTGAGGTACAACTGGGAGGCTTGCTAGACCATTTCAGAGGGCACTTGTGTTAACCACATTGTGGGTCTGGAGTCACATATAGGCCAGAGCGGGTAAGGATAGCAGATTTCCTTCCCTAAAGTACATTAGTGAACCGGATGGGTTCTTCCAACAATCGACAAACAATGGCCATCATTCGACAAGCCTTTAATTCCAGCTTCATTCATGAAATTCAAATTCCAACTTCTGCTGTGGTCGAATTCGAACCCATATCCCCAGCGGAATACTCTGGGTCTCCGGGTTACTAGTCCAGTGATAATACCACTGCGCCACCTCCTACCCGGCAGTTGAGGAATCCCAGGACAACTCGCTCCCGACTGTATACTGCATCCTGTATCATGTTGAAGGAATGTGACGGTATTCGAGATGGTGCAGAAGAGATTTACCGGAATGGTGATAGGGATTCGTCATTTTCGCTCCAAGGTCTGTTTGGAAACATGGGGTTGTTCTCCGTGGAGCAAAATAAATTAAGCACAGATTTGATAGACGTGTTCAAGATTCTGACAGGATTAGAAAAGGTAGACAAAGTAAAACTGTTCCCATCAGTTGATTGCACAAGGACTAGGGGACACAAATTTAAGGGTTCAAGCCAGAAATGTGAGGGGAATGTGAGGAAGATCAATTTTCACAGTAGCTGGTAATAACCCAGATCTCGTTGCCTACATGGGTGGTGGAAGTGGAAACGATGAATGGTTTCAAAATGAACTTAAATGGACACTTGAGGGTTATAAACTGAGAGGGCTACGGGGATTGATTGGTGGTATGGGACTGACTAGACTGCTCAGCAGAGAACCGGTTTGTACTCCATGAATCGATTGGCCTATTGGCTGAATTTTGTGATGGTGGTGGGGCGCACAGTGCAGGGCTAAAAATCAGTTGTACCCTGCCTGGGTTTCTTCAAGCACTTCAGTGCAATCCTACATTGTTCTGACACCGAAATGCCCTGCGCCAGGATTTCTGTCCTTTTAGAAAAGGGAATCCCACATCCAAGTGTTGTCGGTCAATCGCAGGGCCAGTAGCTGAGCAGTTTTGGCAGCGCCACCAGGAACAGCTGCCACTGCCAGTACTGTAGAGGCCTTCGACCCAAGCCCAGCACTGCAATCCAAGATATCACTTAAGGGAGGCTGGGTCTTGAGAGGGGAGTGTTTGGATGGTGTCGTGAACTGCATGAGGAGGGGTGCCCAAGGAGGTGCAGTTTTAATCATCGGTCCTCCATGTGCTACGGACGAGGGAGGACCCTCAGGACTGCAGGAAGAGTGCCTCGTATCGAGAGGCGACCACAGTCTATGTTGTGGCATCCACCCCCCGACGCTGGTCATATCCCAGTGAAGAGGCAAGAGGCCTTTAAGTGACCATTAATAGGCCACATAAGGGACTTCATTTGCCTTTGGGTGGCAAGGCGGTTGCCAGTCTATACCACTTCCGCAAACAACTTTTGGAGATAGAGAGCAGTGAAAGACACTCCACTCGCCAACACCACGTCGGGGGAGGGGGGAGGGGAGGGTCATTCAATTCATCAGGTGAACGTGACTGCCCTTGACATCAAGGCAGCATTTGACCGCGAATGCACCAAGTAGCCCGAGCAGAACTGAGGTCAATGGGAATCAGGGGAAAAACACCTTCGCTGGTTGGAGTCATGCCTAGTGCAAAGGAAGATGGTTGTGTTTGCTGGAGGTCAATCATCTGAGCTCCAGTACATCACTGCAGGAGTTTATCAGGATACTGTCCTAGGTCCAACCATCGTCAGCTGCTTCATCAATGACCTTCCTTCAATCATAAGGTCAGAATTGGGGATGTTCGCTGATGATTGCACAATGTTCAGCACCAATCGTGACTCCTCAGATACTGCAGCAGTCCGTGTAGAAATGCAACAAGACTTGGACAATATCCAGGCCTGTGCTGATATGTTGCAAGTAACATTCGCGCCACACAAGTGCCAGGCAATGACCATCACCAACATGAGAGAATCTAACCACACCCCCCCCCCTTGACGATGAATGGCATTACCATCGCTGAATCCCCCACTATCAACATCCTAGGGTCTACCATTGACCAGAAACTGAACGGGAGCAACCATATCAATACCGTGGCGCCATGAGCAGGACAGAGGCTAGGAATCCTGCGGCGAGTAACTCACCTCCTGCCCACCTTTTAAAAACCACATGTCAGGAATATGATGGAATACTCTCCACTTGCCTGGATGCGTGCAGCTCCAACAACACTCAAGAAGCTCGACAACATCCAGGACAAAGCAGCCCGCTTGATTGGCGCCCCATCCACAAGCATTTACACCTTCCATCACCGACGCACAGTGGCAGCTGTGTGTATCATCTACATGATGCACTGCAGCAACACACCAAGGCTCCTGAGACAGCACCTTCCAAACCCGCAACCTCTACCAACTAGAAGGACAAGGGCAGCAAATGCATGGGAACACCACCACATACAAGTTCCCCTCCAAGTCACACACCTTTCTGACTTGGAGCTATTTCACCATTCCTTCACTGTCGCTTGGTCAAAATCCTGGAACTCCCTTCCAACAGCACTGTGGGTGTGCCTACCGCACTTGAACTGCAGAGGTTCAAGAAGGCAGCTCACCACCACCTTCTCAAGAGCAAGTGCAATAAATGCTGGCCTGGCCAGTGACGCCCACATCCCATGAATGCATACCAAAAGAAAAGTGAATACAAAACTTTCGGCGCCATAATGAGTCTATAACACTATGAGCTCTTCTCAGTTTACTTTCACCAAAATAAGCGTGCCTGAAGGACATATATGTTGCAGTCACTTTGTGTTGAATCGCACGGTTTCCAAAGCCAAGCATGCACGCGCAAAAATAGACACTAATATTGAAATCAGAGCGATTGGACAGAGAATACATGGCTAATAGACAATAGCGTGACATAAAAGGTTCAGCAAGGCATAGAACATCGAAGCCAAGTGTATGAAAAAATGGCACAGAAGTCGGCATCATTGCTATTCAGTCTCACAGCCGTGCCAGTTACGTGCAAAGATAAGACAGAATACATTAATCGTCTCGTTAAAAATGACACAGGACAAACACATTGCCTCTTAAATACTGTTACACAAGCTTGGTCTTTTACTCTACAGAGCGACCTGTCCCTGAACCGCTGCACTGTGACCCTTAGTTAAAAAACTGAGAGGAGAAACATCTGATTATCTGTTTGAAGAGGAGATATTGGCGCTTACTGCTAAAATAGAAAACACTCGACAATAGAGTTGAAAATAAAAGTCTATCAAGGGGATTGACAAATTGACAATTACTAGAATGATTACCAATTGCAAGTTGGATTTTTTAAGTAATAACTGTGTAGTAGGCGGTTGGAAAAACAAGAATCTTTCCTGAAACGGTAGTTTTTTTTTACCAAAAACACAACGTTTGGTAACCAGAGAATTCCAGTTTGAGGCTGTTGGGAAAAGAACCAGAGGCGACATGAGGCAGCACTTATTATTCCACTCAGCAAGTTGTCATCAGTGCTGCAGCGCAGGCACAGATTATATTTCTTCACCTGTAGCAATGTATCGGTACTAATCGTAGACATGAACCCATCAGTTAGTGCAGGTACCAGTCGTAGAATTTCCACCAGTAGTATTGTACGCTTACTATTTACAAACTTATACGAGTTAGAATTTAATGGTAGTAATCATCGACATGTGCCTGTCAGTTCTATAACGACTGATAACAGACGTATACCATTGAATTGTACTAATTATTGACCTGTAGCAGTGGGATAATATTGGGAATACAATATAAATATAATATAAAGCTGTAACAGTAGCAAAATATAGGGAAACATCATTAGTGTGCAGCAGTAGAGGTACTAATTATAGGCCTGTAGCAATAGGACAGTATTTTTAATAATGCTAGACCTGCACCAGTAAAACAGTATAGGTACTAATCGTAGAAGTGCACCAGTAGGACAGGATAGACGTTTATTATCAGCATTTACCAGTAGGATAGTATAAGGATACTTTCAACTTGTGGAGCAAAAGTTCAATATCACACTCACATAGTCACATTCCCCCCATGTGCCAATGGGAGCAAGCAAAACTTTAAACTGTACTTACATCACTTCTTCAGTAAAGACGCAATGACATATTTTCCTGCCAATACATTGTCAGTACTGAGAATGCGAGACATTGCACTGGCGTGTACATCTCATCTTTGATAGCTGCAACTTTTCTGGAGCCCATGAGATCTTAGAAAAACGATTTGGATCTTTGCTCCTGAAAGGCGATTATTAGTTTGGTTGGAATGAGTCAGAGTGTGAGCAGCGAGATCCGCAATTGCATATAGTTCTTAAGGCAGCACAGTGGCGCAGTGGTGAGCATCGCAGCTCCACAGCTCCAGCGACTTGGATTTGGTTCTGGGCACTGCCTGTGCGCAGTTTTAAGTTCCCCCTGTGACCACGTGGGCTTCTGCCGGATGCTTCAGTTTCTTCCCACAGCCAAAGACTTGCAGGTTGATAGACAAATTGGCCATTGTAAATTGTCCCTAGTGTAGGTGGGCGTTAGGAGATTTGTGGGGATCTGGTAGGGAATATGGGATTGATGTAGGATTCGTATAAATGGGTGGTTGATGGTCGGCAAAGACTCGGCCTGTTTTAGTGCTGTATCACGCTATGAACATGCTGCAGACGATGCCTCCTCATTGCATGTCAGTGCTGCTTTGGGATTCGCGTGCGTGCACCATTGACGTTGAAGCAGGGGAAGCAGGGGAACCGTGTCAGCGGCTGAATGTGTGCCTTAAGGTTTGCTAGGCGTTGGAACATGTGCTTGGGAATAGCTTAATTTGTGTTTGGCTGAATCGAATTTCTCCCAGTGGAATTGTTCACAGCAATCTGACACAAAGATGCTGCATTGAAACAAAAAAGGTTGTGGTCCCTGGGTGCATTTCACATTTGTCCGTTACTATCTGTAAGGCGAACAACTACCTGCAAAGGGAAATACAGGGCTATGGAGGAAGAGCAGGGGATTAGAACCAATTGGCAAGCTAATTCAAAGAGCCGGCAGGGGCACGATGGCGAAATGGTATTCCTCTATATTTTATAGCTCCATTGACACACTTTTCAGGAACACAGAACACCAGACGGATCTGAAGCTCGCATTTTCACAGAGGGAATTGGATTTCAGCTCCGACTCCCCGCAGTTGAGAGGAAGAACTGTGTGTGTGTGTGTGTGTGTGTGTGTGTGTGTGTGTGTGTGTGTGTGTGTGTGTGTCTGTGTGTGTGTGTGTGTGTGTGTGTGTGTGTGTGTGTGTGTGTGTTCTGTAAATGAATCTCAAATGTTTACATTGTCTTTGAATATCTGCATCATTCACCACCAATGACTTTTGGTGACACTAAAACGCCCGTTCCATAAAAGGCGTCGTTACACTGAAATGATACTAACAGCTCCTTAATGCCAGATATTCAATTCAAATGTCTTGAAATTTAATGGCTGCCTTACCATTTTAACCAGAAATTAGTGCAATTATGGAAATAAGAACGCCTGATGCGGGAACAGCACATCTTTCTTTATGTGAGGCTCTCTCTTCTTGAAAGATCCACCCCACTGAATACTGTTTCCAAACAGCATAGTTTATTTTTGTTTGCATAATTCATTCGTCTTCCTTGAAGAAAATGCATTGAAAACTCATATTGTGTTAGTACTTTTCTTAATAGAAATTTCCAATTCTATGCACTTCAAGGCGTATCCTTGACTCGGTGGTGACGGTTTCATTACCGCTTTTGTGAATGATGGAGAACTTTATGTTCATTCTTTCTGTAGCCACATGTCAATCTCGCCCATGTCGTTGACTTATGATTTTTTTGTGGAACAAGCACGGTTACTCGTAGACACCTGCTGTATTTTAACGCGAGACATTGTGAGAAACAAGGATAAAAAAAAGAGAAACAGCAACAGACAAAATCGGATAAGAGAAAGAAAGCAGTGAGTCGTGGTGGATTGATTTTTTATTTCTGGAGTGGAGGGAAGCATTTAATGCTGTTCTTCAGGTGTTGGTATAGGAACCACTGTTTTTCTTGAAACATAGAAAACAGAAGCAGGAGGAGGCCATTCGGCCCTTCGAGCCTGCTCCGCCATTTATTCTGATCATGGCTGATCATCCAACTCAGTCGCCTGTTCCCGCTTTCGGCCCCATACCCTTTGATCCCTTTAGAGCCAAGAGCTAAACTCCTTCTTGAAAACATACAATGTTTTGGCCTCAACTGCTTTCTGTGCTAGAGAATTCCACAGGCTCACCACTCTCAAGGTGAAGACATTTCTCCTCATCTCAGTCCTGAGTAGTTTACCCCGTATCCTTGGACTATGACCCCTGTTTCTGGACTCCTCCAACATCGGGAACATCATTCCTACACTACTCCGTCAAGTCCTGTTAAAATTTTATCGGTTTCTATGAGATACCCCCTCATTCTTCTGAACTCCAGCGAATATAATCCCACCTATAAGTAATGGAACATAATCCGTGCTGCAGCACTTGCACAGGATTGTGAGTGAAAGCTCTATTTACTAGAGATGCATTGAAGGTCTATATGGGTGGCCACACTGTCGGATTCAGCAGTTAGTGAGCGCACATGTGCTCCATTGATGCGGTCGCTGTTTAAGCCAGAGGTGACTGTTCCGCGAACAGGAAATTGTCTGGAGTTATATTGGGATTGGCAGCTCTCAGCCTATTCAAACGTATTAGCTTAGAGCCCTTGGGTTTAAGGAGGTTCATCGCCCATCATTTCTGAATTCCAGCGCTGCCCAAGATCTAGCTGTGATGCAGCACAGTGTTAAGCAGTCTACTTATACAGATTGGACACAGGAGTGTATAGTGATTAATTGGATGACATACACTGTAATGTATAATTAATCCATGCCTCTGTTTTTCCCTCTGTCCTTCTATTTTTATCCCGTCAAATGTTATCCCATTGCATTCTGAATCTGCTCCCGACACTGTATTTAGTAGTCCGTTCCAGAACACAGTCAAGCACAGCATGTAAAGAAGGATGCTTACCCATGTTGCCTCTGGTTATTTTCCCAATCACCTTAAACCACCGCCCTCTCGTTACAGAGCCTTCTTATCAGACTTTTGCGAAACACTTGTAGTTCAGTCACCCAAAGTTTACATAAGAATTACAAGTTGCAAGTGGCAATAATTCCTGTCCAATTGCTTCTTATTATATTTGTTCATTTGTCTCTCTAACTGGCAAAGGTATGTTTTCAAATCTGTTATCCAATGTTTTCGCAATTCTTTCTTTCTTTTTTTGGGCCTCCTTATCTCGAGAGACAATGGATACGCGCCTGGAGGTGGTCAGTGGTTTGTGAAGCAGCGCCTGGAGTGGCTATAAAGGCCAATTCTGGAGTGACAGGCTCTTCCACAGGTGCTGCAGAGAAATTTGTTTGTTGGGGCTGTTGCACAGTTGGCTCTCCCCTTGCGCCTCTGTCTTTTTTCCTGCCAACTACTAAGTCTCTTCGACTCGCCACAATTTAGCCCTGTTTTTATGGCTGCCCGCCAGCTCTGGCGAATGCTGGCAACTGACTCCCACGACTTGTGATCAATGTCACACGATTTCATGTCGCGTTTGCAGACGTCTTTATAACGGAGACATGGACGGCCGGTGGGTCTGATACCAGTGGCGAGCTCGCTGTACAATGTGTCTTTGGGGATCCTGCCATCTTCCATGCGGCTCACATGGCCAAGCCATCTCAAGCGCCGCTGACTCAGTAGTGTGTATAAGCTGGGGATGTTGGCCGCTTCAAGGACTTCTGTGTTGGAGATATAGTCCTGCCACCTGATGCCAAGTATTCTCCGAAGGCAGCGAAGATGGAATGAATTGAGACGTCGCTCTTGGCTGGCATACGTTGTCCAGGCCTCGCTGCCGTAGAGCAAGGTACTGAGGACACAGGCCTGATACACTCGGACTTTTAGAAGTGCCTTGTCTCCTCTTCGATCATATAGCCAGATATTATCTACTCAGCCTATTCACTAACGGTCATAGTGCAGCGGTGCCGGGACCCAGTTGCTCTCCAGAGCAAAACAAAACAAGTTTATATGACAGTAGTTAACAGGCAATGTATTGTCCATGCTTTCAAAAGAAAATTAGACGAGCACTAAAATGGAATGTACATTCAGGACTGGGAGGATAGAGCGGGGGAATAGGACTTACTGGATTGCTCTAAAGCGAAATGGAATGGAATCCATGAGCCGAATAGCCTCGTTGTGTGCCATAATGACTTTGATTCTCTGCACTGTGCTCGGTTTTGCGTCACCAAAGCTGGCAAGCCGGAAGGATGGATATGCTGTGGCATCATCATCACCTTATGCTGAATAGCACATTTGCCAAATAACACGCACACACGCCAAAAATGCTGATTAGTAACGAAATAAGAGCTAATGGAAAGCACAATAGCATGCACTAAAGGTTGAACATAGCATAGACCATGGAAGGGAAGTCTATATAAAAGGTACAGTACTCGGTCGCATTGCCCTTGAGTAGCAGACCCGTCCCAGTGTTGCAAAAAGATGAGACAGAACACATTCATCGTCTCGTTAAAAAATGACATGAGGACAACACATTACCTAAACTTGGTGCTTTTATTTTCGAGAGCGACTGCATCCCTGAATAGCTGCACTGTGATCGCTAGATAACAAACTGAGAGTAAAAGTTATTTGGGTTCAAATCTCGCTTCGGCAACTGGTGCAGATTGAATTCAATTAATGCATATATAATTTATTGCTATTCGTTTAATAGTAACCATGGAAACATTGTCGATTGTTGTGACCCATCTGGCTCGCTAATGCCCTTTTTGGAAGAAAATCTAACGTTCTTCCCTGGTCTGACTTTCATATAACTGCAAACGCAAATGTAGTTGACTCTTTGAAATTGCCTCACGAATACTCATTTCAAGGATGATTTGGGTGGACAATGAAGTTATAAACGCCCACATCCCAGGGAAAATTAGAAAAAAATGAGTGAGGTGGGGACTTGATGCTAAATAGCATTCCGGAAACATAGGACAACAGAGTTTAAAATAAAGCTCTATCAAGCAGACTGACAATTGCAATAATTGGGCGGCACAGTGGCTAGCAACGCAGCTTCAAAGCTCCAACGATCCTGTTTCGATTCTGGGGACTGCCTGTGTGGAGTTTGCATGTTCTCCCGGTTTTGTTTGGGTTTCCTCCCACGGCTGCTGGTAAGTAAATTGGCCATTATAAATTGCTCCTCGTGCAGGTGGTCGGGGAATTGTGGGGTTGTGAGAGGGTAAGGAGATTAATGTAAGATTAGTAAAAATGTGTGGTTGATGGTTCGCACAGATTCGGTGGGCCGAAGAGCCTGTTTCAGTGCTGTATCTTAAAATAAATAAAGATTCAAGTGACTCGAAATGGCTGGAATTCATATGACAAATGTGCGTGACTGAAATATCGGTGTTTCACAAAGCAAAGACTATTTCCTTAAATCGAATCTGAAAGTCTGAAAAGAAGTCTGTAACTCGAGGACGCCACCTTGGGGTGATTGGGAAAATAACCTGACTGTGAAAATAACCTGAGGTAACAAGCGTTACCTTTGCAACAATGGTCGCATTTTTCTCTCCACGCATTGAGTTGCTGTGGTCTAGTACGTGCTCTTAAAAAACTGTGGCTGAAGCCTGTTCTAACGGGAATTGGATATTATTTGAAGAGATTGAAAAAACAACAAGGATAAAGGGAGAAAAGAGGACTGGGATAAATTGGAATGCTTCATCAAAGATACTTGATCGGTATGATGGCCCTAATTGCTTCTTTCTGAGCTGTTTCATTGCATGAAACCTGAAGCGCAAAACTAATATCACCACTTATGCGACCAAATGAGGCATCAGGAGATGTCAGTCTGCAGTTCAAAATAGTTTTCTGTTCTGATAAAAAACGGCCTTGTTGCTTGTAAATTATCTGCAATCAACACATTTGTTAAAAAAGCAGAGTGTCCCTTCTCTCATTCACCCTAGAACTCCACTGCTGTTCCCCAGATTTCTTCTCCTTTCACCCAGTGATGGATCATGTACAGATTAACATACTGTACATCATTCAGTCTGCCACTATGCACTCCTGAATCCAATCAGTATAAGTGGGCTGCTGAACAGTGTGATGCATCACAGCTAGATCTTGGGCAGTGCGGGGATGTGGAAATGATGAGTGATGACCCCTTCTTTAACCCAAGGAATCCAAGCTGGTGCGTCGAAAAGCGCTGAGAGCGGCCAGACTCAAAATAACTGCTGGTCACTTCCTGTTTGCCAGCTCTTATAAGCCGCTGGCTTAAAAGTGACCCTATCAACGGAGCACAAACCCCACGCCCTGGCCACGCCCTGTAATCCTCAGTGCTTTCTCTTCAATAGATATTCCACTCACCAACCTGTGTCAGTACTGCAGCACAGGAACAGATTATAATTCCTTCACCTGTAGCAATGTGTAAGTACTAATCATAAACTTGGACCGAGTGAAGAATATCGACACCAATCAGAGATCTGCCCCAGTAGAAGTGTGCACCCATTAAGTACAAACATAGAAGATTTTGAATTTACTGTTACTAATGTGCCAATCAGGTGCTATATTTACTGATAATATGCTTTTCCTACTAAGGCAGTATTTATACTAAGTATTGACCTGTATCATTTCGACAAAATAGCTTCTAGTTATAGGCCTGTAGAAGCAGGACAATATTGTTACTAAATATAAACCTGTAGGGAAATATAGGGAAACATCATCGACGTGTAGCTGTAGGACAGGAGAGTTAATAATTATAGGCGTGTAGTAATAGGACAGTATTTTTTAAGAATTATAGACCTATAGCAGTATATGGCCATCATTACCAAAGAGCGGCAATGCAACTGCTACCAGCAAGACAAGGCTTCAAAATGAAGTGCATAGAATTGTTCATTTCTATTAAGGAAAGTACGAAAAAAAATTCGAAGAATTGCACAAATATAATCATCTATGCTGTTTGATAGATTCTTATGAAAGGCCTGCATCAGTACTCGAGTGTACAGGCTATCCATAGGCCTGTACCAGCAGGACAGTGCAGGTGTACCTTGTACTTGTGGGACAAAAAAAAGACAGACTGATTCCATATCGTCACAGACCCTCCATGTGCCAATCGGAGCAATTACAACATTACACTTTAAATGCAGCAGATAAAATGTAAAGACAAGATGGAGACTTTTTTATAACACATCATCAGCCCTGAGAATGGGAGACATTCCACTGACATGTACGTATGATCTGCGATGGCCGCAACTTCTGTGGACAGCATGAGTTCTTCCAAAATGAACCGTATCATTGGTGCCGACAGACCAATATTAACGTTTAGTTCGAGTCAGCTCGAGATTGTGCAGTGAGGTGCACAGTTGCAGACTGCTCTTGGCAAATTCTCTGCAGCCTCTATCTCCACATTCCATGTACGTGCTGCTTCGGGATTTTCGCTTGCACGCCATTGACTTTGAAGCAGGAGAACCGTGTCAGTGGCTGAATGTGGGCATCATGTTTGCCGGGAGTAGGGTTGCGAGATATTCCAATGCGCATGGAAATAGCTTACTTTGTGTTTGGCTGAATCGGATTTCTGTGTCTCCTGGTGGATTTCTGTTTTTTTACAGTAATCAGACTAAATAGAGGCTGCATTGAAACAAAGTGGTTGTGCTCCCAGTGTGCATTTCATATTTGTCGGTTGCTCTCTTAAAAGCGAGCAAGTAACTGTGAAGGAACATGCAAGGCTATAGCGGAACAGCAGGGGATTCGAACCAATTTACAAGTTCATTCGAAAAGTCGGCATTGGCACGATGGGTCGAATGCTCTTCTTCTGTGCCCTATGTTTCTATAGTCACAATTTTCAGGAACACAGAACACAAGCCCGGTCAGAAGCTCGCATCCTCACAGAGGGAATTGGATTTCATATCCGACTGCCCGCAGCAGAGATTAAGAACATCTGATCCTTTCTGTGTTCTGCAAATTAATCTCTAATATTTGCAGCATCTTTGAAAACCTGCATCATGCATTGCCTCCAACGATTATCGGCTCAATAAAAAAAAATCATTACGAGGCGTCATCGCACGGCAATGATACTAACAGCACCTTAATGCCAGACATTCAATGCACATGTCCTGAGATGTAATTGCTACCTTACCGTCTAAATCAGAATTCATTACAATGTTAGAACTAAACATGCCTGGCGAGGAAAACAACATTTGTCTGAGTGAAATAGCCAATGCACTGAATACTGTTTCCAAAGTGCATAGTTTATTTTTAATTGTGTAATTTCTGAGCCTTGCTTGAATAGCATGCTTCTAAAATTATTTTTAATACTTTTCTTGATAGAAGTGATCAGTTCTATGCACTTCAAGTTGCAGCATTGGCTCGTTGTTAACACTTTTATTGCTGTTCTTTGCTAATGATGGCGAACTTCAAGTGCGTTCTTTCTTTAGCCCCATGTCAATCGTAACCCATGTTATTGACTAATGATTCCGAGTGGAACAAGCACGGTTAATCTTAAATGCCTGCTATATTTTAAAGCGAGAAACAGGGAGAAAAGGGAGAGAAAGGAGCAGATACTGAGTCAGAGGCAGCGAATAGAGAGACAACAATAGAGAAAGAGAGAGTAAGATAGGAAATAAACTAGACAGAGAAAAAGGAAGTTATGCACAGTGTGTAACAGAATGAAAGGGATGCAATAACAAACAGAGAAAGAGAGAGAAAACCGGAAGGGGTGATAAGGAAATACAGAGAGATAGACACAGATTAACTAACAAAATGGGCATGGAGATAACGGTACATAAAGGGGCAGATATAGAGAGTCCGATGCAGACAGTGACACGGACATACAGAAGGGAAGAGCGAGATATTTCGGCAGATAAACGGATAGAAACAGTGACATTGAAACAGGGAGAGGCGGCGAGGCGAGAGTGAGAAAGGTGCAGAGAAAATTAGGGAAATGAAAACCTACAGGGAGACAAGGAGTCAAAAATACAGAAAGACAGAGAAAGTCAGGACGAGAGAAATATTTTGTTAATTATTGGTTCATGTGATGTGGACCTCGCTGGCAAGACCAGCATTTGCTGCACATTCCTAATTGCCCTTAACAACCGAATGGCTTGCTAGGTCATTTCAGAGGGCACTTAAGAGCGACCGCATTGCTGTGGGTGTGGAGTCACATGTAAGCAGACAAGGTAAAGATGGTAGATTCCTTTCCCTAAATAACATTATTGACTCAATGGTTTTATGACAATCGTTGATATCGTTCAGCTCCATTTTTTTTTAAATAATTGAAGTTAAATTCCACAAGTTTCATGGCATTTATACCTATGTCCCACGATACTAGCCTGGGTTATTGAATTAAAAGTTCAATGACATTACCACTGGACCGTCTGCAGACAAACAGCTAGTGACAGAGAGCAGGGAGACAGAGACAGTGAGAAACTGACAATAAAATGAAATAAAGAGAGAAAAATAGAGAGGGACAAAGTAGCCTTCACTATAACAAGTTTTTTTTCGAATGTCAGTCAGAAGACATAAAAGTAGGTTGTTAATATGACACAATTTCGAACTGCACGCACAGTCCAGTAACCACTGCCTGTCAGTAAATTAATGAAGCTGAGGGGGAAACATTTCCAATGATATAATGTGGCCTAAACCAACGCCTTAACAATTATTTGGAAGGGAAATTTATAGAAATTTATAGCAATGCATCTTTACTGCAAGTTACGTTCGTAGTTTACTGGAATTGCAAAAGGAAATCTGGAGGGTTGTTTTTTTCGTGCTATCAATATGATTTTGCAATATAGCTTAAAATAACAGTGTGGAGGTGACTGAACCAATTTAGTATTTGAAACAATCACGCTCCTGAAGCCTAATTGGACGATTTATCAACATTTTAGACATTAAACAGGTAAATATAAATACAATTCCAGTCACGCATAGTTCAATTTTTTGCAAATGCATTTGCAAAGCTTGCAGCAAGATGCATTGCACTTTTAAATGTCATTTCCTGTTTACTGCAGTGCGAAGGACGCTTTGTGCAGATTGCAGCTCGGTCAGCCACTGATCACTGACAATGTTAAGCGTGACAAACCAGACAAGAATTGACTGATGAGGGTTATGACGAGAATAGAAATGAATGAAAAGGATGTCATTCAGCCACTCGAGCCTGATCCGCAGTTTATTTCGATCGTGGGTCGTCATTGCTTCCACTCCATTACCCCACCTTAGCTGTCTTTCGCTTGATAATCCTACCATTGTGAAATCTAACAGTTTAGGTCTTGAAAACTCCTATTGTCTGTGAACATCTGCAGCATTTTGGGGAGATAAGTACAGAGTTTTATTGACATGTAAGGGGTTAATTGTTTGCTGATATCTCTCCAGAATGGCTTGGCTCTAATTTTCAGATGACATCTTCTCATTTTTTATTCCACAGACAGATGAACTCAATTCTCTGTAGCTGCCTTATCAAACCCATTTTAAAAAACTGTTAAACACGCTGATTAAGTCATGTGTGAAAACTCAATAGTCTTTCATAAAACATGTGATACTTGAAGCTGAATCAAAGGCAGTCTGGAACAGATTAGCTGCCAACATTGAGTAGTGGTCATACCGGCAGAGGCATATGGTAGAGATAATAATTGAGTACCTTGTACACATTGTCACTGGAGAAGATGATGCTTCCAATTTCACAGTGAAACAGGCAGCAGCAGTGACATCAGGTATTATAAATCACCAGCAGGCACTTCAGCGATAATTCAAAGTAGAAAATGCACCTTCTCTGATTGAAATATATCCTAGTTATCTGAAGGATGTAAATGTGCACATTCCTGAATCTCTGACCACAATCCTTCAAACCTTCAAAACTTTCGGGTTGGTGTCACAGAACATGAAGATGACAAATTTAACACCGTCGGCCAGAAAATGCGAGAGGTTTAAATCCGGCAGCTACAGGACAGTCAATTGGATGTCTCTGATGGGTAAAAATTAGAGACAATATCCCTGGACTGAATGAATTCGCACTTGGAAAACTATGGATGAACAAATTATATGCTACTGTTAAAGGGTAACCGTGTTTTCTCGAACTTGATTGAACGGTTCGATGAAGGAAATGGTATTTCCAAAAGGTGATTGATAAAGTAGCATAATAATCTTATCAGCAGCGTGAGATCCAATGGAATTGAAAGGGCAGTGTGCAGACGGGATCGGCTAATTGAAAGGAATCAGTGAGTCCTGGTGGATTGCGGTTTCTTTCTCAACTGGAGGGAAAGATATAGTGTTGTCCCTCATGCTTCGGTGTAGGAACCATTGCATTTCTTGAGATGCATTCATGAACTATACTTGCATATACAGGATATAATTCCAAAGTTTGCAGCTGGAAATGTTGTAAGTTATGTCACAAACTCATTTTCGGCGCAGAAGGAAGCCATTGGGTCCATCGAGTCCATTCCCGCTCTTCACGGAGCAATTCAGTCATTCCCACGCCCCACTGTTCCCTGTATCCGTGCAAGGATATTTCCTTCAAGTGCCAATCCAAATTCTTCTCACTTTTCACCCAATGCATTGCCGCTACTCTGTCCGCTTCGACCGCTAGTATGGCAGAATCCTCTTCCTTAGCAAAAGCCAATACAAATTACTCATTACGTATCATAGCCTTTCCCTGTGCCCCTAAGCATATATTATCCCCTTTGTTCCTCAGAGGCCCCACTAACCTCTTACTATTTAAATGCTGCTATAAGACTTTTCGGTTCCATTTTATGTTGACTGCCGTTCTATTTTCATATTATCCTTTAGACAATCTTAAGTTCCCCTTCAACTCAGTTCTTAACATACTAGAATTGATTTGGTTCTTTCTTGAGGAATTCATCTGGCATGCATCACACACAATATTTTTATGTCATCACAATCTCTATCGCTAAATGGAACATCCGCTGTTGGCATAATTCTGAAACACATGTTAACAATCTAAGCTGAACCAAGCTTGGGCACTGAAACAGCCGTCATTTGTAATCATTTTAGGTCACCGTAAATAATCCTGCACCACAATCAATAACCTAATCACTGTTTTGCCAAAGGAAAAATACAACGTCAGTGGTCAATATGCCCATTGGTAACAGCCCTTCACCATTGTTATCTTTCTACCTTTGTGCCAGGACACACGCTTGTAAAAATGAAGCCATGGGGATGCAGATCAAGTCCGTCTCTTTGTTAACGGTAGAAGCTGAGGATAGAACCAATGAGACGTGAAAAGGTCTGCAGAGATGTTTCTGCCCCGGGCGTCACCTGTTCAGTTGTGGTGCCACAGTTGAATTCAGTTGGGGCGCCACAGTTGAGTTTAGTTGGGGCGGCACAGTGGCGCAGTGGTTAGCAGCGTGGCCGCACAGGTCCAGAGACCCCAGTTCGATTCTGGATATTGCCTGTGCAGAATTTTCAAGTTCTCTCTGTGACCACGGGGGTTTTCTCCGGGAGCTGCGGTTTCCTCCCACAGCCAAGGACTTGCAGGTTTTAGGTAGTTTGACCGTTGTAATTTGGCCCCAGTGTAGGTAGGGAATATGGGATTACTGTAGGGTTAGTATAAATGGGTGGTTGTTGGTCGCCACAGACTCGGTGAGCCGAAGGGCCTGTTTCAGTGCTCTATCTCCAAAAATAGAAGATTATTTAACTGCTTGCAGGACGATTCAATTTTAGCATTGGTGTGGACAAACTCATTTTGCAAATGCACTCAGTTGTCACATTGATCATCCTGCGCTTTCACCACGCACTTGCGCAGGGAGATCCACGGCTGTGTTCCAGTCCATTGGAACCAACTGCATCTAGTGGCTCATCAATCTTTGTAAATAGCATGTTCGGATTTGCGAGTGTATGCAATTGATATTAAAGTGCTCGTGTCATACAAGGGACTGAATTTTGGCGGTTTCATTTTTAGGGAGCAAGAATGTGAAGCTGACCAATGCGCTTGAGTAGAATTTGTGACATGATTGACGGAAAAGATTTGTTCTGGTACACCGTGGAAATATTTACCCAAATCTGAGGAAACAGAGTTTGCATTGAAGCAAAGCGAATTATAATTACCGATTTTGTATATATTTGTCTATTTCTGTCTTTGTGGCGAAGTTGATTGCACATGAAAAGATAAAAATCTGCGGGGCAAGGCTACTGGATTGTAAACATTTCGCAAGTTCTTCCAAAGGACAGGCACAGACAGGATGGGCGGAATGGCCCCTTTCTGCCGTGCATGATTGTAAGATTTTACTTTTTAGGTCAACAAAACAGGAAGTGACTGATCCAAAACATTCAACGCGACACAGGGAGCTGTGCTCCTGTTCAGACATCCCGAATGTGAAATGAAGTGCATCTGTCTCCTTCAGCTTTTCTGTGAGTGTTTTGTGAAGTATTTTCAATGCTTTTGAAAATGTGTTTTATTCGCTACGAAAGTGCCATCAGAGTAAAAACGCAAACATTCTAATATCGTATATTGCAATGAATTGGCATTGATAGCAATATTAAGGTCAGACAAAACAAAGTTAAATAAAATTCGATTTAGTTACATAGCTTTGAAATATCCTTTATATGTTTCCGTGTGAATCCTGTTGAGGCATAACGACAAAGCTCAGTTTGACCAGTCAGGTCAGCAGGACATTTTTCACTCACCTAAGAGGCGACCAATTTTGTATTGAAGGCTGAATCCCATTTAACGGTGCTTCGAAACTGCAACATGATTATTCTTTAGCAACATCTGCAGAACACGCTTTAAAATGTGATGTTGTTAGAGTTGTGTTTGCCGAAGTGATAAGCAGTTTTATGTACATCATGTCAAGTGTCAGCAACATCTCAGTTGTTACGCTCTTCTTAACTTCTGCCACTAAATGCGATGAGCTTTTCGGCTCAGGTTTTCTTCAGGTAGATGTTAATAATGTCTTTATCCTTGCTTTATTATGAAGCTTGGCACAGGCGCACTTAAAAATCTGCTGCAGAGAGTCAGAGAGAGGCAGTGAGAAGCGCACACATAGGTAGCGCCTCTGTAAAGTGGATACCCCAGATAGAGGGAGAGAGAGGTAGAGATCAAGATTGTGAAAGAGGTATATAAACGGATGAGAGGAAGACACTCAATGGGAAAAATCAAAGGATAGACACAGATGAAAAGGAGCGAGAGTGTGCGACAGAGAGAAAGGCAGATCGAGGGGCAGAGAGCAACATAGCGACAGAAAAAAAAGCATCGATCAGATAAGAGAAAGAGACCAGAGCTGATAGGTTCAGAGAGTGACAGATAAAGAGATGGCGAGAGCGAGTGACAGAGCGAGAAAAAGAGCAGTGGTTTCTACAAATCGCCGTTGCATAGACACTATGATTATGTTTTGTTAATTTTCTAATGTCAAAGAGTTAACATACAGTCATGCGCAAACGCAACGCAATTTCCCACTTCATCTTAGTTCCAGAAACTGCTGCTTTTCATTGGCTTCACAAAATAGAAGAGAAAACAATAAATATTATTTAACACGACGTAAACTGAGACAGGAGACAGGATATTTCATAGTGGTGGATTTCCAGTATTTAGTTTCCGAACATGTACGAGAACTTAGAGAACATTTATGAGAGTGACCTAATGGCTGTAGTGTACTTAAACTTTATTTACTCAGTTTTGCACTAATGCATCTATTCTGTACTCAACTACAATGTATCCATCTGAGCTTTGAAGGCTTCATTTCAGTACCCATGACACAGCCTTTTTTGGAGAAAGTTGCAATTTCGCTGCAGCTAAGTGTTGAAGGAGTTGGCTGCAGAGATAGTGGATGCATTGTTAGCTAGCCTTCAGAAAAATATTCTGGAACATTTCTTGCAGTCTGAAAATATCAAATGTAACCCCCACTTTTTCCAGAAAAAATCAAGGAGCGAGAGAAAAAACTGGGAACGAGAGACCTGTTAGTTTGACGTCTGAAACAGAGAATATCTGAGAATAGACTATAAAGGACGTGATGAGTAGACATTTTGAAAGTGACAGAGACAACATGGATTTATGAAAGGGAAAACATGTTTGAATTAGAATTAGAATTAGAACATTACAGCGCAGTACAGGCCCTTCGACCCTCGATGTTGCGCCGACCTGTGAAACCATCTGACCTACACTATTCCATTTTCATCCATATGTCTATCCTATGTCCACTTAAATGCCCTTAAAGTTGGCGAGTCTACTACTGTTGCAGGCAGGGCGTTCCACGCCCCTACTACTCTCTGAGTAAAGAAACTACCTCTGACATCTGTCCAATATCTATCACCCCTCAACTTAAAGCTATGTCCCCTCGTGTTTGCCATCACCATCCGAGGAAAAAGACTCTCACTATCCACCCTATCTAACCCTCTGATTATCTTATATGTCTCTACTAAGTCCCCTCTCCTCCTCCTTCTCTCCAACGAAAACAATCTCAAGTCTCTCAGCCTTTCCTCGTAAGACCTTCCCTACATACCAGGCAACATTCTAGTAAATCTCCTCTGCACCCTTTCCAAAGCTTCCACATAATTCCTATAATGTGGTGACCAGAACTGCACGCAATACTCCAGGTGCGGTCTCACCAGTGTTTTGTACAGCTGCAGCATGACCTCGTGGCTCCGAAACTCGATCGCCCTACTAATAAAAACTAACACACCATATGCCTTCTTAACAGCCCTATTAACCTGGGTAGCAACGTTCAGGGATTTATGTACCTGGACACCAAGATCTCTCTGTTCATCTACACTACCAAGAATCTTCCCATTAGCCCAGTACTCTGCATTCCTGTTACTCCTTCCAAAGTGAATCACCTCACACTTTTCCGCATTAAACTCCATTTGCCATCTCTCAGCCCAGCTCTGCAGCCTATCTATGTCCCTCTGTACCCTGCAACATCCTTCGGCACTATCCAGAACTCCACCGACCTTCGTGTCATCCGGAAATTTGCTAACCCACCCTTCTACACCCTCTTCCAGGTCATTTATAAAAATGACAAACAGCAGTGGCCCCAAAACAGATCCTTGCGGTACACCACTAGTAACTAAACTCCAGGATGAACATTTGCCATCAACCACCATCCTCTGTCTTCTTTCAGCTAGCCAATTTATGGTCCAAAGCTCTAAATCACCTTCAACCCTATACTTCAGTATTTTCTGCAATAGCCTACCGTGGGGAACATTATCAAACGCCTTACTGAAATCCATATACACCACATCCACTGCTTTACCCTCATCCACCTGTTTGGTCACCTTCTCGAAAAATTCAATAAGGTTTGTGAGGCACGACCTACCCTTCACAAAGCCGTGCTGACTATCGCTAATGAACTTATTCTTTTCAAGATGATTATAAATCCTGTCTCTTATAACCTTTTCCAACATTTTACCCACAACCGAAGTAAGGCTCACAGGTCTATAATTACCAGGGCTGTCTCTGCACCCCTTCTTGAACAAGGGGACAACATTTGCTATCCTCCAGTCTTCCGGCACTATTCCTGTCGACAATGACGACATAAAGATCAAGGACAAAGGCTCTGCAATCTCCTCCCTGGCTTCCCAGAGAATCCTAGGAAAGATCCCATCTGGCCCAGGGGACTTATCTATTTTCACACTTTCCAAAATTGCTAACACCTCCTCCTTGTGAACCTCAATCCCATCTAGCCTAGTAGTCTGAATCTCAGTATTCTCCTCGACAACATTTTCTTTCTCTACTGTAAATACTGACGAAAAATATTCATTTAACGCTTCCCCGATTTCCTCTGATTCCACACACAACTTCCCACTACTCCCCTTGATTGGCCCTAATCTAACTCTAGTCATTCTTGTATTCCTGGTATACCCATAGAAAGCCTTAGGGTTTTCATTTATCCTTTCCACCAATGACTTCTCGTGTCCTCTCCTTGCTCTTCTTAGCTCTCCCTTTAGATCCTTCCTGGCTCGCTTGTAACTCTCAAGCGCCCGAACTGAGCCTTCACGTCTCATCCGAACATAAGCCTTCTTCTTCCTCTTGACAAGCGCTTCAACTTCTTTAGTAAACCACGGCTCTCTCGCTCGACAACTTCCTCCCTGCCTGACAGGTACATACTTATCAAGGACACGCAGTAGCTGACAAACCTGTTGGATTTATTGAGGACTTGTCATCCATTTAGTAACATTTACACCTTATCAGCATAGATGACCTATGGAGATGGTCACATTTAATGAAGTACGTTTTTTTTTTGCAGTGCAATCTGTTCTTCATGGGAGAGCACAAGGTATGATGAAAATATTGTTCATTATTGATAATAATTCAGTTTGTTGAATGAAGTCTTCCAATTTATACTGATAGAAAGGGTTGATCAAACAGTCGATTACTTTCCAGCTGGTTGTTCAAGCGTAAAACCGATGCTCAGGATACTCCCCTGACGATAGAAACAGCTGATTTTCATCATCATTGACTTCAGCGGGAATGAAATCGTGGGGTTTCATCAGTGGTCAGAATATGCGATACCCAGTGTTAAGGCTCTGTGCCAAGTTTGCATTCCACCGTTATATATAAAAGACAAAGTAACTTTTAACTGAGGGTAATTGTAAGCAGGAAAGATAAATCATAAGTGAATAAATATTTAGATGAATGGATAGCGAAACAGTTATCTGAAGAAATAACGGGGAGGGTGATATAACCGGTGCAGTTTATGTTGTATATATAGACTTTCAAAAGTAGTTTGTAGAACAACGGCAAAAAAAAATCTTTATCTTAAAGCATGGCTCAGGTACCAAATTAAAAGGCAACCCGGACCCGACCGGACAACAGCCAACCCAACACCCGATTCCTTTGATTGCATTTCATGCCTGACACGATCCGAAATATATTATTGAAAAGAAAAAAAATGAAGATTAAAAATAAAACAATACCACCAGCCAATGGAACCGGCAATTAGTAGCGCAATTGGGAAATCTACATCAGTAGAATTGTGTCACAGAGTTACCAAACTTTGCTAGGGTGCTTAAAGTAGACAGGATAAGTCGACAAGTATGAGGATGAGCCAGCCAAATTACTCTTGCATTAGCAGAGAGTTCAGGAACCCAGACCTGGTGCTGTCAGAGAGCATAACCCAAGTTTTGTCTGTTCCAGATCATCTGCAACTTACCTCTTCCTCTGCAATATTGAGGAAGGAGGTAATTGTCGCATTTGTTGCATTCAGGTCCCTGTACAGTTTGATTAGCCACAGAGGGAACTTTAGATCTTGCAAACTTTTGGGAATGACGCTGGAAGACGAGCTGGCCTATGAAGACTGCACCACACCAAGGTAGCAGGACCATCATGGCTAAACACGTACTTCCTCTCCCTAACTTGCATACAAATCTACGAGGAGTGGGGAAAAAACATAAAAACCCTTGGCCAATGTGGGGAAAAAACTCAGTAAATTTCCACCCCCCCCCCCCCCACCCCGCCAATGTCCTGCTGCCCTGATGGTCGAAAACCGAAGAATATAAGACGATAATACAGCAGACAAATGGCCAAAAGCTTGGTTAAAATAGGTTTAAAATGCAACTGAAAGGAAAATGATGGGCACAGAGGCGGAGAGCTTTAGGGAAGGGATGCTGGAAATTAAGGCCAAGGAATTTGAAGGCATGGCCACTGTTAAAATCTGGGATTCTCAAGAGGCCAGCATTCGGTGAATGAACGGTTATGGGACTGGAGAAGATGACAGCAGTGGATTGAGTGAGGCCATGCATTTTTTAACAGAGCGATGAGAATTTGAACATCGAGGCATTGCTCAACCGGGAGTCAATGTCGGCCAGCGAGCACAAAGGCGAAGGTTGCGTGGTAATTAGGTCATAGGCAGAAGACTTCTGAAGGTCTTTAATTTACGGAGGGTAGAATGTGAGAGCCCAGCGACGAGTTCATTTTTACAATTAAGTCTTGAGGTAACAAAGGGTTCCACTAGCAGATGACCTGAGGTGGATACAGATTTGGACGATGTTACAGAGATTGAAATAGGCAGTCTTTGTGATGGTGGATGTACGGTCGGAAGCTGATCTTGGAGTTAAATATAACAGAGAGGTTGCAAATGTCAGGTTCAGCCTCAGAAAGTTGCTATTGTGAAAGGTGGAGCCTGTAGAGAAGAAATAGAGATTGCACCGGGGATCAAAGACAATTGCGTTAGACTTCACAACATTTCATTGGAAGACATTTCCACACCCAATATCAGTTTCTGATAAGCAGCTTGATAGCTTCGCAAAAATGGAGGAGTCAAGCGTGGTGGTGATGAGACAGCACTGTGTGCCGTCAGCATGCATGTAAAAACTAATGTTCTGCTTTCAGAATATGTCCTTGAGGAGCAGCATGTGGACGAGAAATCAGAGGGGGCTAACGATAGATCCTTGGGGACCACGAAAGATAATGCTCTGGTTACAGGAATAGAAGATATTGCAAGTGATAGCCTAGCTATGATGGGAAAAATAAGAATGGAACAAGGCGAAGTCAGTCCCATCCAGTTGTTGAACAAAAGAGCTGCTTTCGAGGAAGAAGTGGGGCGGTCAAACATGTGAATATCTGCCGAGAGTTCGAGACGGCGGAGGATGAATAGTTTTAGCTATGTGACCGCCATACAGGATGCAAATTCTGACATTGATAAGAGCCATTTCAGTACTGTGGCATGGGGACAAACCTGATGGGGGTGATTCTAACATGAAGTTCCAATGATGATGGACACGCATTTGGAGGTGACAACACGTTCAAGGAGTTGAACATCGAATGGAATTTGGAAATTGGGCAGTCGATGCAAGGACAGTGGGGCCAAGAGTTGGCTTTTTGAGGGGTGGGATAATGGAATTCGATTTATAGGAGATAGCGGTAGCACCTGAAGAAATACAGCCATTAACAATGTCAGCTAACATGGGGACCAGGAGTAAAATCTGGGTTGTCAGCAATTTAGTTGGAATATGGTTGAGGGAGCAGGTCCTATTGACACGATAAGCACTAAGACGGCCTGAGGGAAACAGCAGAGAAAACATGGGCATTCAAAGCGATGGCTGGGGGAAACCTTAGAGGAATTTTGTCCGGGAGTGCGAGTTAAAGGGAGGGAAATGGCAGAGGCTGCTGATTGGATGGTATAGATGTTAGTGACAGGGATGTCGATGAGCTCCTTGCTCTTAATGTTGGGTGTGAAGATGGAAGAGACAGAGAACAACGTTTTCAGAACTCATTTTGCAGTAGCACAAAGATGTTGGGCATTCCTTGTGCTTTAGAGGATAATCTCGAATTCTGAATATGCTTAGCAGACGAGAGTGGCACCCTATAGTTTTTTTTTTAACTTTGTCCAGACAGACCTGGTGGCAAACTGTTTAATCGGTTGGCTGCTGTAGTCTGTGTCACGTGGACTTAAAGGAGCAGGGACAAGATCGCAGCGGGCAACAGTCACGGAAAAATATAGCTTTTTTTTGTTTTTGAGTGCTAGGACATCAAAGATTTGAGATAGGGGTGCGCTTGAGCCATTCCGTCACTGCAGAAATGCTGTAGTGAACGGAGAGCAATGGCAAGAGCCTTGGAAATTTGAAGGTACTGCATTAACTTATTTTTTTAATTCATTCCTGGGATGTGTGCATCGCTGGCTAGGCCAGTATTTAATGCCCATCCCTAATTGCCCTTGAGAAGGTGGTGGTCAGTTGCCTTCTTGAACCGCTGCAGTCCATGTGGAGTAGGTACACCGACAGTGCTGTTAGGAAGGGATTTCCAGGATTTTGACCCAGCGACAGTGAAGGAATGGCGATATAGTTCCAAGTCAGGATCGTGTGTGACTTGGAGGGGAACTTGCAGGTGGTGGTTCCATGCATCTGCTGCCCTTGTCCTTCTTGTTGGTCGAGGTCGTGGGTTTGAAAGGTGCTGTCTCAGGAGCCTTGGTGCGTTGCTGCAGTGCATCTTGTAGATGGTACACACTGTTGCCACTGTGCGTCGGTGGTGGAGGGAGTGAATGTTTGTTGATGGGGTGCCAATCAAGCGCGCTGCTTTGTCCTGGATGAAGTCGAGCTTCTTGAGTGTTGTTGGAGCTGCCCCCATCCAGGCAAGTGGAGAGTATTTCATCACACTCCTGACTTGTGTCTTGTAGATGGTGGACAGGCTTTCGGTAGTCAGGAGGTGAGTTACTCGCCGCAGGATTCCTAGCCTCTGATCTGCTCTTGTAGCTACGGTATTAATATGGCTACTCTAGTTCAGTTTTTGTTCAAAGGTAGCCCCTAGGATGTTGATAGTGAGGGATTCAGCGATGGTCACGCCATTGGATGTCAAGGGCAGATGGTTAGATTCTCTTTTGTTGGAGATGGTCATTGCCTGACACTTGTGTGGCGCGAATGTTACTTGCCACTCATGAGCCCAAGCCTGGTGATTGTGCAAGTCGTGCTGCATTGAATGATCGTATTTTTTTACTCTGGGAGGGTACAGTGACTGCCTGTATTGGTCCGTGCAAGGGATAGATTGATGGACAGCGACACGCTAATTGGTTAGTAATGGCCTCATCTGTGATTGATTGTAACGTAGTAGCCTGATCATGGGAGATGGCAAGGAGAAGGGGGTGGCCATGAGAAAACATTGATGAGTTTACATGGAGAGCGTGATTAAGGAAGGGTAAAAAGTTGGTGAACTGAATCGAAGGAGAGAGAGCATGATGAGTAGAGTTCGAGATTGAAACCACCGAGGTTGGGAAGTCCATCATTACAGATCTTGAGGGAGGAAAAAATGAAGAATATTTGGCGAGATTTTTTAATCATGCTTGAGTGGGTGGTAGAAATTAATGATATTGAATGAGGTTTGGAGCAATATGACATGCTCAATGATGGGGAACTTGACAGAGTTGTGGGGTGTCAGGCCAAGCCGTGATTTTGTGATAAGTACCACCACGATAGTCCTGGCAGGGCAAGTGGTAGAAGGTGTAGCCAGGTGATTTCTTTCCTTAGACGTGTCATCACCCCCATCCAGTTTTTCAGTGTGGCCATGATAGCGATGCAATCATCCACAATAGGTTGACAGATGAGAACTGCCTTTTTCACTAATTCTGGATGGAGATGTTCAGAGGGGCTGTGAGAACTGCTCGACTAGCAAAGGCAATGGGCTCAGCAGTCGGAAATATATTTGGATGGGAAGGAGATTGGCAAGAATAGCTCCCAGCGTAAGCACACTGAAACCTGGGGCCACACCGTTGAATGGAACAATTTAGCTTGTTGTACAGTATGAGACAGCACTGACTCCCTCAATGGGTCATTTTGAGGATGCAAATAGAGGCAAAGAGGAAAGCTGTACCTTTATCTAAGCGAGGGCCCACAATGAGCTGTTGACAAGATCGCAGGAATATCAAGAAACGCTGCAGAATTGGATTACGAAATTGGGACGGCAGAGTACTGACTACTGAAAGGGGAGATGTGGAATGAGATATTGTGATCGAAGATATGCGTCCAGAACGCGTTAAGCAAAAAGGCGTTAAGAAAGCAAATAGTGTACATAAACTGATGGTATCGGGTGAGGTGTACCTGCCAAAATGGGCACACGAATGGTCAAAGGAAATCTCAGGTTCCATCAGTCTGTTTACATAAAAAACCTGGCTCTCAAAAATCGATAGCAAATTGGAAGCAGGAAATAGCTATATGATAATTGGGTGGCGTCCACAGATAAAGATATTGCTCCTGGGATGGGATAACGATGGCATAGGTAGGGTTAAGTCAAGTGATTAATTCACAGTGGCAGCGTTGTTACGAAAGTGTCTTCGAGAGTCAAGAAAGAGAGTAGTTGGGAATTGTTGGGTTTTTGTTCGAAATGGAGGTCTGTATTCAGCAGTATCTCACAGAGTTAGGTGCTAGGATCACTGCTTTGTCTAGCATTTATGAACTACTTAGATTTAGGTGTGCTGAAAGTAATCTTCACCATTGCAGAGGACCCAAAATGTGGAATTCCAGGAAACGATGAGGAACATTGAAACAGACTTCCAGCAGATATAGAAAGGCTGGCGAAGTGGACAGACAAATGGCATTGACGATGAAACACATTACGTTGCAGAAGAAATGTAGCAAATTGGACTTAAGTCATTCTAATACCGGAAGTGGGCGCAGTCTCAACGATCTCACTTCGAGGCCGTTGGCACCCGATTTCACCAATTTATAATCGCTTGTTGAACAGAATGTTCGATCAATAGGTACCCGATAGGTACTGGTTGGTTTGAGCAGAAATGCCCACTGTGTTCACGAAAGTATACAATGCAAACCTTAGAAGTTCCAACATTGGTAATTATAAATTCATTTTATTTACTTTTTGCAGCTCAAGTTCCGAAACTACTAATTATTTACCCCAGAAATGGAGTTGTAAAAGAAGGGGAGAATTTAGAACTGCATTGCCGATACAGTGCCAGAATTACATGCTTTTACTGGTTTAAAAATGGTATCCAGATCAGTGGATGTTCAAGTTATAAATATAAAAAGGTTGTGGACGGAGGCAGTGGAGGGTCTTACCAGTGTGGAGTGCGGTCGGACTATTGGAAGAAGAGTGAACCTTTGGATGTTGTCACTATTGGTAAGTGAACTTTGACACTCATAATTACATAACATGCAAAAACAAATTGAGGATCTGCATTTACATAGTTTCATTCATACTCTCCAGTCATTTCTGCTGATTTGTGGTACGATCCTGACTGCAATTTTTGATACATGGTGGTCACTTTGCCCAGAACAGGGTCTCATACATGTCAATGTGCTGTTGATCAGACAATAGGTTTCATTTATGCTCGCTGTAATGATTTCTGCTCTTCTATTCCTGGTCGTGGGTTCTTTCCATTCCACCTGTGAACAAACTTCAATTACATGTCTAATTCAAAAGGCAGCACATTAGTGTTTGAACCCATTGATCAGGTCGACTGAGCTATTCGCAGGTCAGAGGTTGTTGATCAACTTTCGATTTAAGATTACAGCCTCTGGAACAGGACACAATGGATAGGTAAACTTTCACAAGGAATCAGTCAGCTCCTGTCTGATTCGCTTTAAAGAGGCTCGAATGTAATATGGTATATGAAACGCATTCAATGTTAGAAGGACAGTTTGGTTTGTCCCAGTGTTCAAATGGGTGTTAGTGACGTTCGTACACAATTCTTAAATTGGCCTTTGGAATTTCGCTTTCAGTTATTTCAATGGAGACATAATACTCTTGTCGTGCATTGAAGAGAAGAAGCCTTTAAAATAGCAGACAAGTTAAAGTCATCACTGATTAATCGGTAAACTCTCCAGTAGCTATCTGGTGTTTATCTCATTGGTTCTTTCTCTTTTTAAAATAGCTGTCTTTTTGTTTACATTATACCCGCATTATACACTTCAAAAACGTAGTTCGTTGCAGGTGAAGCAGTTTGGGAGGTGCTGAGATTGTGAAAGATATTGTGTAAATGCAAATGTCCTTTTGTTATCTGAGAATTGTTGAACAGCATTCAAGTTGCACTGCGCTATCTGAAGGAATGTGGCAGTGGATACCGTGATTAAATGCGACCACGTACCTCACTGGATGTTCCAAAAGAGTAGATGAAAGCCAACGTCCAAATAGGTATCAAATTTCCGTTATGTTCAGAAAAGTTATGGCACAGAAGGAGTCTATTCAGCCCATCATGTCTGCGCTGGCGATTATGAGTTCTCCTGCCTAATCCCACATTCCAGCTCTTTGTCTGTAGCCACGTAAGTTATGGCGCCTCAACTGCATATCCAAACATGTTTTACATACAATGAGAGTTGCTGCCTTTATCACACTTTCAGGCACTGAGTTCCAAACCCCAAGCCCCAGTCCTCTGGGTAAAAAGATTTCTCAACTGTTTTACAATCTTTCTGCCAATTTATTTAAATATATGCCCTCAGGTTGTTGACCACTCTGATAATGGAAATCGCTCTTTCCCATACATTATACATACTCAGCCCCTCATGATTTTATACACCTCAGCTTCCTCTGTTCCAAAGAAAAGAACCCCAGCCTAACCAATCTTTCCTCACAGCTAACATTCTGGCAATATCCTTGTAAATCTCCTCTATACCCTCAGTAATTCAATCACATTCTTCCTGTAATGCGGTGACCAGAACTGCACACACTACCCCAGCTGTGGCCTATCCAGTGATTTATACAGTTCCAGAATAACCTCCCAGTTCTCATATGCTATGTCTCAGCCAATAAAAGCAAGCATCACGTTTGCCTTCTTAACTACCTGATCTAACTGCCCAGCTACATTCAGGAATTTGTGGACATGAACTCCAATGTCCCCCTGTTCCTCTACACTTCTCAGTATCCTACCATTTATTGCGTATTCCACTGCATTTTTTGCCCTACCAAAATGCATTGCTCACACTTCTCCGGATTGAATTCCATTTGCCATTTTTACAGAATCACAGAATTGTTGCAGCACAGAAGGAGGCCATTCGGCACATCGTGTCTGCACCAGCTCTCCGAAAGATCAATACACCTGTGTCATTCCCCCGCCTGCTCTCCATAACCCTTCACATTCTTCCTTTTCAGGAGGGTTTAAACTAGTTTGGCAGGGGGATGCAAACCGGAGCTACAGATCAGTGGATGGGGTAGCTGTTGAACAGGCAGATACCGAGTGCAGAGAGTCTGTGAGGAAGGTTACACAATTGACACGTAAAAGATGCAGCCAGTATGATGGGTTGAAGTGTGTCTATTTTAACGCAAGAAGTGTCAGGAATAAGAGTGATGAACTTAGAGCATGGATCAGTACTTGGAGCTACGATGTTCTGGCCATTGCAGAAACGTGGATATCACAGGGGCAGGAATGGATGTTGGATGTTCCGTGGTTTAGATGTTTCAAAAGGAATAGGGAGGGACGTAAAAGACGTGGTGGAGTGGCATCACTAATCAGGGATAGTATCACAGCTGCAGAAAGGGAGGTCGTCGAGGAGGGTTTGTCGACTGAATCATTATGGGTGGAAGTCAGAAACAGGAAAGGAGCAGTCACTTTGTTGGGAGTTTTCTATAGACCCCCCAATAGCAACAGAGACATGGAGGAACAGATCAGGAGGCAGATTATAGAAAGGTGCAAAAGTAACAGGGTTGTTGTCATGGGTGGCTTCAACTTCCCTAATGTTGATTGCAATCTCCTTCGTGCAAATAGTTTGGATGGAGCAGTTTTTGTCAGGTAAGTCCAGGAAGGTTTCCTGACTCAATATGTTGATAGGCCGACTAGAGGGGGGAGGCTATGTTGGACTTGATGCTTGGCAACGAACCAGGTCAAGTGACAGAACTCTCGGTGGGAGAGCATTTCGGTGATAGTGATCACAACTCCCTGACCTTTACTGTAGTCATGGAGAGGGACAGGAGCAGACGGGATGGGAAAATATTTAATTGGGGGAGATAGAAGTACAATGCTATTAGGCAGGAACTGGGGAGCATAAATTGGGAACAGACGTTCTCAGGGAAATGCAAGACAGAAAAGTGGAGGTTGTTGACGGAGCACTTGCTGCGACTGCTGGATAGGTTTGCCCCGATGAGGAAAGGAAGGGATGATAGGGTGACGGAACCTTGGATGACAAGAGATGTGGAACAGCTAGTCAAGGGGAAGAAGGAAGCTTACTTAAGGTTGAGGAAGCAAAGATCAGACAGGGCTGTACAGGGCTACAAGGTACTGAAGGAACTGAAGGATGGACGTAGGAGAGCTAGAAGAGGACATGAAAAAGTCTTGGTGGGTAGGATTAAGGAAAGTCCCAAGGAGTTCTACACTTATGTGAGGAACAAGAGGATGGCCAGAGTGAGGGTAGGGCCGATCAGGGATAGTGGAGGGAACCTGTGCCTGGAGTTGGAGGAGGTAGGGGAGGTCCTAAATGAATACTTTGCTTCAGTATTCACTTGTGAGAGGGACCTGGTCGTTTGTGAGGACAGCGTGGAACAGGCTGATATGGTCGAAAAGGTTCAGGTTAAGAGGGAAGATGGGCTGAAATTTTGAATGATATGAGGACAGATAAGCCCCCGGGGCCAGACGGGATATACCCAAGGATATTACGGGAAGCGAGGGAAGAGATTGCTGCGCCTTTGGCGATGATCTTTGCGTCCTCACTGTCCACTGGAGTAGTACGAGATGATTGGAGGGTGGTAAATGTTGTTCCCTTGTTCAAGAAAGTGAATAGGGATAACCCTGGGAATTATAGACCAGTCAGTCTTACGTCGGTAGTGAGCAAATTATTGGAGAGGTTTCTGAGAGACAGGATTTATGATTATTTGGAAAAGCATGGTTTGATTAGAGACAGTCAGCATGGCTTTGTGTGGGGCAGGTCATGCCGCACAAGCCTTATTGAATTCTTTGAAGATGTGACAAAACACATTGATGAATGAAGAGCAGTGGATGTGGTGCATATGGATTTTAGCAAGGCGTTTGATAAGGTTCCCCATGGCAGGCTCATTCAGAAAGTAAGGAGGCATACGATACAGGAACAGTTGGCTGTCTGGATACAAAATTGGCTGGCCCATAGAAGACAGAGGGTGGTAGTAGATGGAAAGTATTCAGCATGGAGCTCGGTGACCAGTGGTCTTCCGCAGGGATCTGTTCTGGGACCTCTGCTCTTTGTGATTTTTATAAATGACTTGGATGGGGAAGTGGAAGGCTGGGGTAGTAAGTTTGCCGATGACACGAAGGTTGCTGGAGTTGTGGATAGTGTGGAAGGTTGTTGTAGGTTACAACGGGACATTGACAGGATGCAGAGCTGGGCTGAGAAGTGGACGATGGAGTTCAACCTGGAACGCTGTGAAGTGATTCATTTTGGAAGGTCGAATTTGAATGCAGAATACAGGCTTAAAGAAAGGATTCTTGGTAGTGTGGAGGAACAGAGGGATCTTGGGGTCCATGTCCATAGATCGCTCAAAGTTGCCACCCAAGTTGAAAGTTTTGATCAGAAGGCATATGGTGTGTTGGCTTTCACTAACAGGGGGATTGAGTTTAAGAGCTGCGGGGTTATGCTGCAGCTCTATAATGGCCTGGTTCGACCACACTTGGAATATTGTGTTCATTTCTGATCGCCTCATTATAGGAAGGATGTGGAAGCTTTCGAGAGGGTGCAGAGGAGATTTATCAAGATGCTGCCTGGACTGGGGGGCATGTCTTACGAAGAAAGGTTGAGGGAGCTAAGGATTTTCTCATTGGAGCGAAGAAGGATGAGAGGTGACTTGATAGAGGGGTACAAGATGATGAGAGGCATAGATAGAGTGGATAGCCAGAAACTTTTTCCCAGGGCGGAAAGGGCTATCACCAGGGGGCATAATTTTAAGGTGATTGGAGGAAGGTTTCGGGGAGATGTCAGAGGTAGGTTCTTTACACAGAGAGTGGTGGGTGCGTGGAATGCACTGCCAGCGGTGGTATTAGAAGTAGGGACATTTTAGCGACTCTTGGATAGGTACATTGATGATAGTAAAATGAAGGGTAGGTAGAAAGTTAGAGTAGGTTAAAGTTTTGGCACAACATCGTGGGCCGAAGGGCCTGTACTGTGCTGTACTGTTCTATGTTCTATTTGTTCTATGTTCTATGTTCTCTCTAACAATTTACTTCCCTTTCGAACGCTTTAATTGAATCTGCCTCCAACAAACTCTCGGCAGTGCATTCCAGATCTTAATCACTCACTGCGTGAAAAAGTATTTCCCCATGTCGCTTCTGCTTCTCTTAGCCGTCATTCTAAATCTGTGCCCTCTCGTTATTGATCTTTTCACAAGTGGGAACAGTTTCTGTCTATCTACTCTGTCCAGACCTCTCGTGATTTTGAATACCGATATCAAATCACCTCTCAGCCTTTACTTCTCTAAGGAAAACAGTTCCAACTTCTCCAATCTACCTTCATAACTGAATCCCTTCATCCCTGGAACCATTCTCACAAATCTGTTCTGCACTCTCTCCAATGCCTCGCATCTTTCCGAACGTGCGGCGCCCGGAACTAGATACAATACTCCAGATGAGGCCAATATAATTTCTTACACAGGTTCAAAATAACTTCCTTGCTTTTATACTCTTTGCCCCCATTAATAAAGACCAGGATACTTGGTGCTTTATTAACTGCTCTCTCAACGCAGCCTGTCACCTTCAATGCCCAATGCACACATACATCCAGGTCCCTCTGCTCCTGCACTCCCATTAATATTGTATCCTTTATTATATATTATCTCTCCATGTTCTTGCTACAAAAATGAATCACTTCACATTTCTCTGCATTTACCTTCATTTGCCATCTATCTGCCCATTCCACCAACTTGCCTAAGTGCTTTTAGAGTTCTACACTATCCTCCTCACAGTTCACAATGCTTCCAAGGTTTGGATAATCCGAAAACATTGAAACTGTGCCCTGTACATCAAGGTCTAGGTCATTAATATATATCAGGAAATGCAAGATTCCCAACAGTGACCCATGACGAACTCCAGTACAAACCTTCCTCCAACCCAAAGCATCAATTCACCACGCTGTTTCCAGTCACTCAACCAATTCCGTATCCATGTTGCTACTATCCTTTTTATTCCATGG